>NC_089502.1:75401947-75721551 GCF_036850765.1 Saccopteryx bilineata
CCTGTTGATCTTTTGTACCTGACCTGCTTGTCTGTCTGCCTACTAAAAAGGAAGAAGGCTTTAAAATTTCCCAATAAGAATTATACTGGTGCTAATAAGTTTTGGAAAAATTTGTTTCACTCTGCTTCCAAGCCAGATCAATCATTTTTATAAACTCATACTATTGTTTAAAAGGTAGTAAGGGCATAAAATATATATAGTTCATGAAAAAGTTATCAGCTTTGCCATAAGTTGACATGGAGTGATATCTTTCTTGCTGATTGGTGTCATTTTCACAAGATAATAGGCTGTTGCTTACAAAAATTAAGGGATTAGGTAACATGCAGATACTCTAATACTTTCAGCCTTTTGTATAGTACATTTTCACCAATAAAATAAAAGTTGATTTTGCATCTCATTTGCATAATCAAACATTTTTTGACTTCTTGTTTGATTTTCTGATGTTCTTTAATAAAAAAATCAGGCCCTGGCCGGTTGGCTCAGCGGTAGAGCATCGGCCTAGCGTGCGGAGGACCTGGGTTCGATTCCCGGCCAGGGCACACAGGAGAAGCACCCATTTGCTTCTCCACCCCTCCCCCTCTCCTTCCTCTCTGTCTCTCTCTTCCCCTCCTGCAGCCAAGGCTCCATTGGAGCAAAGATGGCCCGAGCGCTGGGGATGGCTCTGTGGCCTCTGACTCAGGCGCTAGAGTGGCTCTGGTCGCAACATGGCGACGCCCAGGATGGGCAGAGCATCGCCCCCTGGTGGGCAAAGCGTCGCCCCATGGTGGGCGTGCCGGGTGGATCCCGGTCGGGCGCATGCGGGAGTCTGTCTGACTGTCTTTCCCTGTTTCCAGCTTCAGAAAAAAGAAAAAAAAATCACCAAACTGCTTATCAGAGTGGATGTATCACTAAAAAAATAAAAAAATCAAATGCTTCTTTTTTTATTGCTTTATATTCATTTTGAAATATCCCTTAATTTTGGTGAGTAGTATATTTAGTAGTGTAGCAGAAGTTATGCTAGAACTTCCACTGGTGCATTCCATCTGGAACAGTAAGAGAACAAGAGCTCAGACTTCAGATCTGAACTGCATGACTTTGAATCTTTGTTCTGACACTAGCTTTCTATGCTTGAACAAGCTACTTAAGGAGATTGAGGAATAAAGTTTATATAAAAAATGGGAATAATAATATGCAATCTACCTCATAGGGTGGTTATAATAATAAAATAATACATACAAATCAGTTAGAAAAGTTATTGATTCACAAAAAGTATTCAATATGTGTTAGCTGCTGGTGTTGTTATTGTTGATTACTAGTGTTATTACTATTACTAGTTAGTAGTAGTATAAATCTGTCACAATGGTGATGGGTGTGGAGGCAATACCATATAGCTGCAAAATTCAGTTTTTGAGGCTGTGTAATTGAACCCAAGTTCATATCCCAAATGTACAGTAAAACCAATTACTGAAACATGGAGTATGCAACAAGGAGTTTACTTTGAAAGACAGCCAAATGAGGATATGGGAAGAAAGCACAAATTTGTCTCCCTGATCTGGAGTTCAGGGCTAGTTTTAAGGGGTTAGGGGGAAAAGGTATGTGGAAATGTTGGCAGAGCAAATTTTAATTGAAGGATCTTGGAACTTGGCCATTTATACTAAGGCTTCAGCACCACATCTTCTTAGATAATGGACCCTTCACTTCTGAATGGGTTCAGGTTATGTCCCTGTCCTTTGATTTCTTAAGGATAGGAGTCAGGGAGGAACTTTGGTTACAGGTGCACTTAGAGGTCAGAGTTCTCTTCTCTCAGCATGTTTCTATCCTCTGTGTCTTGAAGTATTGTTATCTCCTCTCTGAAAAGCATCAAAATGAAAACCATTTGAGCTGGTTCTGTGGTTACAGCTGGAAAGCCTGAATTTGATTACTGCTTTTACAGTTTATCACCTGTGACTTAGAACTTGGTTATTCTTTAATTTGTAAAATGAATAAAATCATAGTATTAATAAGGGGAGCAGAATTTGTCACACCAAAATGTGTCTCTCTGATATAAGGATTATTTTAGGCTGGTTAATTTAAAAATAAAGAAGACATGGGAGAAGCTCTCAAAATCAAGTATACCCATTTATTTATTTCTGTTTATGTGTCTCTTACCACTGAGACTGAGGTCCAGAAATTTAGGGCTTACATTTTCTGGTATATGTTTTATTCTTTGAGGTCTTACATTCAAGTCTTTAATCCATTTGAGTTCATTTTTGTGTATGGTATCAGATAGCAGCCTATTGAGCAAGTAAGTTTGTAAATGTGTTTTTTAGGTTTGCTGGCTTATATTTTTGCATTGCCCTGGGCAGCACCATGTGTGTGTAGTCTGTGAAAGGTTGAGGTGCTTGCCCTCAGGGCCACAGTTTGCAAATTGTGGATTACCTTCCTGCTTGGGAGGGGCCATTGTATTGCTAATGTTTGCTGGAGAAGGGATTTTTCCCCAGCCAGGGTTTTGCAGGAAGAGGAGTGCAGATGTGGAACTAGCACTGAGGGGCTTTGGGAGCTCCACTGAGGCTGGTGGGGGCCTTTGATTCCAGGAGGAACCAGAGATTTCCTGGGTTGTGGAACAGGAGAATGAGTCAGGGCTTTGGGAGCTCTGAATGAGAGGGAAGCAGTCTTTCTTTCCTGGTTGCTCATCTGCCGATACGAATCTTGAATAAACAGAATGGCCCACCAATTTTTGGCTCTACTGTTTCTTTACCATCTGCCCAAATCCAATGAAAACCTGCATGGCCATGATGGTGGTGGTCAGTGACCATACACACTTTTGTTTCATTCTTTTGCATATGACTGTCCAGTTTTCCCAACACTATCTTTCGAAGAGACTTTTCTTTCTTAACTATATATATTCGTGAGATTTAAAAGGACAAAAATGATATGATTTCACTGGTAAAATAAAAACTCATGGATACAAAGAGAAAGAAGGGTGGAGAAGGGTAAAATGAATAAAATGGGTCAAATATATTGTAATGATGGAAATAAGACTTGGTGATGAGCATGCCAGAGTATATAGATATTGAGTTATTATGTATGCTGTAAAACTGAAATTTATATAATGTTATTAGCCAGTGTTACCTCTATTTTTTAAAAAAGTGGAAATTAGCCTGACCAGGCAGTGGCGCAGTGGATAGAGTGACAGACTGGGATGCAGAGGACCCAGGTTTGAGACCCCGAGGTCACCAGCTTGAGCGCAGGCTCATCTGGTTTGAGCAAAGCTCACCAGCTTGGACCCAGGGCGCTGGCTTGAGCAGGGGGTCACTCGGTCTGCTGAAGGTCTGCTGAAGGTCCACGGTCAAGGCACATATGAGAAAGCAATCAATGAACAAATAAGGTGTCACAACAAAAAACTGATGATTGATGCTTCTCCTCTATCTCTGTTCCTGTCTGTCTGTCCTTATCTATCCCTCTCTCTTATTCTCCCTCTGTCTTTATATAAAAAAAGTGGAAATTATTTGTTGTAAAAGATATTTAAATTTGTAAGGGAAATCTGCATTTGTAAGGGTGTCTCCTTTGCCATACCAGGAAAAGGAAGGGGTTGACCTTGTCTCTACAAAATGTATCAAAGCAGAGGGCAAGGACATAAATCTACAAAACAATCTTATCCTTGTTAACTGTGTTTTTCCTGCTAACCTCCCATACCTGACTCTCCACCCTAAACATCTTATTTTGCTTTCAGCTGAAGATGGTAGTTGAAGTGCTGGCTTCAGCCATTTTGGCAAGTTACTCGATTTTCCTTGGCCTCTCCCATGTACATAGGATGTATACATGTCATTAAACTTTTGTTTGATTTTTCTCATATGCTATTTCATATCAATTTAATTCTTAGACCAGAGGGAAATTTATCCTCTCTGACATTACATTAAGGTATTATTGTGAAGACCAAACTGAAAGCATGTATGTAAAAATACTTGGTAAGGGAAATGCTATATATTATGTATTGTAAAGCCAGTAGCCAAGGACACCATCACAGCCACCTGGCCTGTGCAGGTTCGCATTTGATTCGGACAGACGGTAATGAAACAATGGAACCAAGAACTGCTGGGCCATTACCTTTAATCCTAGCTTGCACCTGGTGGGCAAGAAATACACAGTGGGAAACACTTCCCTTTCCATTCAGGGCTCCCAAAGCCACTGACTTATCTGAGTTTCCTAGAATCAAAGGTTCCTACCTCACCAGCCTATTGGTCAAATAAGTTTGTAAATATGATATCTATGTTTGTTCGCTTATAGTTTGCATTGGGTGTGGGGGACAGGCTGTAAGCAGGCAAGGTTGTTATAGCCTAAGGCTTAATTTTAAGATTAAGCCTTTCCCACCCTTTTAATACTAAGATCTTTTCAAAAATTAACTTTTCCCCACACCCTTGACTGTTGCATGATATGGGGTGGTGCACTCTCATGAAGAATCCTATTATGCCTCAGATACGTGACTTTGTATCAGTGACTTCCTTGTTTGTATATTGGATTAAAGGTTTTGATTTCTACACTATAAAATGGGGCAGAGGAACCCATGCTGGAGGAGAGCAGAGAAAGGCCACATGGAGGAGAGGAGAAACAGCCAAGATGGTAGAGTGCTGAAGGAGAAGCCAGTTTGAGCAGTTCATGCAGAGAGAAGGAGATGGGAAACAGGTGAATAGGCTGGTGACATAGAAACCTTTGATTCTAGGAAACTTGGATAAGTCAGTAGCTTTGGGAGCCCTGAATGGAAAGGGAAGTGTTTTTCCACTGTGTGTATTTCTTGCCTGCTGGGTGCAAGCTAGGATTAAAGCTAATGGCTCACTGGTCTTGGGTCCGTTGTTTACTGTCTGTCTGAATCAAATGGGAACCTGCACGGGCCAGGTGGCTGTAGTCGTGGCCGTGGATACTGGCTTTACACAGTCTTATTCACCTCTATTCCCCATTCCTTCTCTTAATCCACCATTCTGGCTGCCTTCTCCATATGGCTTCCCTACCCTGCCTCCATGGGCTCTTCCTAGAACCTAATCACTCTTCCCCAGAACAAAGTGACCTCTCCTCCTTTTAAAACCTTTTGGTGTGAAAGCCCTCCCCCAACACACATTAGTATAATCACGCCCATCCCAAGCAAGAAGGGCAACTATTATTATCACCTGGGCTATGGGCATCCACATAGGCAGCACCATCTTTAACGAAGTGAGCATAATATATTTTATCTGCCCAACATGTATGTGTATTGCCATTTGTCATTTCTCTTTTTTTATTTTAAATTTTATTTAGAAAATTAACTTTAACAGGGTGACATTGATCAATAAGATTACATAGGTTTCAAATAAACATTTCTACAGCACATGATCTGTTGATTATGTTCTATAGCCATCACCCAAAGTCAAATCTTTTTCTGTCAATTTATATTTGTCCCTTTTTACACCCTTCTACCAACTATCTCCCCTCTTTCTGTTCCCCCACGTCCTCTTTCCCCTAGTAACCATTACACTTTTATCTATGTCCATTGAGTCTCAGTTTTATATCCCACCTATGTGTGAAATCATATAGTTCTTAGTTTTTCTGATTTACTTATTACTCCATATAATGTTCTCAGGGTCCATCCATGTTGTTATAAATGTCACTACGTCATCATTTCTAACGGCTGAGTAGTGTTCCATTGTATATATGTACCATATCTTTATCCAGTCATCTATAAAAGAACACTTTGGTTGTCTGCTTGTCTTGGCCACTGTGCAGCAATCTGCACAATGCTGTGATGAACATGGGGATGCTGGTGTCTTTATGTACCAATGTTTTCGAGTTTTGGGGGTATATATCTAGTAGAGGGATTGCTGGGTGTTATGCTAATTTTATTCTTAATTTTTTGAGGAAGTATCATATTTTCTTCCATAATGATGGTACCAATTTGCATTCCCAGCAACAATGAATGAGGGTTTCTTTTTCTCCACAGCCTCTCCAACATTTATTACCTGTCTTGTTGATAATAGCCAGTCTAACAGGAGTGAGGTGATATTTCACTGTAGTTTTGATTTGCATTTCTCAAATAGCTAGTGAAGATGAGCATCTTTTCATGTATCTGTTGTCCATTTTCACGTCCTCTTGTGAGAAGTGTTTATTCAGGTCATCTCCCCATTTTTTTAATTGGATTGTTTGCTTGTTTGTTGCTGAGCATTGTGAATTCTTTACATATTTTGGATATTAACCCCTTATCAGAGCTGTTGTTTGCAAATATCATCTCCCATTTAGTTGGCTGCCTATTTGTTTTGTTGTCAGTTTCTTTTGCTGTGCAGAAGCTTTTTAGTTTGATATAGTCCCATTCATTTGTTTTTGTCTTTATTTTCCTTACCTTTGGGGTCAAATGTATAAATTGTTCTCCATGGCCAGAGTCCATGAGCTTCATGCCTATGTTTTCTTCTATGTAATTTCTTGTTTCAGATATTATGTTTAGGTCTTTGATTCATTTTTAATTAATTTTTGTGCAGGGGGACAAACTGTAGTTAAGTTTTATTCTTTTGCATGTGACTTTCCAATTCTCCCAGCACCATTTTTTAAAGAGGCTTTCTTCTCTCCATTGTGTGTTCTTGGCTCTTTTGACGAAAATGATTTGTCATATATATGTTGTTTTATTTCTGGGCTCTCGATTCTGTTTCATCTATCTGTATGTCTGTTTTTCTGAAAATACTATATTGTTTTGATTTTCATGGCTGTATAGTATATATAATTTGAAGTCAGGTAGTGTGATATCTGGATTCATTCTTTTTCCTCGGGATTGCTCTGGCTATTTGGAGATTTTTATGGTTCCATACAAACCTGGTAATTTTTTGTTCTATTTCTTAAAAGAATGACATTGAGATTTTGATTGGAATTGCATTCAGTTTGTGTATTTCTTTGGGTTGTATGGCCATTTTAATTATGTTGATTCTTCCAATTCATGAACATGGAATATTTTTCTATTTCATTGTGTCATTTTTAATTTCTTTCCAATAATGTTTTGTAATTTTCAGTATATAGGTTCTTCACATTCTTTGTTAAGTTTATTCCTAGGAATTTTGTTGTTGTTGCAATTGTAAAATAAATTTTTTTAGTTCATTTTCTGATGTTTCATCATTGGCATATAGAAAAGCAGTGGACTTTTGTACATTGATTTTGTATCCTGTGACTTCACTGTATTCATTTATTGTTTCTAATAGATTTTTTGGTGGAGTCTTTGGGGTTTTTTATATACAGGATCATGTCATCTGAAAAAAGTGGTACCTTTACTTCTTCTTTCCCGATATCAATGCCTTTTATTTCTTTCTCTTGCCTGATTGCTCTAGCTGAAACTTCCAGCACTATGTTGAATAAGAATGGAGAGAGTAGGTAGCCTTGTCTTGTTCCTGATTTTAAAGGAAAAGGCTTCATTTTTTCACCATTTAGAATGATGTTAGCTGATGGTTTGTCATATATCGCCTTTATTATATTGAGCTACTTTCCTTCCATTACCATTTTATTGAGTGTTTTATACATACAGGGATGTTGTATCTTTTTTTTTTATGAAGTTACTTTTGTTTCTTTTTTTTAATTTCCTTTTTTTAAATTTTTTTATTTTATTTATTTATTTTAGAAAGGAGAGAGAGAGAGAGAGAAAGAGAGAGAGAGAGATAGGGGGGAGGAGCTGGAAGCATCAACTCCCATATGTGCCTTGACCAGGCAAGCCCAGGGTTTCGAACCAGCGACCTCAGCATTTCCAGGTCGACGCTTTATCCACTGCGCCACCACAGGTCAGGCATGTTGTTGTATCTTATCAAATGCCTTTTCTGCATATATTGATAGGATCATATCATTTTTTGTTCTTTGTTTTGTTGGTGTGATGTATTACATTGATCAATTTCAATATGATGAACCATCCTGGTGCTCCTGGAATGAATCTCACTTGATCATGATCTATTTTTTTTAAATGTTTTGTTGTAATCAATTTCCTAGTATTTTGTTTAGGATTTTTACATCTCTGTTTATTAGAGATATTGGTCTGTCGTTTTCTTTTTTTGTGTTGTCCTTGCCAGGTTTTGTATGAGGGTTTTGTTGGCCTCATAAAATGTGTTGGGAAGCATTGCTCATTCTTCTATATTTTAGATTACTTTGAGAAGGATAGGTACCTAATCTTCTTTGGATGTTTGGTAAACTTTACTACAGTAGCTATCTGGTCCTTGACTTTTGGGTTTTGGGAAATTTTTGATAATTGTTTCTATTTTCTCCCTACTTATAGGTCTATTTAGGTTTTCCACTTGTTCATGACTGAGTCTAGGGAGACTGTATATTTCTAAGAATTTGTCCATTTCCTCTAGGTTATTGAATTTGGTGGCATATGATCCTTTATAATATCCTACTATGATCCTTTGTATATCTATGATGTTTTTGGTAATTTCTCTTCCTTCATTTTGGATTTTGTTTATGAGTCCTTCCTATTCTTTCCTTAGTGAGTCTAGCCAGTGGTTTGTCAATTTTATTGTTCTTTTCAAAGAACAAGCTCTTTGTTGTATTAATTTTTTCCTTAGTTTTTTTCTCTATTTCATTTAGTTCTGTTCTAATTTTTACTATTTCCTTTCTTCTGCTAACTTTGGGTTGTCTTCATTCTTCTTTTTCTAGTACCTTAAGGTGTGATGTTAGGTGTTTACTTGGGATCTCTCTTGTTTCTTGATATCAGCCTTCATCTCTGTTTTTAAAGTTTTGATCTCCTTGGTGAGGTGTTTGTTTTGTTCATTGATTTGTTTTCTGAGTTCATTAAGTTGCCTCTTGGTGAGTTCTAACATCTTATTGAGTATTTCAAAACTTCAAATTTGAATTCTTCATCACTTAACTCCAGGATTTCCATGTGATTGAGTTTTTTTCTGTAGATTTTTCATTTTCTTTCTGAGCTACATCTCTGTTTTGTGTAACAATGATGTTTGATTTCTTCTTCCTTGATGGCATTTGAGAGTGGTATTTTTAGGAACCCTAACAAGAACAAACAACTAAAACAACAAAAAATGAAAATTAAAAATACAATAAAAATAAATTTTAAAACAATTATGACAAGTAAAGAAGAAAAACCACAAAAAAAAGATTAAAAGCAAAAAGTCAAAGATGAAACACCACAAAAAATAAGAATAAAAATGTAAATTTAAAGAAATTAAAATTCAGAAGAGAAAAAAATAAGAAGAAATATAAAAGAAAGGGGGAAAAGAAGGAAAACAGATTTTAATTTTGAGCAGTGTCTTCCAGTAGGTGTCGCTGTATTAAAACCTAGCTCTGTGAAGTTACTGAGCTGTCTCCTGAGATGTTACTGTTGCAATGATGTAGGTGGAGCCACAGTTGCATTGGTGGGTGGGGCATGTAGTGAGAGCTTTATGACTTCAGCTTTCTGGCTTCAGCTTTCCAACTTTATGGCTCTAGCAATAGTCATCTCAGGCTTCCAGGTGCTTTTTCCCATGTCTCAACAGATCTTTACTGCATTCAGTGCAAGGATTTTTCAGGCATGCCTGCAAGTCCAGCTGGGGTTCCTTTGCTGCATTATAGTTGTTCAATTTGTTGAAATTTCAAGGGAAGAGATCAGGAGTCTATCTCACACTGCTATTACTCTGACATTATCACCATGTCTCTTGAAAGAGAATGACTTATTTTAAGTGGCAAAGCATTAATGCCACCACAATTAGTATAATATAAAAGATATTTTCAACTGAGTTGAAAGTTTTTAATTATTATTATAATATTTGTTTTGTATTTTCTTTGTGCTAAGTACTATGATATAAATCTTACTTCATGTATTTCTTGTAACAACTCTATTACCAGGAGAGTGACAAGGGCATATCAGAAAGTGAAATCATGTGAAGGCCCTTGTACAGGAGGGAGATGGCACATTTCAATAGAGTTGCAGGTAAAATATTGAGTGCTCAGTTATATTGGAATTTCAGGTAAACAGTGAATAATTTTTTGGAAGTGTTTCATAAAATATTTGAGAACATACATCTACTAGAAAATATTTCTTATTTACTTGAAATTCAAATTTAATGAGGCATTCTGTATTTCTATTTGCTAAATCTAGTAATTCTAATTTAAGAGACTGAAAGAAGGCCAGACTGGCTGGATTAGAGAAGGTAAGAAGGAATAATGTGTGAAAAGAGGTCAGAGAAGTAGACAGACATGAAACTATGAAGGGTCTTTGAAAGTCTGGAGGAGGACTTTTGTTCTTTGTTTTAAGAATAGTGAGAAACTATTGAAAGATTTTTTAACAATTTTATTTATTGATTTTAGAGAAAGGGGGAGAGATAAAGGAACGGGAGGAGTGGAAAGCATAAAATCATAGTGGTTGCCTCTTATATGTGCCTTGACCAAGCAAGCTTGGGGTTTTAAACCGGCAACCTCAGCATTCCATGTTGACCCTTTATCCATTGCACTGCCACAGGTCAGGCAAAAAGTTTTTTTGTTATGTACATATTTTTATTAAGAGTGATACTGGTTAACATAATTATACAATTTTTTGGTGCCAAATTCTACTACACATCTCTGTACACTGTATTATGTGTTCATTTTCCTATGGGGAAAAATGGTGTAATGCAGGAGGTCCAGACCCAGAAAATTGATCTGGTGTTCTTGCAAGATCCTAAAGAATCCACAAGGAGGACCAAGTGAAGCAGACATAGCCTATATTATTTACATACAGGAGCAGCCAATGGTGTAAGGTTGGTGAAAGCTTCACACCCTCCTGGATGGATTTGAAGTTTAAATAGCTAAGCCCTGGGAAGTTACCCAAGCAAAACTTTTCATCTACAGGGCAGCAAACAGGTGAGCAGAGGGTAGGAGAAAGAGTTTGCACCATTCTGTGTTGTCCCCCCTTGATACATTTCTGGTGACTCAGTCCCATTGTTCTGATTAATACCTTAGTTACAGTTTTATTACCCTTTATTCCATTGGCTCACAGCCAGGGTCTGTGACCACAGAACCATGCAACTGAGGAAGGGGAAGGGCCATATCCAGCATCAATCCTACAAATGGTGTTGTATGAAAGGTTTTTAGGTAGAGCAGGAACTTGATCACATTCGAGTTTTGTACTAGTACTATAGCTTCAGTTTGGAGATGGCACAGAAGAAGAAACTAAAGTTCAGAGAAGTTAACTTGCCAGCTGCCACAATGACAATAAGTGACACAGCCAAGATTAGAACCTAGCCCTGCTTCCAAAGCTTCCTCTCTTAACTGAAATTGGAAGATGTCACTGGCAGGTAAAAGTATTTTAAGAAAAAAAAAACGATAAGAAGTGTAGTAGAAGCTAGACAGTACAGAATTATTGAAGATATCTGGATATTGAGAGCCATCAAGGTGTCTTTTGTACTTTTAATGAAATAACTTTTGAAAAGCCTTTAGGGTTCAATTACCAATGACTGAATACTTAATCAATCATGCATATGTAACGAGGCATCCATAAAAACTCAAATAGGACTGGGTTCAAAGAGCTGCCAGATGGTAAATATGCACAGGTTCCAGGACAGTGGCTTGGAGAGGGCATGGAAGCTCTGTGCGTTGTCCATCTGGCTATTCTTGAGTTGTATCTTTTTATTTGAAAATATGTTACTGTGATAAATAAAATGTTTCTCTGAGTTCTGCGAGCTGCTTTAGGAAATTAATCAATTTGGAAAAGGTTGTTGGAACCTCTAATCTATAGCTGATAGGTCCGAAGCACGGGTGATAACCTGGACTTATATTTGGCATCTGAAAGTGTGAGTGGACATTCTTGTAAGATTGAGCCCTTAACTTGTGGGATCTGATGCTATCTCCAGTTTGACAGTGTCAGAATTGTGTTAAACTATAGGACACCCAGCTGGCATCACAGAGAATTGCTTGGTGTGTAAAAGGAACCTATCACTGAAATTGGTGCCTACCATTGTATCCCCTTTTTCTAGATTAATGCTTAGTACATAATAGACTCTCAACAAATAATAACTAATAATTTTATTTATAAATGTATCAAAATGTATATGGCAATGCAAAGAGCTAATAATATTTTGATTTCTTATAAAATGAAATATTAAATAGTGCATATAGTAGTTCCTGAAATAGTTTCAATCAATTCTGAGTGCATGTCAATGTGAGACTTGGTAATTATAACCTGGTCTATTTAGTCCAGTTGTTAGAGTCAATAAAAAATGGTAACTCTATTAACTTGTGTTAGCAATGCAATTGTGTAATCTATTTGGGGACTAGATTTTGTTAACCTACTTACTGACAGATTTATAAGGTAGAGCTATTAGTAATTTACTTTTATTGGCTTATAGCAAGCTTCTCAATAGGATAACATTATATACTGTGGAATAAATAAGCAAAGTGAATACTCAAACCTGTTTCCTCTGTCTCCTTTTAGTATGTGAAATATAGTCTTTTATTCTGAGGGTGAGGAAAGAGGTAGTAGTACTTATCTCAGAAATTCTTTAAATCTACAAACTGGAGTTGCAGTTGCCACATCTTTATGGAAAATGTGACTCAAGTAGTTTATTACAATATTTGTGTTCATAACAACAAAGAACATTCCATGTTTGGTGAGGTAGTATAATGACAAGCACATTGGATTTGGAGTAAGAAGACTTTGGTTCTATTACTTACTGTGTGATTCTACCTAGTATGAGATAATATTATCTTCCTTATCTCATACGATATTACGAAGATCAAAAGGAAATGATGGGCATTTGTTCATTCATTCCTTCCAAAGATATTGTTAAGTTACTAGTAGTTTATGCAAGGTATTGTGTATGAGTTGCTGGGTATATGAAACTGAACAAAATAGTGTTCATATATAAATAAATGTGTGTTTACAAAGTGCTATGAAGTGTTCTGTGAGAGTATAATGGGAGGGAGTATCTACTTTATTTAGAATGACCAGAGAAGGCCTTTCTAAGAAGGTAAGATTTAGTATAAGAAGGGAGTTAAGGTGTCCTATACCTAGTAGTGCGAAAGCTTGTGTGAAGATCATGAAGCAAGAAAGATCTTGGAATGTTGTAGAAACTGAAAAAGGCACAGTATTACTGGAATGTAGTAAGTTGCCAAAAGGTATACAAGATGAGGTTGTAAAGGCAGGAAGATCCATGTGTTCCTGTCTCTAGTCAGAAGTAGAGTTTGGACTCTGTTCTAAGTTCAAAGTCCTAAGACAAGGAAGTTTGGCATTTGCAAGGTACAAGGGGATGCCAGTATGTTTTCAGCCTAATGTTGAGTGAAGGGTAAGTTGGTGAGGACAAGGAATTTGGGTTTTTTTTAAATTTACTTATTGATTTTAGAGAGCAAGGAAAGGAGAGAGAAATATTGATTTGTTGTTCCACTTATTTATGTATTCATTGATTCTTTCTTGTATGTGCCCTGACTGGGGATCCAACCCACAACCTTCACGTGTGTGGTCAACACTCTGAGCTATGTGGCCAGGGCAAGGAGTTTGGATTTTTACTATAAATGCCTGAGGATAATCTATGGAGGAGAGACTGATGATGAAAGATAACCAAAGAGGTACTCTTTGAAAGGGGATAGGGAGAGAGAAATAGTACAAGTGGAAGGTTTTGGCCTTTAAGGAGGAGAGGAAAAGTTCATCCACTCTAACAGGAGAAAAAGAAGATAAAATGTATGCAGATAGAGATCAGTTGATAGATTTGTGATGCAGAGAGGTGGAATGCCCACTTCTGATAGTACCTTTTCAATGAAATACTGTGTGGGGCAAGATCATCAGGGTGGAGGGCAGAGGAGCGTGATAGGAGAGGTTTGAAAGAAAATATATATATATAATCATGTTCCCAGGAAGTAAGTTTAATAGGGAAAAGTAGTAGACTTCAAACAGATAGCATTTAATACTTGTTTGAAGTCTGTGGTTGTGAATTTAAGTGCAGCGGGTCAGCAAGGTTGTAGGATTTCTTTTAGGAATGTTTAGCTGCCCAAGTGCAAATTCTGAATGAGTAAATGGTTATGCTGGATAGGAGGGAAAATAAACCAGGAGGAAACGAGAAAGTGGCAGGCTCAATATATTGGAGTCTACAAGCTCTTCCAATTGTTTATTCAACCAAGAATTTGAGGCGTTAATATATAGTATACAGTATAAAATGAAAATATAAAATTAAATATAAAAATAAAAAGTATTAAAGTTAAAGAAAATATTTAACTATAAGTGTAAAATACTGATGGACCAGAGAAGACAGAAATTAAATATATGGTATTGATATATAATTATAATATATGGTAAAGTGCAGATAGAAAAGGTAAAGGGATTATTAGGGACAGCAGGGACATATATTTGGTGCAGTTGAAAAAAAAAGAGCTTTTAAACTTCTCAATATATATTTCATATGTGAATATACAGTCTTTCAATTTGCCTGTTTAGCAGGCTTACACCTTAAATACTTCCAGCAGAAAGTAGCTTCAGTTTTCAAAAATTTTGTCATTCTTGTCTTTGACCTTTTGCTTCTGGCCTGCATGGAGCTGGACCAGGAAATAATTTGAGAATTAACTACTTAAACTGTCCAACGATGCCTGTTGAGCTACTGCTAGTTCATAACTATCTCATTAGAAAGAAATAAGATATAGTACTTAAAGTGTGTATAGCAATATAAAATGTTAGAGAATTTTATATTGCTATAATCAGAAACAGATATTTTCATATGAATTATTATTAAAAAAGTAATTCCACACTGTACTTGATATTTGTATAGAACTCTCCTATGTAAAAGCACTTTCCTATACTCACTTAAATATTCATAAGCTCCTGCTGTGTACCAGGATAAGTACTGGAAATATACTAGCAAATAGAACAGCAAAGTTCCCTGCCCTTGGGAATCTTACATTCATTCCTACACACAGATGTTATGATTGTGTAGAGAGGGTGTCATTACCTACTTTTACAGTTGATGAAAGTGAAGCTCAAATTACACAACTTTGACTAGAAACCAGGTCTTCAGACCTCCAGTTTTGTCTTCTATTCTGCACTTATTAGCAGGAGAATACCTGCCTTTAGTGATTGCTTTTATATAAATTTGAAGGAGTTTTACCACATACCATATCTTTCACTCCATAAGATGCACCTGACCATAAGATGCACCTATGTTTTTAAGGAGGAAAATAAGAAAAAAAATATTCTGAACCAAATGGTGTGTTAAAATATTTAATAAAATATACCACAAAAATATGTCAACAATGTAAACTCAACAGCAATGTTAACAACCATCTTATTTGTTATTAACAAATGAGAAGAGACTTTAATATTCAAATACTCTTCTAGTTGTCCGGGAACCCACAGCAGCTAAAAAAAATGAACATTCACTCCATAAAACACACACGAGCATTTTCCCCTCCACTTTTGGGGAAAAAAAGTGCTTCTTATGGAGTGAAAAACATGGTACTTCTCCCATGGGTCTGAATTCATTCCAGTGTATATTTGTGAGATAGCTTAAGAAGGTTCTCTAGCATTATTTACATCATTAGAATATATTGTACTTTGTGATTTAAATTATGCTGCTAAAGGTAAGGGGGATGAGAACAGACAAGTCTAATCACATACAACAAAACACCTGTTCTCCTGCCCCATTGTATGGCCAGTAGTTGTGGCCACCATCGCTGCCACGCAGGTGCAGGTGCAGGTGCAGGTTCATATTAGATTCGGGCAGACAGTAAAGAACAGCGGAGCCAAAAACTGGTGGGCCATTACCTTTATTCTAGCCTTGCACCCAGCAGGCGAGTAAAACACACAGGGCTTCAAAACCTACTCATTCAGTGCTCACAAAGCTACTGACACATCCGGGATTTCCTAGAATCAAAGGCCCCCACTAGTCTTAGTCACCTCTTTGTTCCCCATCTACACATCTTGTCCCTCCTTATCTCTGCACAAACTAGCTTCTCCTTCAGCAACCTGCCATTTTGCCTTCTTTTTTTCTTTCTTACTCATTACTTTTTCACAAACTTTTCTTGGCTCAAAAACCCCTCCTCCCGCAACATTAACATAACAATGGCCCTTCCTAAGCAGGAAGGTAATTAGCAGTTTCACAGCTGTCATTTTTAAAAATAAAAGTGTCCCTGGCCGGTTGGCTCAGCGGTAGAGCGTCAGCCTGGTGTGTGGGAGACCCGGGTTCGATTCCTGGCCAGGGCACATAGGAGAAGCGCCCATTTGCTTCTCCATCCCCCCCTCCTTCCTCTCTGTCTCTCTCTTCCCCTCCCGCAGCCAAGGCTCCATTGGAGCAAAGATGGCCCGGGCGCTGGGGATGGCTCCTTGGCCTCTTCCCCAGGCGCTAGAGTGGCTCTGGTCGCGGCAGAGCAACGCCCCCTGGTGGGCAGAGCATCGCCCCTGGTGAGCGTGCCCGGTGGATCCCGGTCGGGCGCATGCAGGAGTCTGTCTGGACTGTCTCTCCCCATTTCCAGCTTCAGAAAAAATACAAAAAAATAAAAAATAAAAATAAAATAAAAGTGAGCAAACCCAGAAAATACAGATTTTACAAACTTATTTGCCCAACACCCATGATTGCAGTCTTCATCACTGACCTTTTCATAGGATCCCATTCTGCATCTTCTTCTCACTTTCCATTGTACACTGACCTCCTTGCCCACCATCAAATCTATTGCCAGTTTAGGCAAATTTATCTTTCTATTTGTCTACTAATTTCCATAGCCCACTGTTGAGGAAATTTAGGACTACAGCTGATCCAAAATTCTCCCTGTGCAAGTGCTTCGCGCAAGTGTTCAAATCCCGTTGCCTGACTCGAACTTATGTTAACACATTTTTGAGCCTCTCATGCATTTTAGCTATCTCCTATCAATCTGAACTTCTGGAAACCTCATAGTCTTTTTCTTTTCTATTTCTCTACTGCCACCACTGTAATTCAGCGCCTAGCATGCATATACCCTTAACTTCCTTGCTTTCTCTTGCTTTTTTTGTTCACTTAGCTGAATCTCAACCCTGCTAATTTTCTGCATGGGTGCTTGGTGCTTGCACTCATGCAGCAAAAGAGGCTGGACAAAACCACGTGACCACATTTACTAGTCTGACTGGTTCTTGACCACAAAACTTAAGTTAAACTTTTAATGCTGTCCTCCCTGTTCAATCCTTCCCTTCCTTTTCTGGATTTTTTTCATACTTTCTCCTCAAACCACTGACACCACTACCCCCATCCTCACTCTCAACTAAGAACTTTGCTTTCTATATTTGCATGGTACTTTAGAATTTACAAAGTATTTTGCATGACTTTTCTGACTTAATCTCTCTTCTGCACAAGGAAATGGCTACTTTCAGAGCAAATAACTTTGAGTTAATTCATTTGGTTCTAGTATTTAGTTTACCTGTCTGCAGTTTAGAAGTCCTCACCACTTAAGCTGCACAGATCAACCTGGCTTGTATTTATTTTTTTGAAAAAGGAGGATCCTCACACCTGTCGTTTTCATGCACTCACAGTAACTTTGTGTGAACATTTGTCTGTACTCTGATCCTTTTAAATCTTAGAGTAAAAAGAAACAGACTCGCTATCCACATTCTTTGCCAGATTAATGCATAGCACTACAAAAGGTATCTTGGATGGAAACTTCAGTGATTACTTATTTTGACTCCAAAGTATATGACCTGCAGTTTGATATTCAAGAAAAATACTATTTGTACTGTTGTCTATATAGCTTCTACTTAAATATTAATGTGTGCTGTTAATAGCTCACCATGTATTAAATTAAAAATTTAAGAGCAAATGAAATAAGGATGAGCTTTAATGTTTTAGAAGTGTTTTGTTTGTTTGTTTGTTTGTTTGTTTTTGTATCTTTCCGAAGCTGGAAACGGGGAGAGACAGCCAGACAGACTCCTGCATGCGCCCGACCCGGATTCACCCGGCACGCTCACCAGGGGCGAAGCTCTGCCCACCAGGGGGCGATGCTCTGCCCCTCCGGGGCGTCGCTCTGCCGCGACCAGAGCCACTCCAGCGCCTGGGGCAGAGGCCAAGGAGCCATCCCCAGTGCCCGGGCCATCCCTGCTCCAATGGAGCCTTAGCTGCGGGAGGGGAAGAGAGAGACAGAGAGGAAGGAGAGGGGGAGGGGTGGAGAAGCAGATGGGTGCCTCTCCTGTGTGCCCTGGCTGGGAATCGAACCGGGTCCCCCGTACGCCAGGCCGACGCTGCACCGCTGAGCCAACCGGCCAGGGCCGAAGTGTTTTTTTTTTATTAACAGGTTTCTTTAGCTTAAGTGCATGTTTGATAGATATTAAATGACTTGACTGATAGAAATTCAGTTTATACCATTTTTCAGGAACATATCTTTTGTGAAAAGTGACCTGTCCACCTGTACAGGCAGGCCCTGATTTTCACCACTGTGGTGTTTCTTGAAACCATATCATAAATGGATCATGTTTTTCCGCAGGAACAATATTATAATTGGGGGTTGTGTTCCTAACCAAAGACTAAACATCAAATAAATCATAGATATAACCAACAATGTGGCATAAGAGCAAAGATACAGAAACTATAAATCTGTAATCATTTAAAGGACTTAAAAATTAGACTCCAAGTCCTATAAAATGGGCGTAAATGTGTATAGTATATATACAATCACTATGCAACGGACATCAATACATTACAAAGTGTGCATAAAACACTTAAAATGTAACACAATTATGTAGTAAATTTTATTTTAAAATAACCTGCTAGCCTCAAGGAATCTATTTTTAGAAATCAAAATTTTATTTTGCTATACTATAACATAATATAGCAAAATAAATGTGGGGTTGGGGATAGTGAGCTATCTAAATGATCTAACCTTGGGGATAGTGAGTTATCTAAATGATCTAACCTTGGTTCTCCAACCTGGCAGTACATCAGAATCAACTGAGGAGCTTTAAAGATGCATATTTCTGGGCCTGAACCCCAGAGATTCTCAGTGGGGAGGGCAGGAATATGTAATTTAAAAAATTTTTCCTAGTTGATTTTAATGCAAGGCCAAGCATAGAACCCTAATCATGAATATGTCAGTCTCGATTTTTCTTTCTGCTCCCTTTTCATTTTTCAGCAAACTGATATATTCAGATTTATTCCACTGACCATAAAATTTGTGCAGATGATAGGTTTAACAAATATTTGCAAGATGTTTTTTTTCCCCTTGGAAAACATTTCAAAAAGTAGAGTGTCTTGAAATTTGAAGAACATTTTAGTAAATGAGAATTAACTTCACATTTCTCTGCTTACCTACTTCTACCATAGCAGTGAATAGTCTATAATATATGCTGTTAAATCATATCTAAGGAAATGACAGCTTTTTGACAGTTATCAGAGTTTTTCACACTTGATTAAGAAGCGATAAGAATCATTCAAGTCATTGATTACTAGTCTTTGTTTTAAATTGTTGTACTTGTTACCTATTAGAGATGTTTTTATAAAGTCTTTCTTTCCCTAGTAAATTGAAAGTTCCATGAAAGCAAAAAACAGGTCTTGCATAACCTTTATTCTTCCTTGTAAATCCTTACACATAGAAGGAACTCAGTAAATATTTATTGTACAGTGAATTATAGCATCTCTCCTAACTAGAAACACAGGCATTAGGTGGTATTTCCTGGCTACTGCTTGTTTACTTTTGAGAAAAATCTTTCTTTGGACAGGTTGAATTCAGAGGTCCTGACAAGGGAACCCAATTTTTATTACCATCGTATATAGAACTGGGGAGGGGGAATACTTAGATAATTTCATACACTTGCCTCTTTTTTTAAGATAAAAAAACTCACCATGCTATACACCTGAAACTAATAGAAAATAATATTGAATGTAAACTGTAATTGAAAAAGAATAAAAACTAGAATAACAAAATCAGATGGGATCATTAAAAAAAAAATTAAAAACCAAGGCCTAGAGAAAAGTAAGTGCTCTTTAAGGTTACTATGACAAGTTTCCCCCCTTTTCATGCTTTTATATTTTCCCCTACTTATCATATACTTGAGTGTCAGCTATGTGCTATTCTTAAGGAGCTAATGGTTTGTTTCTTCCAGGAAGAGGCAAAGTGACTTTCCATAAAGGGGCAGAACAGCAGAATAGTGCTCTGGAGGTTTGAGGAGAGTGGATAAAATTTGAAAAAATTGTGGTAGATACTGAAAAAAATAAAGTGTGTTGACCAGAGAAACAGTAGGATTGGTGAGCAGTGTTGAGAGCCCTGCTGTAGGTAGTGATTTGAATTTTATTTTATTTTTTTATTTTTATTTTTTTAAAGATTTTATTTATTCATTATAGAGAGGAGAGAGAGAGAGAGAGAGAGAGAGAGAGAAGGGAGAGGAGCAGGAAGCATCAACTCTCATATGTGCCTTGACCAGGCAAGCCCAGGGTTTTGAACCAGCAACCTCAGTGTTTCCAGGTTGACGCTTTATCCACTGCGCCACCACAGGTCAGGCAAAAAAATTTATTTATTCATTTTAGAGAGGAGAGAGAAAAGGAGAGAGAGAGACAGAGAGAGGAGAGAGAGACAGAGACAGAAGGTGGGGAGGAGCTAGAAGCATCAACTCCCATATGTGCCTTGACCAGGCAAGCCCAGGGTTTTAAACCGGCGACCTCAGCATTTCCAGGTGAATTTTATTTATTGAAACCCAACTGCCTGTTGTGTGACATTGCCCCATAATTGGCTACTGAATACTCATGCACAGAAAGTGGATAGTAGGAATGATCAGTGGTTGGACTATGGCTATATGAGTACCAAAATATCATTATCCTCATCAACAATAACATCATAGTGAGTGAGGCAAGAGATTTGTGGTTTTGGCAGTAGTTTTACTGCAGTGATGCACTATGGAACCCTAAGTTGTATAAGGAAGGAAGTGAAGAAAATTCTGATGAGTAGGAAGAAAGTAGAAAGGGCAGGATCAGTGGACTAGAAATCTTGATGAGTTGAAAGAATGGTAATTGTGGGAGTATTTGAACCAGCAACCTAGAAGGCTGTGGCCAGAGAATGCCGTATTTGAATTTCTAATTTTGGAACTGAGAGGTCAGAGTATTATATGGGTTATACCACAATTTTGTTACATTATTTTTCTTCTAAATGGTAATAAAAATATATCCCACATCCAACCAGTATTTACTCTGTTAAAAAAAAATCATTTAGAAGCAAAGTTATTGCAGTGATGTAAAAACATATTATAGTCTGAGGTAATTCATGAGAGCTAATAATGTTCAGTAACTTTTTCCTCCATGTTTAGCTAGTTTTACTATAAAATTTATTGTCTGAATCAAGCATTATTTTTTTTAGGTGGAGGATAGGATCTTTATTAGTGTTCACAAAAGACATGTTTAAATGTCATCTCTAGGACAGCTATTCTAAGCTACTCAAAGTCCATTCTCCAAGGAATTTGAAGAACTGTCAGAATGGATATGTTAACTTAGCTGTTGCAGTAAAAAAGATGTGTGAAATTTTAATCTCTTCCTCTCTACTCTATCCTGTTTTGGCACCTGCTCAAGTTTCCTTTTCTAAAAAACATTTCCTCAAACCCTGCTTGTCCCTCAAGATACCCTCTCAATGCTCTTCTTCCTTTCATTGCCATAAGTATTTATTTTCTCTTTATTTATTGGAAAGAGCTAGAGGAAATAGAGTCACAATCCTACTGTCAGAACATACAGTTTTTGCCATTTGAGGGTATGGTATACATTTCTTTGTTTGCAGATATGTATGCATTTTTAAAATAATTTTAATCACAGACTATAAGTCTTGTGAAGCAGGCCTGCCTGTTGTAGCAGCCCATGTATAAGAAGCACCCTTTCCTGAAAAATTTGGAGTCTAAAAACTGAGTGCATCTTATACAGTGGTTGTAGTTTTTTTTTACTTGCACTTGCCACTTTTTTTGCATGGATGAAGAATTGTATGAATTTTATGATGAATAAAACTTGAGTTCAATAAATTTATGCAATACATTTTTTTCTTAATTTCAGGCTCCAAAATTAAGGTGCGTCTTATACATGAGGGCATCTTATACATGGGGAAATATGGTACGCTCTTATCACATTAGCAGGGGCTCCATAATTAAATGCCAAATGAATGAATGGTATATGTTTTAAGTTTATATTTTGTTTTTTTTTATTTAACATATTACTTTTGTTTTTTTCATATTCTTTATTATATTCATCAATTATTTTCTTGTTTCCATATATCAGAAACTACTAAACTATTTTATTTTAGTGGGACATTTCAAGTACCAATAGTATCCAATTTTTTTATTATGACTGATAATAACAAAATGTACATCTTCCTGAATTCTTGTATTTGTTTACTGTTATTTTTTTGGTGAACCATTTTTTTTTAATTTACTGATTTTAGAGAGGCAGAGGGAAAAAAAGATGGAAAAAGCTGGAGAGAGAGCTTGATTTGTTGTTCCACCCACACACGAATCTGTTGACTCTTGTATGTACCCTGACTGTCATCGAAACTGCAACCTTGGCATATTGGGATGATGCTCTAAACAACTGAGGTACCTGGCCAGGGCTTGATGAACCATTTTTTTAAGATAAATTCAAGGAATAGGATTACTAGGCAAAAGGGTATAAGCATTTTTATTTTGTTAAGCTTATTGAAAGAAAGTACTTTTCTTAAATGCTTTGGAAACTGGCCTCCGTTCCAGCCACTTCAGTAAAACACCTCTTTCAAAAGTCACCAATGGTTTCCTAATTGTCAAATCAACTTGCTTCTTCCAAAACCCTCTTGACTTCTCTTGTGATATTTAATACTAATTTACTGTCACCTTCTTGAAACTATCTCCTCTTGATATGATGACATGGCATCATTCTGGTTCTCTTTCTATCTCCCTGACTGATTTTCTTTCTTGAACTACCCACATACAGCCTTTCCCAAGGTTCTGTCCTGTCTGCACCAACACTACTACCTGTATATTAATAATGCCCAAACCTATATCTTTTTTAAAAATATTTTTATTGACTTGAGAGAGAGAGAGAGGAACATTGATTTGCTGTTCCACCCATTTATGCATTCATTGGTCAATTCCTATATGTGCCCTGGCTAGGAACTGAATATACAACCCTGGCATAACAGGAAGATGCCCCAACCAACTGAGCTACGCGGCCAGGGCCCAAACCTATATCTTTAGCCTTGTTCTTTCTTTTTTGTGTGTGTGACAGAGAGAGAGAGAGAGAGACAGACAGACAGACAGAGAGAGAGAGAGAGAGAGGGACAGACAGATGTAAGGGAGAGAGGTAAGAAGCATCACATCTTCATTGTGGCACCTTAGTTGTTCATTGACTGCTCTCTCATTGTGCCTTGATGGGGGGGTGGCTACAGCAGAGCAAGTGACCCCTTGCTCAAGTTAGTGACCTTGGACTAAGCCACCAACCTTGAGCTTCAAATCAGTGACCTTTGGGCTCAAGCCAGTGACCATGGGGTCATGTCTATGATCCCACACTCAAGCCAGCGGGACCCACACTCAAGCTGGTGAGCCCGCGCTCAAACTGAATGAGAAACCAGTGACTTCGAGGTTTCAAACCCGGTGTCCCAGTCTGATTCTCTATCCACTGTGCAGCCACCTGGTCAGACAGCCTTGTTCTTTCTTAGGGTCCAGATCTGCATTGCTGGATTTCTCATTAGTGTCCCAAACCACATATTCATCATGTATAAATATGATTTAATTTTCTCTATTCTATTTCTGATAATATTACTGTCATTGCTGGAGTCTGGACACCATATAGACAGTTTGAATCATTCTCCTTCCTTGTTCCATTCATTCCATCAGTTTCCCTGTTATATAAATTCTAATTCTTAAGTGTCCCTTTTGTATTTCACTTTATTTTTCATGAATTTATTCATTTATTCAACAAATATTTATTAAGAACCACTAAGTGCCAGGTACTATTTAAGATACCAAGGATATAGGAGTAAATGCAACAAAAATTCTGACCATTATGAAGCTGATATTCTAGTGGAGGGAAGACACATAAGGAGCTAAGTAAAGTATATAAATGTCAGATAGTGAGAAGTTTTATGGAGAAAAATTTACAAAGTTGTATTGGGATAGAGTGTGTACACGTGCACAATTTTAAATGGTATACTCTAGGAAAGCTAAGATTGTGATGGTTAAGCAAAGATTTGGAGGTTAGATGATAGCCAGCAGACATGGTAGGGGACAAGGGGGACATTACAGGCAGGACCTGCAAGTATAAAGACCCTGAAATGGGGGAGAACATAAATGTTCCAGAAGTAGCAAAGTGGCAGAGTGACTGAAGCAGAATGCATGAAAGAAAGACTAGTAGGAGGGGAGGTCAGATTGGTAATGGGAAGTGGACCAGATCATGTAGGGCTTTGGAGGGTTTTGAGCAAAGGGGCAACTGATTTCTTCTTTTTTCTTTTTAATTGTTTTTATTTACTGATCTGAGAGAGAAGGAGGGAGGGAGAGAGACACACACACACAGAGTAACATCAATTTGTGTTGCACTTATTTATGCATTTATAGGCTGATTCATGTATATGCTCTGACCAGAGATCAAACCCAGAACCTTGGCAATTATAACAAATTTAGCTACCCGACCAGGGCTGATTTGTCTTTGTATTAGCAAGTTAGCTTGGCTACTGATTTGAGAGTAGACTAGCATGGCAAAGGTAGAAGCAGGGAGTAAGTAAGGAGGCTATTACAGTAAGCCAGGAAAGAGTTGTTGGAGTCTACATTTGCTATTGATTGGATGTAGAATGTGAGAGGAAATAAAGAAGTCAAGGATGACTTCAAGGATCTGGCCTAAACTGGAAGACTGAGTTTTCCATTACTGGTTTGTATGCCTGTCTCTGTGTGTGTGAGAGAGAGAGAGAGAAAGAGGAAGATCTAGTTTTCTGGAACTCTCATAATTCAAATTATATCATATCATGTCATATCTTATCTTATATCATTTCCCTTAGTTCATGTTCACCTGGGCTGTGTCAACATTCTTAATCAGTGTTCAGTGGTAAATCTAATCTCCTCTCCTGCCCACTCTCCTCACTCCTGTTCATCATTTATAAAGTGAAGCACTAATCATATGATCATCTTTGATGGCTTCTAATCGCACTTAATTCAGCCGGCACTTCTTTGTCTTACATTCAAGTCTGCCTATAGTGTAAGCTGAACCTATTTCTTCAGTTCCTTCTTTTACTATTCCCTTATATATTTCAAATAAATTGGCTTACTGCTCCTTGAATATAGGGTTTAAATTAACATCTAACATGTTACAGATCATGTTTATCTTTGATATAGCATAATGGTTAAGACAGAGTTTATAGCTTGGACACACCAGGTTTAAAGTGGTTCTATTTTGCATTGTGTGCATTTGGGCAGTTTATTTAACCTCCACTTCTCTTTTCTACCTTTAAAATAGAATAATAGTAATCTACTTCATAGAGATGTTTGAGGATGCAAGGAATTTATATGTAAGGCACTTAAACAGTGCTTGACACATGTTAAGTGCTTTAATGTGTTAGTTGTTATTGTTGTAATTATTGTTACTATTTTGTTCTCTTTTTCTCCATCTTTGTCCCCTCTCTCTTCCCTTCTCTATCCCCTCTCTCTTCCCCCTCTCTTCTCCCAACCCCCTCACCCTCACCACTATAATATAAGCTCCATGAAGACAAGGATTTTTGTCTGTTTTGTTCACTACTCTATCCCCAATAACTACAACAGTACCTGACACATAATAAACACTTGGTAAATATTTGTGGAATAAATGATTGCAGTATCCTCATTCTGAGACATCTACTAGTACTGCCTCTTCCTTCTACTTCTCCTCAGCAAGAACTCAAAAAAGCTTTGTGAAGATAAAGTATATGTCACAAAATCCATGCACTTAAGCTCATGCACTTTATAGGGTAAGCCCCTTAAATCCTCATTCATAATTTATTTACTTGTCATGCTTAAATCATGATTATCGGATTTCCCAGCCAACAGCAGTGGAGAGGAAACTTAGAAATGAAGGAAAGGCCCACAGAAGATAGTAGGAGGGAGAGACAGCTGACTGTAAGAAAGGAATCAGAAAACCAGCAAAAAGGCCAAGGACCCAGAGCAGTGTGGGACTAATAGCTTACATTGCTTAAATAGGCCTTGAGGGCATCAGCACATTATTACATGACACAGTAATTGCTGTTCATAATAATGACCCAAATTCATCGTAAATAAATTGTGAGTATCCACTTTATTTTACTTAAGAAGATAAGTAGTGACTGTTGTGTTTAGATTTTTGTCCAACAGATTACATTTAAAATGTTTTTAAAGTATTAAGCTCTTAGCTAGCTGGTTAACTTGGATAACTCATTCCTGAGTGGTTATGGATATTCAAGTCTTCCTGTATTTAGTACATACTTTCTTATTCAGGTCCTTCTATAACTAGAATTAAAATACAATGGTGAGGCAGCATGAGGCAGTTAATTCATTAAAATGAATTATTCATTCATACTCCATTTATAACATAGGAAATCATTTTATACAACTGATGTTGACTGATTGAAATGCTGTGTGCTCAATCATGTTAGTATTTCATAAGAAATGCCATTTGTTTAGTTTTATTGATTTATTCAGTGACTTTGGCCTGGAATTTTATTAGATGCTCTATAGCTGTACATTTCTACCCACCAGAATGTTGAGAGAATCTGAACTTGAGTGAGACTGGATAAGAATTTGGAACTTTTTTTTTTTTGAGAGAGAGAGAGAGAGAAGCATCAATTCGTTGTTCCACTTTGGTACAATGCTCTATTCACTGGGCCACCAGCTAGGGCAGGAACCTGCAACTTTTTAACTTGAGGGAGTGAAGATAGAAAGAATTGTTTATTTTGGAAGGGTTTCAATTTTTAACCTCTTGGTTTTGTTTTATTGTATTTATATATGAATGCCGGAACACAGAAGTGATTAATAGGTTGGCATTATTCATAGCTTGTTTAACTTTTTTTTCTAAAAACTTGTGTCTTCCTATAAGTCTTTTCAGTGACTGCCCAGAGAGAGAAAGAACCAAGAAATTTTCCTGAAATGAAACCATTTACAACTGATGTTTCTGAATAATGGGGAAAACTAAAATTTAATTTTAAAAGGACTGGAATACTAAGCAGCTCTTATATTTGAAACAAATTATTCAACTAAATTTTTGTTCTCGCTTGGAGCCAGTTAGCAAATAACTTTTGTGTTATATGTAGCAAGATTGTAGCAAATGATTTTATGGGAACATTTATTCAAATGTTGTATTAGCTGATAATATCTGGGCCTTTATGGTATAGAAACAAATACAATAAATATATATAAGGTCTACCGGAAAGTTCTGTTTGTTTCTATCACAACAAGTTTTGACACGTGAGCACATGTTTATTTGGCGCATGTGTGCCTCTCTATTTTTATTACTTATGTATACATACTGACGTAGCAAATTAACTAAAACAAAGTTGATTCACATTAGTCTTATGTATAAAGCGATAGTGTACCCATGGCTACTGATAAAGTTCATTTATGCCACTGTAATTTTTACGAATTTCAACAAGGAAGAAATGCTACAGAAGCATGTCTGTCGTATCCACCATATTCCCCGGACTTAGCACCCTCCAACTATCACTTGTTTTTGTCCTTACAAAATTTTTTGAAGGGCAAAAAATTCAAAAATGAAGAAGATATCAAACAAGCACTGGTTCAATTTTTCACATCAAAAGATAAAACATTTTTCAAAAATGGGCTATATAAATTGCCCTCACGCTGGCAAGAAATCATTAATAATAATGGCAATTATATTATTTAATAAAGTTTATTGACGATAAGAAAAATTTGTATTTTGTTTTATTCCAAAAACGGACAGAACTTTCCGGTAGACCTTATATTTGAATGAATAGATTTAGGACCTAGATAATTTGGAAGAATCATTTTAAAATCTGGATTAATTATGATATCTAAAACTAGCATTTTAGACCATCTTGCACCTGGATTAATTATGATATCTAAAGCTAGCATTTTAGACCATCTTGCAACATATAATATAATACAAGGTATAGGGAAACAAATTTTAAAAATTAAGAATTTAAACAATGTATTTTAGGAAGGACATTATTATTAAGAATAATACAAATAGGTTTCTAGCACTCTCATCCAAATATTTTTGTGTATATTTTACCCTCTTGAGAAAGTCAGAAGAGGATTTTTGTTGTTGCCAATGTAGATTAAGATTTATTAACCTCTATAAACTAAACAACCAAACTGAAGTCAGTTTAGAAGGGTATAGAACAGGGGTCCCCAAACTTTTTACACAGGGGGCCAGTTCACTGTCCCTCAGACTGTTGGAGGGCTGCCACATACAGTGCTCTTCTCACTGACCACCAATGAAAGAGGTGCTCGTACAGGAAGTGCAGCAGGGAGCCAGATAAATGGCCTCATGGGGCCGCGTGCGGCCCGCGGGCCGTAGTTTGGGGATGCCTGGATACCTTTATAAATTTTTTGTTGGTATCACTTTTAATTTTTAAATAAAAAAGTTAGCTGTGAAATGGTATTTCCTTTCTGACAAGTCATGATGGTAAAGAATACAATGGCCACTAATGTAGTGTGTCCTGCCTTAATCCATGCCAACATGTCAGCAATTTTATCCAGCACTGCTTTTATTTTAAACAACAGTTTTATTGAGCTATAATTCACATACCATACACTTCATCCATTTAAAGTGTACAATTCAATGGTTTTTAATATATACAGAATTATGCAACCACTATCAAAATCAATTTTAGAGTCACAAAATGAAGCCCAGTCTCTATAAGCGGTCACTCCCCATTCCCCCCTAAATGCTCAAGCCCCTGGAAATCATTAATGTATTTTATATGTCTCTAGATTCACCTATTCTGGACATTTCATATAAATGGAATCATATAATATATGTTTTTTTTTCACTTAGCATAATATTTGCAAGATTCATCCATGGTGTAGCATAAATCAGTATTTTATTCTGTTTATGGTTAATGAACATTCGACTGTATAGATTCCACATTTGGTGGAGAGACATTTCGATTGTTTCTGCTTTTTGGCTCATCTGAATAATGCTGCTATGAACATTTATGTACATGCTTTTGTGTGGACATTTGTTTTCAGTTTTCTTGAGTATACACCTAGGAGTGGAATTTCTTGGCCATAGGGCAACTCTAGGTTTAACATTTTTTTTTTTTTATGTTTAACATTTTGAGGAGCTGCCAGACTGTTTTTCAAGTGACTACACTGTTTTACATTCTGATAAAGGAAGTATTATATTTTATTTTTTCCCATATCCTCGCCAATCTTTGTTACTGTCTTTTTGATTATATCTATCCTAATGAGCCTGAAGAGGTATTTCAATTGTGGTTTTGTTTTGCATTTTCCTAAAGACTAAGGATAGTGAACGTCTTTTTAATGTACCTATTGGCTTATTATGTATTTCCTTTAGAGAAATGCCTACGCAAATTATTTGCTTATTTTTTAATTGAGTTATTTATGCATTTATTTTTGAATTGTAAGATTTCTTTATATAGTCTAGGTAAGAGCCCCTTATCAAATATATATATATATATATATATATATATATATATATATATATATGACTTACAAATACTATTTCCAATTCTGTGAGTAGTTTTTACTTTCTTGATGGTTATACTTTGTAATATAAAAGATTTTAATTTTGGTAATGTCCACTTTATCCATTTTTTTTTCTTTTGTTGCTTGTGCTGCTGGTGTCATTTCTAAGAAACTATTGCCTAACCTAGTGATTTTCAACCCTTGTGCTGCAAGAATTTTTAAAAGATGCATAAATAGTGATGGACGAAGACTTGGCTTAGAGGGGTGAACACAATACGGTGTACAGATGAAGTGTTATAGAATTTGGCACCTGAAACCTGTATAATCGTGCTTAACAGTGTCACCCCAATAAATTCAATTTAAAAATATTTTTAAAAAAGATTTTACATATTGATTTTACAGAGAAAGGAGAAAGGGACAGGGAGCAAGAAGTATCAATTCATAGTTGCTTCACTTAAGTTGTTCATTGCTTTGCTTGTTTGTCCTATGTGCCTTGACCAGGCAACCCAGGGTTTCAAACTGGCAACCTCAGTGTTCCAGAGCAATGCTGTATCCACTACACCACCATAGGTCAGTCAAGAAAAGAATTTTAAAAACATGCAATACCTATTTAGTCAGGGACACTGACTTCTTTTCCCTTAAATTGTCAAATAAAAGAAAATTACAATAACCCACACAACAATAGCCATCCAGTGTGAATGAAATATAACATTTTTTGGTGTGCCACAGAATTTTAGTAATTAGTTTATATGTGCCATGAGATGAAAAAGGCTGAAAATTGCTGTCCTAACCCAAGTTAACAATCATTTATTCCAATGTTTTCTTCTAAGGGTTCTTCTATGTTACACTGAAGTCTGTGATTCATTTTGAGTTAATATTCCTATAGGACATAAAGAAGGAGCTCATCTTCATTTTTTTTTTGGCACATGCGTATACAGTCGCAGTATCATTTGTTAAAGACTATCCTTCTCCTATTGAATGGAATTATCTTGGCAGCCTTATGAAAAATCAATTGATTGCAAATGTGAGCATTTATTTATGGAATCCCAATTTTACTCCATTAACCTATATGTCTATTCTTATACCAGAACTGTCTTGATTGCATTATAGCTCTGTAGTAAGTTTTGAAATCAGAAAATGTGAGTACACTTTGTTCTTTTTCAAGATTGTTTTGGTTATTCTGTGTCCCATATGAATTTTAAGATCAGCCTGTCAATTTCAGCAAAGATTCTGGCTGGGATTTTGATAGAAATTAAGTAGCATCTGTAGATCAATTTGGGAAGTATTGCCATCTTAACAATACAAAATTTTCTGATATATGAAGATAGAATGTCTTTCCATTTATTCAGGTCTTTACTTTCTTTCAACAATGTTTTGTAATTTTTGGTATAAGTTTTGTACTTCTCTTGGGAAATTTATTCATATGGTATATTTCATTAATGTTAAATCTTGCATTTCTGGGATAAATCCCACTTAGTCATGGTGTGTAATCCTTTCTATATGTTGCTGGATTTAGTTTGTTAGTATTTTGTTGAGGATTTTATGCCTATGTTCATGGGATATTGGTCTATAGTTTTTTTTTTTTTTTTTCTTGTGATGTCTTTGTCTGTTTTAGTATCAGGGTGATACTGACCTCATAGAATAAGTGGAGATGTTTTCCTTGCTCTTCTGTTTTATGGAAGAGTTTGTGAAGAATGGGTGTTAACTATTCTTTAAATGTTCATTAAAATTCACCAATAAAGCTATCTGAGCCCTTCTGTGTGGGTTTTTTATTTAATATCTTGCTATAGTTCTGTTCAGATTTTCAATTTCTTCTTCAATCAGTTTTGTTATTTTTGTCTTTCTAAGGATTTGACCATTTCAGCTATTTAATTTGTTTATATGCAGTTGTTTCTTTATAATGCTTTTTTATATCTACACAGTCAGTAGTAATATCCCCTTTTTCATTCCTGATTTTAGTAATTTGAGTCTTGTTTGTTTTTTGCTTCATCAGTCCAGCTAAATGTTTGTTAATTTTGTTGATTTTTTTCAAAGAATACAAAATAACCTTTGAGAAGGAAAACATCAAATTAATAATTAGAAAGCAGCTACACAACCCTTGTATAATTGGCAGTGTGTTCTTAGCCACATGTTTCTTAACATCTTAGAGCCTCAGTTGACTCATTTATAAAACGGTGATAAGACCTGCCTCACATATTTGTTTCTTACGGTAGATGGAATAACATGCAAAATCTCTAACATATAAAACCTATTTATTGTAGACTTAATAAATGTTCATATCCTTCTCTTCTGCACCATTATACTGACCCCAGTTTCATTGCAACCTTTGTGTATCAGGAAGATGCTCTAGCCAACCAAGCCAGGGCTAATGATAGTTTAATATTAATGACAGATAAGTGTAAAAGCACAACTGAAATCTTATATAATAAATTATTATGGTTTATGTTATTTTCATCTTTTTCTTATTTCAGCATTTATTCTAACATTGATGATAGGAAAACGTTCTGTCTCCCAGGGTTATATCAGTAGAGTTTCCAGGAGCAATGTCTCATCTCAGTAGGTGTTCCCAACTCCATCTAGAAGATTTTTTTTCTTATGATATAGACAATATAGACTCCTGAATGGGTGAGAGGATTTCATTCTTGAGAAACCTGCCTTAGCTAGCTCACGTACTTTATTAGCTATGTGATCTTAGGCAAATTATCCAACTTCTCTGAGTTTCAATTTCCATGTGTATAACATGTTGGTGATGATAACAGGGTGGTTGTGAAGTTTTAATAATATAATGTGTATAAAGTACTTAACACAGTACTCAGCTAATTGTAAGGAATCTTTGTCAATATAACTCCTTCTGTGATCCAGCTAGGTTTTTCAACAGGCTCACTGAAACTTTCTCTAATTAAATTTTGAGTATTATTTAAAATTTGAGTATTTAACCTTATTATTTAATTCTTTAAGATTTGTACAAACTAAGTTGATTCTAGTAACAAACTATACTTGTTTTTCCTGTCCTATAATTCCAACTCATGTTGCCACTGCTGGTCTCTTATTTTGGTTTCTGCTCAGTCCATGCTTCTGCTAACTTACATATTGCCACCAGCTCTTATAATCCTGCTGTGTCTCAGCTAGTGTTCCCTACTTGTCTGGGATGGATCAGGCCCCCAGCTCAGCTAGGCCAAATGGTGTCTTACCAGGAAAGGTAGACCCTGCTGGCTGGCATTGTCATAATAACAGTAAATGAATCTCGATCGATGAAGAGACTCTTGCATTATAACAGGCAGCGGAATACTTCCACTTTGGTAACATTATCAAAATATGTTTATGGACCCACATAGGCTCCTATAATTGGAAGATACTTCAATGATTATCTAGTCCCCTTCAATAACAATGATAGTAGATATGTATCAAGTTTTTATTGTATGCTTGGCACAGTGATAAGTATTTACTTGCATCATTTTATTTAATCTTCACAACAATCCCCAAAAGTATCCTATTGTTAACTGCAATTTTATAAATAAGGAAACACATTCAGAGAAGTTAACTTGTCTAAGTTTTCAAAGCTAAGAATGAGCAGATCCAAATTTCAAATTTAAGTCCAATTCCAAAACTGCATTCCTTAATACACTGTATAGTTCCTCTTCTGTACTACAAGTATCCCTTCTAGAGTATTCTTGAAAGATCATTTGATATTCTGCTTGAATATCTTCCAGGTTGGTCAGTTTACTATTCTCTTGAGGCAGCTGTTTCCATTATTTGACAAATTTAGTGGCAAGGGGGAAATATGTTGAGCTAAAATCTGATTCTATGTAACAACAAACTCATGGACTGTTACAGATGGAAGGACTGGAAGATTGTCTCATTCATTTCCTTCATTTTACAGATGAGAAATTCCAACCTTATGAAGCATGATGAACAAGATCTCATAGGACTTCCAGAAATTTTGTCCTCTGGATCCTGACAGAGTAACTCTGTTCTATACTCTTCAGATCAGTGTTTTTAATATTTAAGATAGCATTTATGATTCCTCTTAATTTTACCTTTTTGCCAAACATTGCAGGGTTTGCAGCATTCTGAAAATTATTAGAACATACTCTCAGTTGTTTATTTTTTCCTTTAAAGTGGACCACACTGAGCCCTTGCCAGATGGCTTGGTTGGTTAGGATATCCTCCGAATGTGTGAGGGTTGCAGGTTCGGTCCCAGGTCAGGGCACATACAGGAATAGATTAATGTTTCTGTCTTTCTCCCTTCCTCTCTCTCTAAAATCAATCAATAAATTTTAAAAAGATATAAATAATAAAATAAGGTGGACCACACAGAAGTGGACCTAATACTTTAGAGATTCTTTGTTCAGCCCAGAGTATAGTGAAATTATGCCTTCCTTTAATCCAGTTATTAGACTTATGTTAATATAGGCTACAATTGCTGTTGATTTTTCTTCTCAGCAGCTATGTGATGAACTTATAGCCACATCAAAGGAACTATTTTTGAGATGAGGCATTTCTGAAATCATAGTTCTGAACCACTAATTCAAGAATTATTTTCTTAAGCTCTGAATCTCTATCTACATGCTGATTTCATTAGTAATCTGTTTGCTTAGAAATTGATTTACTGAAAAAACAAAATGACATTTGTAGTTGTTTAATAAACATTTTATTTTTATACCTACATTTGATTGATTAATTTATAAGCGCCACTTTAAAATCTTTTAAATCTTCTATTGACGGACTGGCTTATAAGACCACTGACTGAATGGAACTGTGAAACTAATCCTTATCTGAAGCCTAGGTATTGAAAGTTTTTTTTTTCCCCCAAGCAAAACTAATGATACCCCTGAATTAAATGAAAATGACCTAACTGGCAAACAAGAACTTTCTGCCTCCTTGATGCTCTTCTCTTTATCTGCCCTCTAGGAGGAAAGGAGACCTGAACTTTATTGTTAAAGGAAAAAGAAATTGCAGAACGAAGAGAGAATCAGTTTTTATTGGGATTTAGATACCTTTACTACTCCTTAGATGACTCAGGACAGACTTTTAAGGGGGAAATCTTGACGAATAGGAGGGAAGCACTAAAGATCGAATCTCTTTTTACTATACTTTAGATGATATCACGGTTATTTTATTACATTAATTTTAAGATACAAATGCTTACTTCTAGTAGTATATAGAAGGCCTGTCATTTGCAAATATTTAAGTACTTTTGCCTTTTAAAAACCTCAGCTGCATAGACTACACTCTCCATATCTCAATTTCCTTATCTATAAAATGAGTATAAGAGTACCTAGAACGTTCCCTACCTTTCCTGTCACCCATACAGAAAGTTATCTATCCTTCCACTTAACTTTTCTGCTACTTTAAACTATTCTTAGGACCTCATATATAAATTGTATAAGTTCTGGTTTTATGTACATATGTATTTTATGTTTCCTATTACGTTATAATATTTTTGAGGTCGGGGCCTAGTTGAGTTTTCATTGCTTTTGATCTTTGTAATTCCTGGTCTAGTGCTTATATATTTAATACACTTAAGTGTTTATTGTAATAATTTAGTGACATTCTTTAAATCATCTTTTATCTTTTTTCTGATAGAACAGCAATAATTTATTTAGGCATATGGAGCAGCATGAACAAGAAATAAGTAGGAAAAAGGAAAGAAGGAACAAAATAAGTGAACTTGACATAAGAGCCAAGTGAGTAAGCAAACAAGGAATGAAGAATTATGTAAATGGTTTAAATTTAAGCAGAAAAGCATCAATGACTATTTCAAGATGTCTGAGGGAGATAACTAAGTGACATTATTCTTAGTGATAAGTGAAAATTGACTTGATTAGGCATAATAACAGTATTGAAGAAAAGCAAAATTAGAAGAGATGGGGCAGTGAGAAGTCAATCATCAATGTGAGAGAACAATCAAAACTTAGCTCTTTTTATCTCTAATAGTTAATTTAGTGCTCTGAGTATGGAGGAATCTAACAAAAGCAAGTGCTTTGTAATCAACCACATTATCTCTGTCACTTACAAGCTGTTACTGCATGGACTTGGCCAAATTATTCAGTTTTGTTTAGCTTCAGTTTCCTCTTCTATAAAATGAGTTTTATAGTATTTACTATAAAACATTATATAAATATGGATATATATATTATAAAAATTTTCTTAACTATGGATATTCATTGCTCCAGCACCACTTGTTATGAAGACATTGCTTCTTCCACTGAATTGAAATTGAACCTTGGTCAAAAATCAGTTGAGCCTATTTATGTGTTTCTATTTCTGGGTTCTGGTATATGAATAAACATATAGATAAATCTATATGTCTACTCCTCCACCAATACCACACTCTTTTGATTATGTTAGCTATATAGTAATTCACATTATGTAGGAGAGTGATTCTTCCCACTTTTTCATTCTGTTCCAAGGTTATTGATATTCTAGGATCTGTACTTTTTCCTTATAACTTTTAGAGTAAATTTGCCTGTATCTACAAACATCTTTGCTGGGATGTTGGTAAGAATTACAGTAAACCAATCAATGATGAAACCTATCCCGAATCTGATTACCTGAAGAAAAGAATTACAGTAAACCCATGGATGAGTGGGAAGAGTATTGACATCTTTACTGTATTATCTCCCAATCTATGAACACAGGATATCTATCTAAGTATTTGATTTTTTTATCAGCATTTTGTAATTTTTAGCATATGCATCCTGTCTTGTACATATTTGTTAAGTATATACCTAAGTATTCTTTTTCTTCAGAGCAGTTGCAAGTAGTATTGTGTTTTTAATTTTGTTTTTTTGTGTGTATTAATTTTGATATTGTGTTTTTAAATTTTTTTAGTATGTAGAAAAGCAATTTAATATCTCTATGTTGATCTTTTTTTGTGAGAGAGAAAGAAACATTGATTTATTGTTCCACTTATTATGCATTCATTGGTTGATTGTTATATGTGCCCTGACTGGGAATTGAACCCACAACCTTGGTGTATCAGGAATGATATTCTAACCATATATGTTGATCTTTTATCCTGTGACTTTTGTGAACTTACTTATTGGTTCTAAGAGTATTTCTGTAATTTCATTGAGATTTTCTACATACACATAGCATCTGCAAACAGAAATAGTTTCCTTCCAATCATGTCATTTTTTTCAATTTTTTTAAAGACTTTATTCATTTTAGAGAGGAGAGAGAGAGAGAGAAAGAGAGAGAGAGAGAAGGGGGAGGAGCAGGAAGCATCAACTCCCATATGTGCCTTGATCAGGCAAGCCCAGGGTCTCGAACCGGCGACCTCAGCATTTCCAGGTCGACGCTTTATTCACTGCACCACCACAGGTGAGGCCTCAATTTGTAAATATTTTGATGAAAAGTTTTGTATCTAAGATCATAAGCAATATTGGTTCTTAGTGTTTTTTGTTTGTTTCCTTTTGTTTTTGTTTTGTATTGTCTTTTGCCTGGTTTTGATATTAGGGTAATATTGGCTTAATAAAGTGAGTTGGGTAGTATCACTTTCTCTTTCTATTTTTTGAAAGATATTTTATAAAATTGGCATTAATTATTTTTAAAATGCCTGATAGAATTCTGTATTGAATTAGGTGAGCATAAAATTTCTTTTTCAGGAACTTTAAATTACAAATTAAGTTGTTTTGTTGGTTATAAGGCTATTTAGACTGTCTGTTTTGGCTCTGGCCTATTGATTCGGTGTATGGAAGTCCCGGGTTTGATTCTTGGTCAGGACACACAGGAGAGGTGACCATCTACTCCTCCACTCTTCTTCCTCGCCCTTTTCTCTTTCTCATTCTTTCCTTTCTGCAACCATAACTCCATTGATTTGAGTGTGTCCATCCGGGGCACTGAGGATGGCTCAATGGGGCTTCTGCCTCAAGTGCTAAAAATAGCTCAGATGTGAGCATTGGTACTAGATCAGTAGAGCATTGGCCTCAGGTGGATGTTGCTGGGTGGATCCTGCTTGGGGTACATGTGAGAATCTGTCTCACTATCTTCCCTCCTCTCACTTAAAAAAAAATTAATTAATTTTTCAAAAAGGTTGTCTATTTTATCTTGGTTGACATTAGTAGTTTTGGTTTTTGAGGAATTTTCCATTTTTTCTTAGCTGTCATATTTATTATCATAATGTTATTCATAGTATTTCCTTATTAAATTCTTATCACTGTAAGATTTAGTGATATACTCTTCATTCTTGACACTGGTAACTTGTGTCTTCTCTCATTGTTTTTGTCAGTTTTGCTAGAGTTTTGTCAATTTTATTGCTTTTTGAAAGAACTAGTTTTTTGGTTTCATTAATTTTCTATTTTGTTTTCTATTTTCAATGTCATTGATTTCTGTTCTTCTCTTTATTTCCTCCCTTCTGCTTCTCCTGGGTTTATTTTGCTCTTTTTTCCTCTAGTTCAGCAGTTCTCAACCTGTGGGTCGCGACCTCGGTGGGGGTCGAATGACCAAAACACAGGGGTCGCCTAAAGCCATCGGAAAACCCACAGGTTGAGAACCACTGCTCTAGTTTCTTGATGTTGAAACTAAGGTTATTTGAGATCTTCTTATTTCTTATGAGAGGATGTTAGTACTATAAATTTGCCTCTCAGCAATACCTTAGCTTCATTCCAGCTATTTTGCTATGTTGTATTTTCATTTTCACTCAGTTCTATGTATTTTTAAAATTTTATTTAGAAAATTAAATTTAACAGGGTGACACTGATCAATTAGAGTACATAGGTTTCAGGTAAATATTTCTATAGCATTTGAACTGTTGATTATGTTGTGTGCCCATCACCCAAAGTCAAATAATTTTCTGGCCTGACCAGAAGGTGGTGCAGTGAATAGAGCATCAGACTGGGATGCAGAGGACATTGGTTCGAGACCCCGAGGTTGCCAGCTTGAGCGCGGGCTCATCTGGTTTGAGCAAAAGCTCACCAGCTTGGACCCAAGGATGCTGGCTCGAGGAAGGAGTTACTCGGTCTGCTGAAGGCCCACGGTCAAGGCACATATGAGAAAGCAACTAATGAACAACTAAGGTCTCGCAACGAAAAACTGATGATTGATGCTTCTCATCTCTTTCTGTTCCTGTCTGTCCCTGTCTATCCCTCTTTCTGACTTTCTCTCTGTCCCCGTAAAAAAAAAACCCAAACAATTTTTCTGTCACCTTATATTTGTCCCTCTTTACACCCTCCTCCAACCTCCTCTCCCTCCCCCACATCCCTCTTCCCCATGATAACCACTTCTCTTTTATCTATGTCCATGTTTTTCAGTTTTATATATCACCTATGTGTGAAATCATATAGTTCTTAGCTTTTTCTGATTTACATATTTCACTCAGTATAATGTTGTCAAGGCCTATTTATGTTGTCCTAACTGGCAATACGTCATCACTTCTTATGGTTGAATAGTATTCCACTGTATATATGTACCACATCTTCTTTATTCAATCCTTTATTGAGGGACACTTTGTTTTTTTCCAACACTTGTTATTACCTGTCTTGTTGATAATAACCAATCTAACAGTTGTGAGGTGGTATCTCAGTGTAGTTTTGATTTGGATTTCTCAAATAATAAATGAAGATGAGCATTTTCATCTATCTGTTGGCCATTTATTTGTATGTCTTCTTGGGAGAAGTGTCTGTTCAGGTCCTCTTTTCATTTTTTAATTGGATTGTTTGCTTGCTTGTTGCTGAGCTTTGTGAGTTCTTGTATTTTTCATTTCCTTTGATATTTTCTGTTTTACTCATTGATTGTGTAGAAGTGTGTTTTCTAATTTCTATGTGTTAAGAGATTTCCTGTTGTCTATTATTGACTTCTAGTCTCATTTCATTATGATCAGATAACATACTGTATGATTTTAATTCCTTTAAATTAAATGTGCTAAAGTTTATTTTATGGGCCAGAACATGCTCTGTTCCATAAGCACTTGCAAAAATGTGTAGTCTGTTTTTAAGTGGAGAGTTCTATATATAGAAATTAGATTTTTATTGGTTGTATTTTTCTTTTTTAAAAACATATTTATTGGATTTAGAGAAAGATGGTGTGATACAGAGGAGCATTGATTTTTTGTTCCACTTACTTATGTATTCATTAGTTGATTTTTATATGTGTCATGACTAAGGATTAAACCTGTGACCTTGGCATATTGGGATAATGCTCTAACCAATGAGCACCTGGCCAGTGCTGGTTGTATATTTCTTGTCTTTATATCATTGTTAACTTTCTGTCCTGAAGTTCTATTAGTTGCTGAAGGCAGGGTGTTTTAAAGGCCTAACTATAATCCTGGATTTTTCTATTTCTATATTTAGTTCTATAAGTTTTTTCACATGTTTCGAAGTTAACTTATACAGCATGTTACTGTAATGGATACTGTAGGCAATAGTAACACAATGGTAAGTATTTGTGTATCTAAATATAGATAAGCATAGAAAATGTACAGTAAAAATATAATATAAAAGATAAAAAATGGTACACCTTTATAAGGCACTTAACATGAATGGAATTTGCAGGACTGGAAGTTACTTTGAGTGAGTCAGTGAGTAAGTGGTGAGTGAATGTCAGGGCCTAGGATATTACTGTACACAACTATAGACTTTATAAACACTGTCCCATAAGTCCTCCCCCTGCTTCCTTTTAACAGGGTCAGAAATAGAACATCGAAGCTGTCAATGGTGCTCCATGAACAGGGATGTGGGCTGGATTTATTGGAAATATCAAGGAGAAACTGGCTGGGTAAGGTATATGTAGATCATTATAATAGTGACTTGTCAGGAGGAAGTGAAAGGTGGCTTGAGGTTCAGTAGGAATAAGAAACCAAGATGGAGATACCAAGGAACATAGAGGATTCTCATGGAAATGTGCTTTTGACTATTTCATGTTGGAGCAGTGATCACATTAAGGAATGTTGCAGTGTTTATTAAAAAAAAAAAACAAAAAGAGAAAAGAAAGGCTATTTAACATTGAGAGGGTGTAGAAATGATTAGGCAGTATTTTGACTTTGGAAATTTGTTTTTAGTTTTGTTGACCCCATCTGGCTTTAAGGATTCTCTCTGGCATTGAATTCACAGAAGAAATAAAACTTATCTATACTTTACATCATTAAAACCTGAAAAATATTTCCAAAGTACAGGCACAGGCTCCCACTACCACAGAAAGCAAAGTGACAGTGGCACTGAATACTTGTTGAGGTAGTCCTATGGACCTCAATACTTGCACAGGATTTCACGTACTCGACAAAGAATTTACAGCAATGTACACTAAAGACCATCAGACTAGATCTGGAAGGGCTATAGTGTCCTCTGAATATGTAGTGCTGTGGGGACAAACTCTGCTATTCTGAAACAGGTCAGTGGCTTACTGATTGGGATGTCATCTGTGTTCTCAAAATTGAAGTGCAGTGAGCAAGAGGGAATCTATTGCCAAACCCCCCAGATATTGCTCCCATTAAAGGGAAAAAAATCCTCCTGAACCACATATCTTTTTATTTTTTACAGGAAATATTGATCCATTACATAATCTTATGACCAACATTGTATATGCATAAATTCTATGGTTGACTGACACATCATTATACAATACATGACTATACACACATTTAGTTCCTGAGTGATAAGAGCAATGGGAGCTTCTTTTGTTATAATATTTGGTCTTTTGTCCTCACCTCTCGAAATTGCTTTACAGCCCTTAAGGTAAAGTGGGTTTCTTGTTATTCACAGTAGGCCCTTTTCTACCACAACTGGGATTATGTTAATGACATAACTTTTAGAAAGCACCTAAGGATGGGGTCTGTTTGCCAGGGGAACCAAACTTGATTATAGGATTGGAACTTTCATTTCCACAAACCCTTGCTTTCTAGGGAAGGGAGAAGAGCTGGAGGTTGAATCATTCACCAATGACCAATAATTTAATCAAGTTTGCCTGTATAATGAAACATCCATAAGAACCCCAAAGGGGAGTGTTCAGAGAGCTCCCAAGTTGGTTAACACATGGAGATTTGAGAAGAATAGCATATTCAGCAAGGGTATTAAAGCTCTGTGTTGTTTCCTCATACTTTGCCCTATGTATCTCTTCCATCTGGCTGTTTCTGAGTTATATCTTTTTATAATAAGATGGTAATCTTATAAGTAAGTGGGTTTTTTTAGGTCTGTGAGCCACTCCAGGAAATTAATCAAACCCAAAGCGAGGGTCATTGGAACCTCTGATCTTTAGCTGATTGGTCAGAAACACAGGTGATAAACCTAGACTTTGGATAATTTCTGAAGTCAGGGAAAAAGGTTGTCTTAAAAGACTGAACCATTGGCCTGACCTGTGGTGGCGCAGTGGATAAAGCATTGACCTGGAATGCTAAGGTCGCTGGTTCATAACCCTGGGCTTGCCAGGTCAAGGCACATATGGGAGTTGATGCTTCCTGCTCCTCCCCCTGTTCTCTCTCTATCTCTCCCTCTCTCTCTCTCTCTCTCCTCTCTCTAATAAAAATGAATAAATAAATTTAAAAATCTAAAAAAAAAAAGTAAATAAATAAATAAATAAAAAGACTGAACCATTAACCTGTGGTATTTGATGCTCTGGCCATGTAGATAATATCAGAATTAAGTTGAATTGTTTGAGACTCTGCTGATGTTGGAAAATTGTTGGTGTAGAAACAAGCCCCCCCCCAACCTACACATTGGAATTGGGTCCATAACCCCATTAGTCCCAATTGAGCTTCTGTGCTGGTGATTTTGTGCTTGCCTAATGTTGTTAAAAGGACTCTTGTTTGATTCTGGAGAGAATGAGTCTACCTGGGATGCTGACCTCTCTTATTAGGGTGGAGGATCTGGAAACACTGGGTCTGGGTGGCCTTTCTCCATTGGGTGTGTGGATGCAAAGTATCCTGTTATTAAGCAGCACCTCTAGTTCTGGGATCCCAAAACAACTCAGCTTTTTCTTACCACCTTTAAGAGATCTCCTTTGGTTGCCTCTTGTGCCATTTTTAGGTTTTATAGTTGTACTTAGCTGTAAGGGAAAGGGAAAAACATCATTCTGCCCAGATCAGGAGTCTTTCTCTTTAATAATATGTTCTACACAACTTGCTTAGAATTGAGATTAAATTCACCAGCTTGCAAATATGACTTTCTTCATTTTGAAAATCAGACTACATTTGCTTCTCTCCAGACTTCTGTCCCTCTCTAATTATTCACAATTCTATCTAGCAATTTGGAAATCTTAGCCCAAGGTCTTTCCAGTATCCTAGAATTCTAGGATTATCCTAGGACGAGTGTTTCTTAATCTCTTCTTGTGTCTCTGTTTTTAGCTTCTTTCTACTAATGTTTGTTATACCCTTTCTTGTTTCTTAACAGAGGATACAGGGAAATAAAGTTGAAATTGGGTTGTTTTTCTTTCTCTTTGTTACTTAACAATGTATTTCTTGTTATTACTGATGGCAATTTGAAATCTCCTTTTGCTATCCTGAGAATATATGCCTTTTTAAGGCTTCGATCATTCTCAACCTTAGGTGTTTTAGTGTTTTGTCACTCCTTTAGAGTTATTTTAATTGTTTATATCTCCTTTGTTACATCAGTAGAGTGAAGTATGCTGACTTGAGAGCTAGAATTGTATTTGAACCTCACCTCTTTCTCTTTTTAGGTGTGTGATTTGGGATTGATTATTTAACCTCTGGCTGAGGAAATGAGAGCTTAGAGGTTAAATAACAAATCCCATAAAATAAAAATAATAATATTACTACTAATAGGACCAACTTTATAAGGTTGTTATGAGTATTAAAAGAGATAATAAACATTAAGCATGTAGCACAGTTCCTGACACAGAGTATTTAATAAATTCTATTAATGTTATTATACATTTTTAAAATCTTATAGAAGAGTTTTTACAGCTATCCCTTAATACCTATTCTTTTCTCCTTTATTGTAATTTTATATTCAGAGTTTTATTTTTATTTATTTTTTATTTATTTATTGATTTTTAGAGAGAGGAGAGAGAGAAAGAGAGAGAGAGAGGGAGAGAAAGGGGAGGAGCAGGAAGCATCAACTCCCATATGTGCCTTGACCAGGCAAGCCCAGGGTTTCGAACCGGCAACCTCAGTGTTCCAGGTCGACGCCTTATCCCACTGCGCCACCACAGGTCAGGCCCAGAGTTTTATTTTTGAGAGCCTTCCTTCCGGTCAGCTTATGTTACTTAAAGCTCTAAAGTAAGTGGATTGCATATCTTTAAATTTTTTTATTCATTGATTTTTGCGAGGAAGATAGAGAGAGAGACAGGAACATCGATCTGTTCCTGTACAGTTCCTGACCAGGGATCAAACCAGCAACCTCTGCACTTCAGAGCGATGCTCTGGTCTAACCAACCAAATTATGTGACCAGGGCAATTTTAAATTGTGAAAGTATATGTAATTTAATTGTGGCTGATATTCTTATGCCAGTGCTGGTGATGGTCCTCTTATAAGTAGTAAATGCAAATTTTTCACAGCTCTGTCTCCATGCAATTGATGTGTAGGTGTTAAATTAGCCTTTCTGGTTAACTATCCATAAATATTTCAAAACACATACCTCATGTGGGTACTCAGCTTGTTTCTACGTGCTACAAAAATTCTTGCTTGTTAGACATTTCACATTATCATATGGCCTACCTGTATTTCTTGCCATATTTTAAAATAAGTTCATGGTTATAGTACAGGGGTCCCCAAACTTTTTACACAGGGGGCCAGTTCACTGTCCCTCAGAGAGTTCGTTGGAGGACCAGACCATAAAAAAACTATGAACAAATCCCTATGTACACTGCACATATCTTATTTTAAAGTAAAAAAACAAAACAGGAACAAATACAATATTTAAAATAAAGAACAAGTAAATTTAAATCAACAAACTGACCAGTACTTCAGTGGGAACTATGGGCCTGCTTTTGGCTAATGAGATGGTCAATGTGCTCCTCTCACTGACCACCAATGAAAGAGGTGCCCCTTCTGGAAGTGCGGAGGGGCCAGATAAATGGCCTCAGGGGGCTGCATGCGGCCTGCAGGCCATAGTTTGGGGACCCCTGTTATAGTACATCAACATATTTCTCTGGTGAAAAATGAAGCTTATAAGATACTTTATTTGAATTCTCTAAGCAAGACTCATACCTAATTTAATGTTTTGTATAGTGCCCAAGCCATTGTCATTTAGATGTTTGTCACTAATGATTGTACCTTAAATGATGTAGCAATTGTATGAAAGTCAGCAAACTGACATCATTATGAGTGTATTCTAACAAACCTGTTTCTTCCAGTGTCTTTTTCCTCTGAGTTAAAGTTGGTAATCTTTTTAATCTTGGTGAATTCTTTAGGTTTCATATTTGATACCTATAATTCTGGAACCTCCCAAAACTATCTTAATTAGAGGCATGTTGGAATGTGTTTGAAATTTTTCTGCTGTAGTTCAGTTAGTTCTGGGCAGTGTTATGTAATCTTAAGGATCTGAGTTGTCTTCAGGGATTCAACCTTTCCTGCTTTCCTCCATTATTTTTTTTAGGTCTCTACCTCCTCCCCTGGGGAGAATAAGATCCAAAATTTTTGTTACTCTTTGGGAGATGTTTGAAACTAAGTCTTGCTAACCTTAACCTTTTAATGTTTTAGATTGTTTTTGAGGGCCAGCACTGGTGTTATGCCAATTTATAACCTGGGTAATTTAGATTATGGTATCAGGAATCTAATTGAAATGTAGATTCTGATATCAGGAATCTTATTTAAATGGCACAAAGTCTAGGGTTCACCTTGTTGGTATCATGAAATTGTGATGTTCAGTGGCTAAGTTGGTACTATGCTTTCTCAATGGTGTTTCATTAGTGAATTAAATCCTAGATATAGTTTGTTTATATTGCTTGTAGAATGGTCTTAAGTCCTTTTCAGGAATAAAGGATTGATTTGTGGTAGTTGGGGATGCTTTTTGTTCAATTATGGAACTGTATCTTGCCAGCAGAAGATTTAAAGGCTGAGCCCTTGGTCTGAACTACAGATGACCCCTCTTTAGGCTTTCATAGCCCACTGCTCTTTCTTTGTTTATTCCTTTAGCCCAATCCATGTCTTTGCTTTTCTTAGAGAAATATATTCTGGCCTCTTTGTGCATGTTCCTCTCACTTAGACTGCTTCCATATTGTATCATGTGTCTGGAATAATGTCCTCTCCTTTGTCTGCCAAACCCTTTCTTTGATGTCAGCCTGAGAGAGCTAGGATTCTTATCTCCTTCATTAAACTCTGCTGACCTCAGTGTCACAGAAGTGACATTTCCATGAGGCAAAGATCATGTAAACACTTCTCATCAGTTAATGTAGATGTTCACTGTTTTATACTGCTTTCTTGGAATCTTTATGGTATAGTTATGTGTTGTCTGGAACTTTAGATTTAAATCTATAAAAGGGAGAAATTTTATCAGACTTATTGGATATCCATTCTAAGAAATAAGTAGGCATTTAATAAATTGCTCTTTGATGGCAAAGTCCTTGAGGGAAAAAGTGGACAAATAGCTTCTGAAAAATGAAAACTTTTTTTTTTTTTTGCCGCTTGTTGAACTTTTTCTTTTCAATTTCTACTCATTTATTTCAGTGAGAGAGTAAGGGTAGGGGAGAGAGAGACACGACCATTGAGCTGTTCCTGTTTGTGCCCTGGCCTGGGATCAAACCAACACCCTTTGTGCTTCAGGATGATGCTCTAACCAACAGAACTGTCTGTCCAAGGCTGAATTTTATAATAGATAGCTGAGCTTATAACCTTAGTAAATGAGATTCAAATAATTTTAATTCTTGACCACACAATATCTACTACAGCATTTTAGAAGATGTATTTCTTTTCCCTATAAACTAGTCAGGTGACTCAAAGATTTAACTTCATTGGGTCATAATTCTACTACATTGTTTCATAAGCTTGATAATGCTGCCTTTGAATTTACAAGCTATTGGCTGAAGAAAACTTAAATTTCTTTAAATTCTCTGTGAGTCTGACTGAACATGTAGTAGGCTTCTACCTCTGGAAATGCCATTATCCATTAACTACATGATCAATAACTTTTAGAATAAAGACAGAGCCCTCATCAATGAGAACTTTGCATTTTCTGCCTTTTGTCCTACCACACCCTACCACTCATCTTGCTCCACCAGTACCAAGATAATAATAATTTCCCTTGCTCACTGCCATATTTTTATCACATAGTGTTATCTCTTCTTGAAGTGCTTTTATTCTATGTATCTAATTATTCATCTGTCATATTCTTCTTGATTTAACTCATATATCTTCTGTCCTGTGACCAGTTTTTGACCCCTGCACCAGACAAAGATAATTACTTCTATTTCTTCCATATTGTACCTTCTATATACCTCTAGTTTTAAACACTTCATTATATTTTTACCTCCAACAATTCTACTGTGAGTTTCTTAAAGCTGGGAACTTTTTGTTTTCTCAGAGTCTTGTAGAGTTATTGACATGCACCATCTGCTCAATATATGCTAGAATGAATGAATGAATGAATGAATGAACCAAAGGGAGACATGTCAATGGAATTAGAAACCATGACTGTGGGAATTCTGCTTCTAGGTTTGACATATTAAATTGTATTACATCAACTATTCTCTAGAACAGTGATTTTCAACCTGTGTTTCTCACACACTCATAAACTAATTACTAAAGAAAAAGGGGCCCTGACCTCTTTTCCCTTAGTAACTAATTTATTTGTGCCATGAGATGAAAATGGTTGTATTTTGTCATGGGTACTGACCTTAGTAATTAGTGTGTGTTTGTGCCATGGAAAAAAAAGGTTGAAAATCACTGCTCTAGAACTCTAAAAGCTGAATAAAATTATAAAATACTTTTTTTGACAACACCAAAGCAACTAAGAATCAAAATCCCAGAGAAAAAGACATTTATTAAAGTGAGCCCGATATTCTGTGCTACATTTATTTTCAAGGCATTTGTCAATGTAAGTGCTATGGGTAGAAAGACTGAGAAGCCAAAATGAAAGTAGTAACTAAGAGACAAATTAACCAGAGGTTTTAGCAGTCTGACAGAGCTGTCGAGATAAAAGTTAGAATTTAGATATACCATTATAATCAGGACTTCAGAACCCAAGATGCCAGAAAAAGGAAAACACAGTGAATTTAGTTCAATATTTTATGCTAATTTCCCCCTTGTGTAATTTGTGAATTTGTAAGTGTTATAGGTCAAAGAGATTGGAAAGTTAAGCAGAAAGTGGCAAGTAAAAATCTGAATAGCTAAGCATAGCTTTCTGTAATTTTACAATACTAGAGAGACAGAAATTGGAGTTTAGAGCTTGCCAAACAGAAAGGACCCTGCTACTTACCCCAGGATTTCAGTTGGGATCCCCAAAGGGCTAAACTCTAAGAGTAAGGATGAAGTAGAAAAATACCATTCCTCACAAATAATAAAACACAGCTTTGAATCAGCTCAACCTGAACTAGAATTAAGGTGATCACCTGTAAGATATATCTTCTCTGAAGAAAGGTAATATCATCCAAAGCTCCTCTAACTTTTAATATGCAGTGCCTGACATTTAATAAAAAATTATCAGGCTTGCCAGTATGAGTTTGCTAGGGCTAACATAACAAAGTACCACAGACAATGGCTTAAAAACAAAAATTTATTATCTCATGATTTGGGATGCTAGAAGTAAAAAAATGAAGGTATTGGCAGGAGTTGTTTCCTTCTGAATGCTGTGAGGGAACAATCTGTTCCAAGTCTCTCTCCTTGACTTGTAGATGGCCATGTTTTCCTTATGTGTCCTCATACTGTCTTTATTCTATGTGTATCTCTATCTAAATTTCTCTTTTTATGATAACCAGTTATATCGGATTAGAGCCCACCTTAATTACTTTAACTTGATTACCTCTGTAAAGACCCTATTTCCAAATAAGACTATATTCTGAGATAATGGGGGTTAAGACTTCAACATATGAAAGTTTTTGGTAGGAAACAGTTCAACCAATAATATTAAGTCATAGGATTACAAGTAAAAATGGAAAACAGACCTTGACATGTACTTGAGACATGAGAGTTAGGAGACTCAGACTGTGATTACTGCGTTCATAATGTTTGACAAGATGGATAATTTCAGCAGAGAACTATATTCTACATGAAAGGAATGAAATTCTGGAACTGAACATTATAGCAACTAAAATTAATTTTTTTTATTTATTGATTTCAGTGAGAGAGGAAGGGGAGAGAGAGAGAGATAAGAATATCAAGTGGTTCATGTATATGCCCTGACAGGGAATTGAACCAGCAACTTCTGCATTTCAGGACAATGCTCTAACCAACTGAGCTATCTGGCCAAGGCCTAAAGTTAGAATTTTGATAGTTGAATAGAACAACAGATTAGATACAGTCCAAGAGAAGATTGGTCAAGTGGAACATAGGTCAATAGAAAATATTCTAGGCAAATTGAAGAACCAGGAGACAAAAAAAAAAAGATGGAAAATACCAAAAAACATGTTGACAGTTTACTGGCTTCACTTTAATATTCTTATTGAGAAACCATGAAAACATCAACTGAGCTTCTATAGTGAATAATAGATTTACAGTCAAATAGACCTGGGTTAGAACTCCAGATCTGTCTCTTAATCTTTTTCTGACCATATGATCTTGAATTAGTGATTCTCTGAACCACAAATCTGAAAAGTAGGACATAGCACCCACCTGACAGAGTTGTTGTAGGGATTAAATAAGATAATGCATGCAAAAGTGCTTTGTAATTTACAGTTCCATGCATATTATAGCATTTGTTCTTCATTGTGTAGACTATATAGTAACTTGGGATATATCTATTTTTATGAGCAGAAATCTACAGATATTTATTTTTTAAAGTCAACATCTACTTTAAAAATACTTCAGACTAAAACCTATTCTATTTGTTACTATGTATACTTTATGAAAATAGAGGAGTGATGTGCATTGTCCTGTCAGGTCTCATTTTACCATCTTTGTCAAAAGTTAAAGAACAAAGTAAACATGTCGGACATCAGAGTAATAGTGTCATGAGAGATATTCCTGATCTCTCCCCTTGAAATTTCAACAAATGTAACAACTATAACACAGCAAAGAACCCCAGCTAGGCTCACAAGCATGCCTGAAAGTTCAACACATCAAATAAACTAAAGATGAGATAGTGTGAAAAGGGAGGCAGAAGATAAAATGCATTTGTGGTGGGCTTTGGACAGGAGAGGAGATAAACCTGGAGCGACTGGGTTTCTTTCTCTCTGCTAGACTATGGGGAGAAGGGAAGCTCCGGCTCTCTGGATTTTATCTGAAGGGTATGGAGAAGGGAACTCAGAGTGTCTCAGTCTCCTGCTGGGATAAGCAGTGAGACAGAAGGGCAGACCAAGAGATAAAACAAAGCAGCCAGAATGCAGGGTCATGGCCAGTGTTCCCATGGTCTGTCTGTAGCTCACAATCGGCACAAACAGAGAAAGCTAAAGTGCAGCCCCCATCCTCCCAGATCCCACCTCCCTCATCTCACAGTATGGAGAGTGGCTAAGACAAACACCAAATCTAGCTCTCCAGAGCCACTGTCTCCCTTGAAGAACAGAAGTGCTCCACATTGGGACCCCAGGTCTGTTGAGATGTAGGAAGGAGCACCTGGAAGTCTGAGATCACCATTGCTAAATCTGTAAAGCTGGACAGCTGAAGTGGTAAAGCCAAAGCCATAAGGCTAAAGCCATAAAGCACTTACAACATGCCCCACCCAACAAAGTGACTGTAGCACTGCCTACATCATTACAAAAACAAAATCTCATTGGATAGCCCAAGAACTTCACAGAGCTAAAAGCTATAATACAGAGGCACCTACTGGAAGAAACCTCCCCAAATCACAATTTAGTTTTCCTTTTTTCCCTCTTTTTTCCTTCCCTTTTCTTCTTATTCTTTTTCATTTTTGAATTTCATTTTCTTTAATTTTTATATTTTTATTCTTACTTTTTGTGGGTGCTTTTTATTTTTTTATTTGCTGTCTATTTTTTTGTGGTTTTCCTTACTTGTCATAATTTTTTAATATTTTATGTTTTGTATTATATTTATTTATTTAAAATTTTCATTTTTTAGGTTTTTTTTGTTAATGTTCTTAACAATACCACTCTCAAATGCCATCAAGGAAGAAGTAATTGAATAAATACCATGGCTACACAAGACAGAGACATAGTTCAGAAAAAAATGAAAAATCTACAGAAAAAAATCTCAATCACCTGAAAACCCTGGAGTTAAATGATAGAGAATTCAAAATCGAAGTTTTGAAAATACTCAATGCGATGGGAGAAGATACCAAGAAGCAACTTAATGAACTCAGAAAACAAATTAATGAACAAAATGAACACCTCACCAAGGAGATCGAAACTTTAAAAACAGATGAATAACTCAATACATGAATTGAAGACTGAGGGAGCAAGTTCAACTAATGGAACAAGCTAGATAGAGGAAAGAGTCATTGACATCAAAGACAAGCAACTAGACATGCTACAGGGAGAAGAGGAGAGAGTCTCACAAATTAAAAATACTGAGAGAACTGTACAAGATCTGTCTGACTCCATCAGAAAGAGAAATTTTAGAATAATGGCTATATCAGAAGAAGAAAAGAGGGAGAAGGGAATGGAGAGGCAATTCAAACAAATAATTGAGAATTTCCCAAGCCTGTAGAACAGTGGTTCTCAACCTGTAGGTCGCGACCCCAGCAGGGGTCGCCGAAAACCATCGGAAAATACATATTTATTATACAATACATTTTTAAATATGTATTTCCAATGGCTTTAGGCGACTCCTGTGTTTTGGTCGTTCGACCTCCGCCGGGGTCACGACATACAAGTTGAGAACCGCTGCTCTAGAAAGAGTTAGAGCCTCAAATTCAAGAAGCCAAACAGAACACCCAGTTACCACAACCCAAACAGACCTATTCCAAGGAAAATCAAAATAAAATTGTCAATAATCAATGAAAAAGAAATAACTCTCAAGGAAGATAGCGGAAAAAAGAAGAACATAACACATAAAAGGAAGCCCTTTAAGTCATCAACAGACTTCTCAGCAGAAACTATGTAACCCAGAAAAAAAAGGACCCAAACATTCAATGTCCTCTGAAAGAGAGGAATTACCAGCTAACAATACTATATTCAACAAAGCTATCCTTCAAATATGAAAGAGAAATAAAAACTTCTGCAGACATACAGAAGCTGAATGAATTTATCACCAGAAAACAGCCACTTCAGGAAATACTCAAGAGGTTTGTTTTACCAGCCAGTAAAAAAACAAAACAAATCAAAACTACAAGTAAAAGCTCCAACAAGATCATAATAAAAACAAAGATAATCTGTGACAACAATAACATAAAAGGGAAAAGGATAAAGATCTGCAGTAGCAAAGGAGGATGGGATGCAGAAGCACTTATAAGAAAAAGGACTCTTGTACATATGGATTTTTTAAAATTAACCTAATAATTACCCATGAAAAAGCTATTACTGAAACACACAATTTATAAAAAAAGAAATGGTGTAAAAGTAAGGAATATCACCAAACAACAACAAAAAACTGACAGAAACAAAAAAAAAAGAAGAACCAAACAAGACACAAAGCTACCAGAAAACAAAACATAAAATGGCTATAGGAAATCTTCAAGTGTCAATTATTACCTTAAATGTAAATGGATGGCACTCACCAATAAAGAGGCACAGAACAGCAGATTGGATCAAAAAGCAAAACCCAAACATATGCTGCCTTCAAGAGATACATCTAAGCTGCAAGGACAAAAGTAGATTCAAAGTGAAAGGTTGGGAAAAGATACTCCAAGCAAATAATATCCAAAGAAAAGCAGGAATAGCCATACTCATATCAGACAATGCTGACTTCAAGACAACAAAAGTAACCAGAGACAGAGATGGACATTTCCTAATGATAAAGGGCAAATTGTATCAAAATGACATAACACTTTTTAATACATATGCATGGAACTAGGAAGCACCAAAATATATAAGACATCTACTAACTGATCCAAAAATAGAAGCAGACACAATCAACTTGGAGATTTCAACACACCATTGACAGTTTTAGATAGATCATCCAAACAGCATATTAATAAAGAAATATAACCCTTAAATGACATTCTGGACCAAATGGATGTAATAGATATTTTATGGGACATTTTCTAGCAAAATGTCAGATTATACATTTTTCTCCAGTGTGCATGGAACATTCTCAATGATAGACCATATGTCAGGCCACAAAAATAACATTAACAAATTTGGGAAGATTGAAATTATACCACACATATTTTCTTATCATAAGGCAATTAAAATTAAAATTCAATTGTAAAAAGAAAGTAAAGAAACCCACAAAAATGTGGAAATTAAACAACATATTTAAAAAAAAATAACTAGATCAAAGAAGAAATAAAAGCAGTGATCAAAAGTTATATACGGACAAATGAAAATGACAATAGGACATATCAAATTACTGTGAAGGCAGTAATAAGAGGGAAGTTTATATCATTACAGGCTTATATCAAGAAACAAGAGAGATCCCAAGTAAACTAACATCACACTTTAAGGAACTAGAAAAAAAAAGAATGAAGGCAACTTAAAGTCAGCAGAAGAAAGAAAATAGTACATATTAGAACAGAACTGAATGAAATATAGAACAAAAAAAACTATAGAAAAATTAAAACGACAAAGAGTTGGTACTTTGAAAAGATCAATAAAATTGACAAACCACTGGCTAGACTCACTAAAGATAAAAGAGGAAGGACTCATATAAACAAAATCCAAAAACAAAGGGAAGGAATTACTAAAGACATCATAGATATACAAAAGATCATAGGAGAATGTTATGATAGATTATATGCCAACAAATTCAACAACCTAGAGGAAATAGATAAATTCTTAGAACTATACAATCTTCCTAGTGAGTTACAAAGAAGTGGAAAACCTAAATAGACCTATATGCAAGGAGGAAATAGAAACAACAATCAAAAACCTCCCCCAAGGCCCTGGCCAGTTAGCTCAGCAGTAGAACAATGGCCTAGAGTGTGGAAGTTCTGGGTTTGATTTCTGGCCAGGGCACATAGGAGAAGCACCCATCTGCTTCTCCATCCTTCAACCACTCCTTTCTCTCTATCTCTCTCTTCCCTTCCTGCAGCCAAGGCTCCATTGGAGCAAAGTTGGCCTGAGTGCTGAGGATGGCTCCATGGCCTTTGCCTTAAATGCTATAATGGCTCTAGTTGCAATGGAACAACATCCAAGATGGGAAAAACATCACCTCCTAGTGGGCATGCCAGGTGGATCCTGGTCAGGTGCATGCAGGAGTCTGTCTGCTGCCCCCTGCTTCTCCCTTCCGAAAAATACAGAAAAAACCCTCCCCCCAAACAAAAGTCCAAGACCAGATGGTTACACTAGTGAATGCTACCAAACATTCATAGAAGATTTGGTACATATCCCTCTCAAAGTCTTCCAAAGGAATAGAAGAAGCAATGCTCATCAGCACATTTTATGAGGCCAACATAAACCGGATACCAAAACCTGGCAAGAACAACACAAAAAAATAAAACTACAGACCAATATCTCTAATGAATACAGATGCAAAAACCCTAACGTAAATACTAGCAAATGGAATACAGCACATTAAAAAATAATATATCACAATAAAGTGCAACTTATTCCTGGAGCACCAGGATGGTTCAACATATGAAAATCAATCAACGTAATACACCACACCAACAAAACAAAGAACAAAAATCATATAATCTTATCAATAGATGCAGGAAAACATTTGATAAGATATAACATCCTTTTATCTTTAAAATACTCAATAAAATGAAAATAGAAGGAAAGTAACATCAACATAATAATGACCATATATGACAAACCATCACCTAAAGTCTTACAAAGTGGTGAAAAAATGAAAGCTTTTTCTCTAAAATCAGGAAAAAGACAAGGTTGCCCACTCTCTCTACTCTTATTCAACTTAGTTCTGGAAGTATTAACCAAAGCGATTAGGCAAGAGAAACAAATAAAAGGCATTCATATAGGGAAAGAAGAAGTAAAGGTATCACTCTTTGCAGATGACATGATCCTGTATATAGAAAACCCCAAAGACTCCACAAAAAAACTATTATTAACAATAAATTAATACAGTAAAGTCACAGAATATAAAATCAATATACAAAAGCCTATTACTTTTTTATATGATGAAACTTCAGAAAATGAAGTTTAAAAAAATTTCTTTTACAATTGCAGCAACTAAAACAATACCTAGGAATAAACTTAACAAAAGATGTGAAGGACCTATATACTGAAAACTACAAAACATCATTGAAAGAAATTGAACAAGACACAATGAAATGTAAAAATATTCCATATTCATGGATTGGAAGAATCAACATAGTTAAAATGACCATATTATCCAAAGCAATATACAAACTGAATGCAATCCCCATCAAAATCTCAATGTAATTTTTTAAATAAATAAAACAAAAAATTATCTGGTTTGTATGGAACCATAAAAATACCTTGAATTACCAATCCTGAGGAGAAAGAATGAAGCCACAGGTATTACACTACCTGACTTCAAATTATACTATAGAGTCACGATAATCAAAACAGCATGGTATTGCTTGACCAGGTGGTGGTGCAGTGGGTAAAGAGTAGGACTGGGATGCATAGGACCCAGGTTTAAAACCCCAAGGTCACTGGCTTGAACACAGGCTCATCCAGCTGAGACAGTGACCCCATGATCACTGTCTTGAGCTCAAAGTTGCTGGCTTGAGTGAGGGGTCACTCACTGTGCTATAGCCCCCCAATCAAGGTTCATATGAGAAAGCAATCAATGAACAACTAAGGTGACACACTAAGAACTGATGCTTCTCATCTCCCTTCCTATCTGTCCCTCTCTCTGTCTCTCTCTCTGTCTCTGTCACAAAAAAATAAATAAATAAAAATTAAAATATAATAAAATAATAATAATAAATAATAGCATAGTGCTGGCAAGAAAACAGACATATAGTCCAATGAAATAGAACCGAGAGCCTAGAAATAATAGTCTTTGATAAAGGAGCCAAAAACACACAAATGGAGAAAAGAAAGCCTCTTCAATAAATGGTGCTGGGAGAATTGGAAAACCACATGCAAAAGAATGAACCTGGACTATAATTTGTCCCCCTGCATAAAAATTAATTCAAAATGGCTCAAAGACCTAAATATAAGACCTGAAACTATAAATAAAATAGAAGAAAACATAAGTACTAAGCTCATGGACCTTGATGGTAAAGAACAATTTATGAATTTGACCCCCAAGGCAAGGGACATACAGGCAAAAATAAATGAATGGGATTACATCAAACTAAAAAGCTTCTGCACAGCAAAAGAAACTCACAGCAAAACAAATAGACAGCCAACTAAATAGGAAATGATATTTGCAAACAACAGCTCTGATAAAGAGTTAATATATAAAATATAGAAAGAACTCACTAAGCTCAGCAACAAACAAGAAAACAATCCAATTAAAAAATGGGGCGATGATCTGAATAGACACTTCTCCCAAGAGGACATACAAATGGCCAACAGATATTTGAAAAGATGCTCATCTTCACTAGGTATTAGAGAAATGCAAATCAAAACTACAATGAGAGCCTGACTAGGCACTGGCGCAGTGGATAGAGCGTCGAACTGGGATGTGGAGGACCCAGGTTTGAGACCCCGAGGTCACCAGCTTGAGCGCAGGCTCTTCTGGTTTGAGCAAAACTCACCAGCTTGGATCCAAGGTCGCTGGCTCAAGCAAGGGGATTACTCGGTCTGCTGAAGGCCCAAGGTCAAGACACATATGAGAGAGCAATCAATGAACAACTAAGGTGTTGCAACAAAAAACTGACGATTGATGCTTCTCATCTCTCTTCGTTCCTTTCTGTCTGTCCCTATCTATCCCTCTCTCTGACTCTCTCTCTGTCTCTGTAAAAAAAAAAAATAGTGACAAAACTACAATGAGATACCACCTCACTTACGTTAGATTGGCTACTATCAGCAAGACAGGTAATAACAAGTGTTGTAGAGGCTGTGGAGAAAAAGGAACCCACATTCACTGCTGGTAGTACTACAAATTAGTACAACTATTACGAAAAGTAGTATGATGGTTCCTCAAAAAATTAGGAATAGAATTACCATATGACCCAGCAATCCCTGTATTAGATATCTACCTCCAAAACTCGAAAACATTGGTATGTAAGACACAAGCACCCCCATATCCATTGCAGCATTATTCACAGTGGCCAAGACATGGAAAAATCAAAGTGCCATTTGATAGATGATTGGATAAAGAAAATATGGTACATATATACAATGGAATACTACTCAGCCATGGGAAATGATGACATAGTGATAATTATAACAACATAGATGGTCCTTCAGAACATTATTTTGAGTGAAATAAGTAAATTAAAAAAAAGTAAGAACTGTATGATTTCACACATAGGTGGGACACAAAATTGAGACTCATGGACATAGATAACAGTGCAGTGGTTACCAGGGAGAAGAGGACATGTGGGAATGGGGAGAGAAGAGTGGGTAGGGGAAAGGTATAAAGAGTTATAAATATAAGGTGATGGAAAATGATTTGACTTTGGGTGATGGGTATACAACATAGTGAACAGTTCAGCTGCTATAGAAATGTTCACCTGAAACCTATGTATTCTTATTGATCAATCCTGTTAAAGTTAATTTTCTAAACAAAATTTAAAAATTAAATAAAAAAGTTAAAGCTGTTTCTTTAAGATTACTGAGAATTTTTTTTCCTATTGCTAATCATTTCATAGAAATATCTTGTTTGGGTACTTTAATGTATTTTTATTTGTGTTTTGCCTATCAAGTTATATTTTTGTTGCATTACTGTTTTTAATCCCATCACTTCCATGCATCAAGTCATTCAATGAACATTTCTTGATAGCCTATGTGCCCGGCATTGCACTGAAAGTGTGATGAAGGATGAGTAATATAACTAGTGTAGTAGTTAGTTAAATACTTTTCATACAATGAAATCAGTGCTGTACGGGAGGCATGTGAGCCCAAGAAGTTGCACCTGCTTGTGGTGTTACTGAGGTGAACTTTGAGGTAAGTGTCTAATGTCGAATAAAAAAATATATTTGTGGAGAAAGGGCACACGTGCATTTCATGTAGAGGGAATGGGAATTGGAAGATTTTATGTATTCTGGAACCAAATCTAACTTGGCATGGCTAGTGTGTAGGATGTGAGACAAGAGAAAGAGATGGAGTGTCGGATTCAGATGGAAAAGTTGGCAGGTTCTTAACTTGAGAAAGGGAAGAGGATCAGTAATGAAGGATTTTAAGCAGAAGAGCTGCACAAACTTTATATATTGAGAGTTGTTTGGAGAATGGACAGGAGACAGGTGAGAGGAAATATAGACAGATGAATTGGGCTGGTGGAATAGCCCAAGTGAAAAATGTTCAAGAGTTGAACTAGGGTTTTGGCAGTGGGAATGGAGAAAAGAGCCCAGATTCACGAGGTCTGATAGAGGTAGTAGATAGAATACATTCATATCCCTTGGTATACAGGTTTCTCCTCATAAATAAATGGATGGTTGTATCTATTATTTTCTTCCTAGTAAACTGCATTAAAAAACCCATTGGGTGAGGGTTTAATGTAGGAGCTAGAGAAAATACAGAGTATAGAGGAACATATACCAACTAAGGAAAATGAATCTAGCTGAGTGGAAATTGATATGGAGGTTCTTAGGCTTTGGTGAAGTGGAAAACTGGATCTGGGTGAGTGTGGTTAGAATGGTATGCTTAGATGACTATATTTCCTGGCCTCTCTTCTCTTTAAATCTCCATCAAGCCATTGTGGACCTCCAAAAGTTTCTACTCCCACACCTACTTATCTAACTTGTATCTGTGCCTATTTTCTTTATCTTCTTTCTCTCCTGTTACTATACATAAATAGCCTATGTTTTTTTCTAAAGTCAGCCCCTTCACCTATACACTAGATTACATCGCTTGCCTACAAAAGGACATTGCTCCAGCAATTATACCCTAGTTCTTTCTTTCACATCTCACAGACCATCCCTTAGCAATTCTATTAGCTAAACATTCTGAATGTATCCAAACTACTTTACATCCTCTCCACTGCTACCACCCTGATATAAACCACCATTTTCTCTGAACTAGATTATTTCAATAGCCTCCTAAGTGTTTCTGCTTCATCCTTATACCTTATTTTATGCTAATCCCTACACAGCAACCATAATGGTCCTTTTAAAACATATGTCAAATCATGTCACTCCTCTGCTTCAGGTAGCTTCTGAGCTCAACAGTCCATAACATGGCATACACAAAGCTACCTTTTTGACCACGTTTTCTACCACTTCACCCCTTACTCTTAGTACCAATTAAACCTGCCAGGCATGCTAAGGGTTCTTTGCACTTTCTGATCCCTCTGTTTGGAATGTCTCCCTCCTGCCTCCACAGATCTGCACCATCTGGTTTGCTTCCTCACTTCTTTTGGGTCTTTCTTCAAGTCATAGCAATCCTTCCCAAACCACACAAGACTATTTTGCCCACTCTCTTTGCTTGACACCCTCTGCTTCATTTTTCTTCATATTTATCCACTACTCTACATAGTTTTTATTTATTTGTTTGTTTATTTTATGTTCTACCCTTAGAATGATAGTATTCTTTCAGGATTGGGATTTTCTTTTGTTCATTGCTGTATCTATAGAACATATATATTAGGTACTTGTTAGATATTTCTGAATAAACAAATGGATTAATCAATCAATTAATTCATCCTGGAGGGGATGAGTCTTGATGACAGTTTTCAAAGCATAAGGGGATATGACTTGATAGAAAAGAGGAAAAAAGGGTATACCAGACAGAGTCAGTCATTTACCAAGACAAAACTGTTAAGAATGATGTCCTGAGTTTTGAGGGACAGCAAGCTTATCGTCTTACTACTATGAATAACTACTAAGATTTGAATGAAAGTGATAACCTTATTTTCTTGCATTTTAAATCCTATTCAGTCTTCAAACCCTTAAACCTCATCTCTTTGGAGCCTCATTTAACACTGCAAGTTTTATTTTTGCTGCTAGACTTCCTAGGTTTAGTTTTGTATACTCAATAAATACTAAAAAAAAAAAGTATGTGATGTTGTAAAGAGTAATTGCCCAGTGCTGTGAGTGTTTTAGTAAATAAAAATATCTATATCTTGAGACGTTGATCAGTAGACCTTAATGAAAAAATTTTATAACAGTTATCCCACCCCTTTCATTGCCAATTTTCTACTTTTATCCTGGGAAGTAATCCTATATGTCAAACTTCATCAAATTATTCATTTAAAATTGATAAGTTTTATTATATTTTATCTCTTTAAATATTTGGTAGAGTTCTTCAATGAAACTATATTGACCTGGAGTTTTCTTTGTTGGAAATTTTATAACTGTAAATTCAACTTACTTAGTAGGTATAGAACTGTTCCGGCTTTTCATAGTATCTACTTTTTGTCCTTTTAATGTCTATAGGATGTGTTGTGTTAACTGCACTTTTATTCCTGATATTGGTAACTTCTGTCTTTTTTCCCCTTTTCTCTTCATTTGTGTACCTAGATTTATCAATTATATTTATCCTTTCAAAGAGCCAGCTTTTGATTTTATCAACTTTTTAATCTTTTAATTAAAACAAAAATAATTTATGGGTTTCTCAGTAGATAAAGCATCGACCCAGCAATCAATGAGTACACAACTACATGGAACAACTACTGTATTTCCTCATGTATAAGACACATCTTAATTTTCAGGCTCGAAATTTGAAAAAAAAAAGTGTTACATAAAGTTATTGAACTCAAGTTTTATTCATCATAAAATTCATAATGTCAAAACTCCCATCCATTCTGTTGTCCTCATCTGTGTCTGATGATGAATCACTGTCTTCATATATTGCCTCATCCTCAGTTTCATCTGTGGCACTTGAAATGCCACATTTCTTAAATGACTTGACAATGATCTAAATGTTGATATTATCTCAGGATCTTTTCATCCAGGTACAAACTTCTCCTATAGTTGGTTTCTTCACTCTTCCTGCTGGTGTCAAATTGTCCCCAGAAGACTTCATCCATTGGTTCCATTTGTCTCTCATGGCAGCCAGAAAGTCTTGTTAATGCTGACATCAAGTGGTTGGATCTGGGATTTCAAGCCTCCAGGTATGACGGCAAGTTTTGTAGTTTGCTCTGTAGCAATCATCTTTTGTGTTTTTTGTTATGTGTGCTCTGAATGATCAAGCACCAATAGGGCAGGTTTGCGTAAGAACTCACATGGTTTCCTTCTCCAAAATTTCTCAAACCAGATCTTCATTCCATCCTGATCCATCCAACCTTTGTCATGAATGTGGACAATCACTCTTCGAAGAATGTCTTTTCTTGGCATTGTTTTGTGCTTGAAAATCAGCATAGGAGGTAGCTTGGTTCTGTAGGCACAACAAGCTAGAATAACTGTATAATGGATCTTTTCATGTCCACTTGTCTTCATATTTATAGTTTTCACCCCCTTCTTATCAACAGTTCTGTTACTTGGGACATCAAATTGAAGGGGGACTTCATCTATATTTGCAATATCTCCCAACTCAAACTGATCTGTCTTCCAACTTTGAATGATAAAACAATGAAATTCAGGTACCTTCTGCTCATAGCTTTCAGACATCTTTTGGGCAAGTCTGGTGCATGTATGCATGCATAGTCCATTCTGTTTCATGAAACTAAAGCAACAATTGTGTCCTCCTTTGAAATCAATAACTTCCTATTCATTAGCAATTCTTCTTGCCTAATGCTGAACTATTTTTGTGGACACAGGAATTCCAGCTGCCCTTTGCTCTTCAATCCATATCTTCAATTCCCTCTCTAAGTCAGGCCATTTTACTGATTTGCCTCTCATGGCCTTCTTCTGCCATGGCATTTTATGTAAGGTTTCTTCTTCCTGTAGCCAGTCTCAGATTGATTTCTCAGTTGGAGAAAGACTAAACTTACATTCAGCAGCATGATTTCCATTAACTTTTGCAAACTGGTTCACTTTTAACTTGAATTTAGCACTGTACAAAAATCTTTTATGAGCAGAACATGGCAAAATGTAACCTACCATAATATACCGGTAACAAGTGCAAAAACAATGAGTGCAAAGACAAGTGAGAAAAAGCAGGAAATGCGAATAAAAAAATCTATAACCACTGTATAAGACCCACTCAGTTTTTAGAACCCAAATTTTTTGAAAAACGGTGCATCTTATACATGGGGAAATACAGTGAGTGAAACTACTAATTCAGGGGTCAGGAACCTTTTTGGCTGAGAGAGCCATGAACGACACATTTTAAAATGTAATTCTGTGAGAGCCATACAATATGTTTAACACTAAGTACAAGTAAATGTGTGCATTTTATGTAAGACCAACACTTTTAAAGTACAACAAGTCTCTGAATTCTTTTTAATAATGGTGTTATGCTTTTGCTAACCAATGATGAATAAAGTACCTCTTACCATTAATGCAACTTCTGGTACTGAATGGTTTTGCTGATAGTTTTGTAATCTGGTTGATACGTGGTGAGGTTAAGTTTCATGCAGGCGTTGAGACTTCTATCTGTTAAATATAATCATAGTTTGGTCTTAACGCTCTTTAGATGTGAGAAAGACTGCTCATATGCATAGATAGGTAGAGCCAAACATTGTCAGTACAGCAATACTCACACGCTTCAGTGTGTGGTATGTGATGGGAAGCACGTTCCAAGTTTTGATAACCAACTTCAATCAGGTTGAAGTTTTTTCATTTCTCCCCACTTGTGTTTGCTCACCAACTCTGCTTGCTGTGGTGCAAGTCTTTCCAAATCTTCATTCAGTGACTTGAACTCATTCACCCACATGTCTGAGGCCTTCAGGTCAGCAGCTTGTAGCTCAAAATCTCTGACAGAGACACCGGGGATGTAACTGAGGTCGGCGCTGTCCACTGCATACTCGTGTGGATGGGTGATGAACTTAAAAATATGGGTGCACTCAAGAAATTCTCCAAAGCGCACTTTGAATGACTGCAGGAGATTAGATGTGAAGCCGCTAGCTGCTAGAGATCAAGATGTTGAGCAGGGTCACTTGCTGTGCATGCATCTTTAAACTCTCCCAGTTATTCAAAGTGTAGTAAATGACCTGTTTCAATGTCCGCGATAAAGAGTTCCAGCTTGTTTTCAAATGCAAACACTGCTTGTTGAAGGGATAAGACTGTATTTCCAATGCCTTGCATTTTCACATTGAGCTGGTTCAGATGTTCAGTCATGTCCACGAGATAGTAGAACTTCAGGAGCCACTCAATGTTAACTAACTCAGAATGCTCGACATTTTTCATTTCAAGAAAAGTTCGTATTTCACTCAGACAAGTCGTGAAATGGCTGAGCACCTTCCCTCTTGACAACCTACACACATTGCTGTGCAGAAACAGACCAGGATAATTATTCTCAACTTCATCCAGCAGTGTTTTAAACTGGCGATCATTGAAAGCTTGGGCAACAATAAAGTTGATCATTCGAATGACCAGTGACATCACCTCACCAAGCTGCTCACCACACATCTGAGCACAAAGCACCTCCTGATGTAGGATGAAGTAAAAACTTAGGATGGGTCTCTTTTCATGTTCATGAAGAAGCACTACGAATCCTCTGTTTTTTTCTCACCATGCACGGAACACCATCAGTACACACCGAAATAAGTTTATCCATTGGTAGATGTTTTTTCTTTAGTGAACTCAGTGAAAGAGTTGAATAAATCCTCCCCTCTGTTGTCTCTTTCATAGGCAAAACAGCAAGACTTTCCTCAGGTAGTGTGTCACCAACAGCATACCTTGCAATCATGCTGAACTGGGGCTTACATCTCTTGACTCATCCAAAGCGAGAGAAAAGAATGGTGCTAAATGTATGTCCTTCACTTGTGTTGCCTCAATTTGATTTGCCATCACGATGTTAGGATTGTGAACAGTTCTTGCCAACAGAGGCATGTCTTTTATTTCTTTGATTATCTTGCCTTTTTCTGAAAAGTCATCAAAAAGTTCATTGGCAACATCAAGCATGAATGTTTTGGCACACTCCCCATCTGTGAATGGCTTTCCGTTTCTCACAATTGCTAAAGCACCAGCAAAGCTAGCCAAATTCCAGTCACCTTGTTGGGCCCAAACACGGAGTTGCTGCTGACTAGCTTGCACTCTGCACAGTAGCTCTTAACATGCTTTCTTTCTGCTGTCCCCTGCTGGATATTTTGATACAATTGTAGTATGGTGTGTGTCGAAGTACCACTTTATATTTGACCATTTCATCGATGCAATTTCATCATTGCATATTAGACACACTGCAGAACCTGCTCTCTCCACAAAGGTGAATTCCTCTGTCCATTCCTGCTGAAAAGGACGATACTCCTCATCTTTTTCTTTATTTTAGCCATCTTCTTTGTCAAAAGGGTTTCTGCAATTAGCTAGCTGACTACTTGATTAAAAGGAGGAAAGTTTACTTCCTGACCTCACAACGACTCGTGTACGAAATGCATTATCCAATAAAAATTTGGTGTTGTCTTGGAGGACAGCTGTGATTGGCTCCAGCCACCCGCAACCATGAACATGAGTGGTAGGAAATGAATGGATTGTAATACATGAGAATATTTTATATTTTTAACGTTATTATTTTTTATTAAAGATTTGTCTGTGAGCCAGATGCAGCCATCAAAATAGCCACATCTGGATCGCGGGCCATAGGTTCCCAACCCCTGTACTAATTGATGCTTTTCTCTCATCAATGGAAATTTTTTTTTAATCATTAATTTTTAGTCTTCTATTACATATTTTATTTTGCTTATTTTGAGTTTAATTTGCCATATTTCTAGTTTTATTAAGTTGAATCCTTAGATTTTTCAGTTGTGACCTTTTTTCTTTATTAATATATGCATTTAATGCTTCAAATTTTCCCTGAGCACTGCTATAGCTATTGAATAGGAGTAGTGAGATTGATATACTTGTTTTGTTCTTGACCTTGTGGAAACTTTAAATCTTTCACCATTATATTGTTAGCTCTAAATTTTTTTAAAGATGATCTTTAGCAGATTAAAGAAGTTTTTTGTTGTTTATTTCTAGTTTGCTTAAAATGTTTATCAGGAATAGATGTTGAATTTTGTCAAATGTTTATTTGAATACCTACTGAGATGATCATTTGCTTTTTCTTTTTTATTCTGTTGATATGGTAAATTATACTGACAACTTTTTAAATATTTTATTGAAAATTTTTATATCTATGTTTTTAGAGATTGATCTATAGTTTTATTTTGTAATGTTTCTGTTTGTCTTTGTTATCAGGATAATACTAGGCTCATATAAAATAAGTTGGGAAATGCTCCCTTTTCTATATTTGCTGAAAGTTTATGTGATATTGGTATTGTGTCTTCCTTAAATGTTTGGTAGAATTTACCAGTGAATTCATCTGGGCTTGAAGTTTTTCTTGCTGGGAGGTTTCTAAAAACAAATCAATTTTTAAAATGTATGTGCAACTATTTGGGTTATCCATTTCTTCTTCAGTGAGCTTTAATAGTTTGTATTTTTAAAAGACTCATAGATACAGTGAACAAACTGAAGGTTTCCAGATGAAAGTGGGCAGAGGGGATGAGTGAAAATGTAATGGGAGTAAGAAGTTACTAAATAGACAAAGAAATGTGAAGTATAGCGTAGGGAATATAGTCAATAATATTGTAATATCTGTGTATGGTGCCAGTGGGTGCTAGAATTATCAGGGGCAATCATGATAAATTGTATAATTATCTACTATGTCATACACCTGAAACAAATATAAAAATTTTAAAAAGTTTCTATTTTTAAAGGAATTGTTCCATTTTGTCTAAGTTGTCAAAATAATGGGCATAAAGTTATTTTTTTAATGTTTGTGGGGTCAAGAGTGATGCCCCCATTTTATATCTAAAATTGGTCATTTATGTGTTCTCTCCTGTTTTCTTGGTCGGTCTGGCTATAGGTTAATCAATTTTATTGATCTTTTTGAAGAACCAGATTTAGGGCTGATTAAAAATAGAAATATAAGATAGACAAACAGTTTCATTGATTTCTACTCTTATCTATATCCTTTCTTCTTGCTTTGGATTTAATTGCATTTATTCTCTAGTGTTTTAAATTGGGAGCTTAGGTTATTACATTTAGTTTTTCTTTGTCTTCTGATATAAGAATTTAATGGTATAATTTTCCCTGTTCACAATGTCGTAGCTATTTCCAAGAAACTTAATATGTTATGTTGAATTTTCATTTTAATTAAGTTCAAATATTTTAAACTTCCCTTGAGAATTCTCCTTTGACTCATGGCTTATTTAGATTCATATTGTTTAATTTCCAGATATTTGGGGGATTTTTTGCATATCTTATTATTATTTCTAGTTATTTTCATTGTGGTTAGTGGACATACTTTGTATAATTTCAATTTCTCAAAAACTTTATGTTATACCTATTTGGATAGCTACTATCGAAAAACAGTCTTAAGTATTGATGAGGGTGTGGAGAAATTGAAACTCTTGTGCATTGTTGGTAGTATTGTAAAGTAATGCAACCATTATGGAAAACAGTATGAAATTTCCCCCCAAAATTAGAAACAAAACTACCACGTGATTCAGCAATCTCAACTCTAGATATATAGCCAAAAGAATTGAATACAGGATCTCTAAGAGATATTTGCACATTCATGTTCATAGCAGCACTATTTACAATAGACAAGAAGTGGAAACAGCCCAAACATCCATCAACAGATAAGAAGATAAAGAAAGTGTGGTACATATGTACTGTGGAATATTATTTGGCCTTAAAAAGTAGAGAAAACCTCATAACACCTAACATTGTTTTAGTTTTGTTGCCCTCATGCTTACATTAAGATGGTGGTTAACTCAAAGTTTCACAGCTGAATTTATCTGAGGATTCCACCATGTTGCATTTGTTTGTTCAACTTATTTTGTGAGCAGCATTAGCATGCAACAATTAGGCTTGAAAACACACCAGCTAGATTTGAATCTCAGCCAGATATTTACCATCAATGTGACAATGAAGATACTACTCTCTAAATTTTGGTTTCTGTGTTTTAAATAGAGTTCCTAATAATTGAGTACCTATTTAATAGAAGGGGTGGGAGTATTTAGCAAAATAAAGTATATGTAATTATCAGTATAGATCCTGGTAAACAGTAGTGTCCTATAAAGGGAATTTACATTCATTAATTTACATTTTATTTCACTGATTTGGACCCATTACTCAGATAGGTTTTAAATCTGAAGCATGTAATCTATCTAAAAATTCATTTAGCTGATTTGTAAAATCTTAACAACAAAGAAATCCCACTATCACATACTACAACATGGATGGACCTTGAAGGACATTATGCTAAGTGGAATAGCCAGTAATAAAAGGACAAATACTGTATTATTCCACTTATATGATGTATCTGAAGTAGTCAAATTTATAGAAACATAGTAGTATAGTGATTATCAGGAGTGGGGAGGATAGGGATAAGAGGAGTTGTTTAATGATTATAGAGTTTTAGATTTGCAAGATGGAAAACTTCTGGAGATCCATTGCACAATATGAAAATACTCAACACTAATGAACTCTATACTTAAAAATGGTTAAGATGGCAAATTTAAGTTAGGTGCTTTTTTTGTGTTTTTTATTTTTAATTTATTGTGTTGACATGGTTTCAAGTGTCCCACTCAATATAGCACCCTCTAACCAATGTATCATGAAATCCCACGCACCATGCAAAGTCTCTTTACCCCTGTTTCACCCCCTTTGCCCCTCCCCCTACCTCCATCCCTCCTTTCCTTCTGGGAATTGCTACCCTTTTGTCTGTATCTTCGTGTTATGTATATATAATTTGGCTAATTATTTCACCTTCTGGATCCCATTCCCTCATCCCCCTTTCCTCTAACAGCTGTCCACCTGTTCCCTGTGACCCTCCCTCTGTATCTACTTTGTTCCTCAATTTATTGTGTTCATTAGATTCCACATATTAATAAGATCACAAGTTATGCACTTTTTTTAAACCACAATTTCAGAAAAGACTTTTTGAAGTTTGTTTCATAAACTAGAATATTATCTAACTTTGTAAATATTCCTTGTGCACTTGTAAAGACTATGTATTTTACTCTTGCTGGATGGGGTGTTTTATGTCAATTAGGTAAAGTTGATTAATGGAGTTGTGCAGTTCTATATCTTTACTGATTTTCTGTATACTTGCTTTATTAGTTGCTGAGAATAGGAGTGTTAAAATTTCCAACTATAATTGTTGATTTTTCTATTTATTCATTCTAGTTTTATCACTTTTTGCTTCATGTACTCTGAAGATTTGTTATTAGCTGCATACATATTCATGATTGTTATGATTTCTTGATGAATTGATTATTTTATCACTATGTAATGTCCTTATTTATTCCTGAAATATTTTTTTATTCTGAAGTCTACTTTGTCTTATTTTAATATAGCTACTTCAACTTTGTTTAAATTATCATTTACATGCTATATAATTTTTCTTTCTTTTATTTTATATTTATTTCTTTATATTTAAAATGGCTTTCCTGTAGACATGTCTTTTTTAACCAGTTTGACAGTCTCAATCTTTTATTAGGTGTAGTTAGACAATTTATATTCAATGTAATTAGTGGTATGGCTGGATTTTATTCTACCATTTTATTGTTTTCTGATTGTCTCCTTTATTCTTTTTTCTTTTGTTTCTCATTTCCTGCTTTCTTTTGGAATATTAGAGTATTGCTAATAGTCCATTTTAATTTATCTACTGATGACTTTGCTATATCTCACATTTATATTTTAGTGCTTGCTCTATGGATGACAATTTACATACGTATATTGTACCTTCTACTTTGAGTTAGTATTGTACCAGTTCAAGTAAAATATAGATCCCTTACAACTACATGGTCTATTTACGCTGCTCCACTTCTATCATTGTTATATGTATTACATCTATAGACATTGAAAATTTCACATATTATGAGTCATGCTTCCAATATCCATACAGATTTAAAGAACTTGAGTGTAACTTTTAATAATCATCAGATATTACTGTTTCTGTTGCTCTTTCATAATTTTTGGTTTTTTACTTTAAAAAATTTATTGAATTTATTTGGATGACATTAGTTAATAAAATTATACATGTTTCAGGCACACAATTCTACAATACATTACACTGGGGAACATTTTTTTTAAATTTTCTGTTGCATGAGGTTTTAGAACTGTTTCTATATATTTCTGCATTGCTGATTCCAAATCTGAAATCTGTTTTTTGGTGCATCCTCTAGTTTTATTCAATTTTAATTTCTTTTTGTTACAGTTAATGGCATGCATTGGTTTTTAAATTGGAGTTAAAGGGCAATGACTCTTGGATTGAACATAACCACAAGGCAATTAATGTTTTACAAACATCACTTTTACATAATTGTAGTTGTTTTTAAATGTAAAAAATTATTATCTTATAAAAATACCCTCTTATTTTGTTTTAAGATTGAATCATGGCTCCTTCAAGTAGGCGTAAATGTAAGAATATTCCTGACACCTTCTGTTATGTATGTGGCTGTTACACACTTCAACGTCAAAGGTGCAATATTTCATCATTTGTGACACGTACATATATTGCCTATTTTCAAGTTCCCCTTGGCGATCAAGACAACTTGACTTAATGAAGCAGTTTGTTCAGGCTTTGAATAGAGAAAGTAAATGCTTTCAACATATTATTTCTGCTTTTCCTGCCTTGTCTTTCGAGAAGATAAAAGCAGGTATATTCAATGGACCTCAAATTTGAACCCTCATACGTGACGAAGAATTTTCCAGGAAGATGAATAAGGAAAAGAAAGCAGCATGACAGTCTTTTGTGGCAGTTACAAAGAACTTCCTTGGCAACAAAAAAGAAGAAAACTGTGAACTTCTGGTTCAAAGAATGCTGTTGGCTCTCCAAGACATTGGATGTAACATGAGTGTTAATATTCACCTCTTGAACAGTCACCTTGATAAGTTTCCCGAAAATCTTGGAGCTGTTAGTGATGAGCAGACTACTGCTGAAGCATCAAATGAGATTGTCCTCAACAAGTACACAAATGCAAGAGCTACAAACGCAAATTTTTGCCTGAATCGAATTTAAATAAGTTTTGCGCAAATTTTATGATTAAAATAAGTGTTTTAATATGTTCTATTTTGAAATTGTAGACAAATTTTGCTGTAATCATATCTTTTAGTATATTAGTGTATTTACTGCATTATATAAATTATTATATTTTCACAAACATGATGCCCAAGAAGACATTCTGCTTCACTGTTAAACTAAATGTTGAAATTTTTACAATAAGATTAAAACCTAAAATCTTGAATTGCTAAAAAAAACGTAGCTTACAGAGAAAAACTAATTTCAGATTTGAGATCAGCACACTCGAGTTAGGTAAGAACAAGTGTTATTGTGGATGCAACAAAAATTTTGTTCCCCAGTGTTATCTGTATATTGCATTGTGTGTTCACCACTGCAAGTCAAGTCTCCCTCCATCACCATCTATCCCCCCTCCACTCTCTATCACCTCCTTCCACCCCCTTTCCCTCCTACAATCCCCACACTGTTGTCTGTGCCTACAAGTTTGTTTCTTTAATTAATGTCTTCACTTTTGAACATTTAAGTTTGCATCTGATATTAATTCCCTTCCTGAGAGGAATTTCCTTGGGAGCAGATAAGCTGGTGATGAATTCTTAGTTTTTCTTCATCTTGAAACCAGGAAAATGACCCTGTGGTCTGGTTCCCTGTCACCATGAATCCCAGTTACATGACACAGGTACTGGTGAGAAGGAAAGATTTTTATTCAAGTGCCAGCCCCCTGAGATAATGAAAGGACTCCTGTCTTCAAAAAACCCATCTTCTCTTCTAATGCAGGCAGGGGTTTTTATAAGGAGGGGTAAAGATGGAGGGATAAGCAAGATTAGAACAAAGAAATCAAAAGGAGGGCATTGAGAGTTCTCTGCTGAGGGTATTCAGCACAATTTGTTCAAATAAGTGGATGAAAGTTTTGTATCTCTCAGAGCTGACACATCTGAAGGTTGGAGTCCATTCTATTGGTTGTTACAGGAACTGAAGCTAGCAAGTAACTTATAAACTAGTGGTTTTTGTTTCATGTAACAAGTGTCCACAGATTCCCATTCAGACTGTCCTCTTGGCCTTATTGGCAGCATGGTGGGAGAGAGAGAGAGAGAGAGAGAGAGAGAGAGAGAGAGGAGGATGCTCAAGGATTCATTCCTCTCATTCCAATGTTAACTCTAGATGTATGTCAGCTGGATGTCTGTGATTCATTGCCAGCATTGTCGTTCCTTATTCCATAGGGGAACAGGCTTTTCAACTGTAAGAAGAACTTGGCCAGAGGTGAATGCACAAGATTGAACATATAATTTTGATTTGCTACAGAACACACAACCTCAATAACCAAACTAGTGATATTGAATCACAGTTACAAGAGCAATAAATTGGATTTAACATTTTACAACAATTCTTTTATAAACTTAACTTATTGATACATTCTTATTTAACTATATTTTATGCCTAGTCAGACTAATATTAGTAAATCAGTAACATAGCATATTTATTCCCAATTACAATTTGAAAATGTTTATTTTGCCTTTATTTCTGAAGATTTTTTCAATGCTTATAGTAGTTGTGGTACACAGTTCTGTTTTTTAGCACTTTAGTATATGTGCTGCCGAAGCGAGCACTGTTTTTTAGCACTTTAAATATGCTTTTTATACTGTCTTCTGACCTCCATTGTTTCTAATGTGAAATCCATGTTTTTTTTAAATCCTTCTTTTCCTATATGTGATATGTGATCGTAAAAAAGTGATTTAAGAATTAAAAAATTTTTGGTGTTCAGTACTTTGGTTATGATGTACCTGGGCATAGATTCTTTTTGTTTGTTTGTTTATCATGTTTGAGGTTAGCTGAGTTGCTCAAATCTTGTGAACATGTCTTTCACAAGTTTGAGAAGTTTTCAATCATTATTTCTTCAAATATATTTTGTATGCCCATTTCTTTCTTATCTAGGATTCCAATGAGATGAATGTTAGTTTTTTCCCCCCAGTATTTCTTCCAATATGTTTTCCTCTTTATTACTCTTACTGGATAATTTCTGTTGATTTATCTTAAAGCTCACTAACTCTGCTTTGTCATTTGCATTGTAATATTGAGCCCACCCAGTCATTTAAAAAATGAGATCTTATGTTATGAAATTCTAAATTTGCTTTTTCATTCTTATAGTTCCAATTTTTTCTGCTGAAGCTACTATCTTTCCATTTATTTAAAGAGTGTTTACATGCATGTGGTATAATTTCAGTAGCTGTGCATTAGTTTTCTATTGCTGCTTAACAAATTTCCACATACTTCACAGCTTAAAACAACACACATTTATTATCTCTCAGTTTCTGTGGGTGAGGAGTTCAGGCATGGCCTAGCTGCTCAGGGTCTCAGAAGTCTTGAATCACAGTGAGCTAAATTCTCACCTGAAGAGCCAGGGCCTCTTCTAAGCTTACATGATTGTTGGCAGAATTCAGGTTCTTGAAGCCTACAGTTTCCTCCCACCTTGTCCTCTCTATAGACAATTCACTTTATAACAGCTTGTATCTTCTAGACCAGCAAAGAATCTCTCTCTGTTGTCTGTTTAGCCAGAGTCTTCTACAAGAACATAATCACTGAGATGAAATCTCATCACCTTGCAATATTCTATTGCTTTGAAGCAAGTCACAGATCCTGCACTCAAAGGGAGACAATTTCACAAAGCTGTGGGTACCAGAAGGCAAGAAATCATTGGGAGGTCATTTGAGAATCTGTTTGTAATAAGCGGCTTTCAGATCTTTGATAATCCCAACATGTGGGTCAGATAGAGAATGTCATCCCTTTATTGGTTTTTCTCTTGGGAATTGGTCACATTTTCAGGGTTCTTTGTGTGTTCAGCAATTTTGGATTATATCCTGGGCATTGTTAAATAATGTATAAACTATGGGTCACATTATAATCCTCTAGATAAGTGTTCTAAGAAACACTCAACCAAGGTTTAGACCACAGTTCTGTCCTGCCTTCTATGGATGCGGATTCTAATTTCTGTTCAGTTTTCCAAGTCATTAGTTTGCTGTTTTCTTTCTATTATGTGCAAGTACCACTCAGGTGTTTTACTGTCGGGTGGTACTTTAACTCTTACTTATTTCTTCAAAGCTTTTGTTATGATCCTTTAGGCCTTTCCTGCACATGCACAGCTTAGGGATGAGCACAACACTTGTGTGGATTCATTCACAAAATTAGGGGATCCTTTTCTCCAGCTCTCTTCTGTACAGAATTTTCTTTATGAGCCTATTCTTGAGGCTACAGGTGTCCCCATTTCCTTCTTTCTGTGGCCAGAAAGACAGGGTATCCCTTGGATTTTTAGCTGCTCATGCAGCCATTACTGCCAAACAACTCCTTGATTGGGCAAAGCTGTAAAACAAAACAAAACAAAAACCCAACAGAATTACCCCCTTCAGTCTTTGGTATATGGGGGTCCCTTTTATAATTACTCTACCTGGTAATGCAGGGTCTCTATTGAAATTTTCACTAATCATACCGCTGATTTGTTGTGCAGTTTTGCAACTAAGATTCGCCTTCAAGGAAAATCTGCAAAAGAAAATAAATATGGTATATCCACCTTGGTGCAAGCTCCTTTCTCTAAGTTTTAACTCCCTTTGACAAATCTACCTGCTTTTGGTTAATTTTCATTCTTCAAGTACTTGATTTTTTAACTTTGATCATCATTTTTAATTGTATCAGCAGGAGAGAGAGGCTGTTGTGGGCTTATTCCATCATGGCCAGAACTGGAGCCTGTTTCTCACTTGTAAACTTTTTATACTTATATTTCAAGTAAGATTTTTTTATAGACAGCAAGAGTTTGCTTGTGCTTTTTTTTTTTTTAATAATTTTATTTTTTTAATGGGGTGACATCAATAAATCAGGATACATATATTCAAAGATAACAAGTCCAGGGTATCTTGTCATTCAATTATGTTGCATACCCATCACCCAAAGTCAGATTGTCCTCTGTCACCTTCTATCTTGTTTTCTTTGTGCCCCTCCCCCTCCCCTTTCCCTCTCCCATTCCCCCTCCCCCCCCCCCCCCCCCGTAACCACCACACTCTTATCAATGTCTCTTAGTTTCACTTTTATGTCCCACCTACGTATGGAATAATGCAGTTCCTGGTTTTTTCTGATTTACTTATTTCGCTTCGTATCATGTTATCAAGATCCCACCATTTTGCTGTAAATGTTCCGATGTCATCATTTCTTATGGCTGAGTAGTATTCCATAGTGTATATGTGCTTGTGCTTTTTAAAAAGAAATCCAATCTGAAAATATATGGCTTTTAAGTGGAATGTTTAGATACTTTTCATTTAATGTAATTGTGGTTATATTTGGGTTTCAGCCTATCATTTTGCTATTTGCTTTCTAATTTTTCCATCTGACCTCTAGTTCTTTGTCTCTCTATTCTTCCTTTCTTTTGGAGTAATTAAGTTTTTAGTAATTTGATTTTATCTTCACACTTGGGTTACTAGTTATATATTGTTGAGTGATTGTACTACTTGCACTTATTATAGTCTTCCATAGAATATTATAGTACTTCACCTAAGAACCATACAAAACTACACTTTTATTTTTCCCCTTTATCCTTTGCACTATTGTTGTCATACATACATTTTACTTCTACACATGCTGTAAACCTCACAATGCATTGTTATCATTTTTATTTAAACAGTCATTTATCTTTTAAGCAGATATGTCAAATGGTAAAAGGTCTTTCATATTTACCATTTATGGCATTCTTTATTACTTTACATGTTGTAGTAATATAATGTTGTAGTAATTAAATATATAGAAATATAAAAATATAGAATATATATAAAAGAAATTAAGATATAATATTAAAATTAATTAAGGAAATTAAAGTTATGCTACCTGGATAGGAATTAATATAGTGTGTGCAGATGTGATAAACAGACTCTGACTTTCAAGCAAGGCCCAGTTAGTGTGTGTGTGAAGTTATACATAGATAAGAAGTGGCTTGGTGTCGTAACGCTGTAATGTGATAAACAGACTGACTCAAGCAAGACGCAGTTAGTGTGTGTGTGTGAAGTTATACATAGATAGGAAGTGGCTTGGCGTCATAACTTTGTGAATTAACATAAATAAGAACATCTTAAAAAGTAGTTTGACGTAAATATTTCAGTAGATTAACATAAAAGGGGTTCCCTGCGAGGAACTCCCAAAGAGGTGGTTTGAGGTGATAATCCTGTAGATTGACACCTGTTGGAAGGCCTTGGCCAGAAAAGGTACTAAAGCTGAGGGGCCCCCTGCTGCGGTAGTTGCCCAGACTCCAACGTGAACATGAACTGTCTCCACGCCACTCAGCTCTGACCAAAGACACCCTGAGAGGAGCATGCTGACGGGGCCCCATTAAGCTGTACCCAGGCACACCAAAAAGATTTGTGAGTAATAAATTGCCTGTGTGATTATTGCAACTAACTCTGTGTATGTCGGTCTCGTGCTTTTCCTCCGGTGGCAGTTAGTGTGGGCACTTATCAGTAGCATCCTCATAGCTGCCTCAAGAGTAGTTTTGAAGAAGCTGCCAGCCCTGCTGATAAGCAGGAGTGTCCCACTGCACGGGGAAGTCTAATCAGGGACTCCTGATCTACGTAGAGCTTGGGCTCTACTGGGACATTACATAAACCAAATTTTGCTTCTGGTATCTTTTTATCTGCCTGAAGAGCTTCATTTAACATTTCTTAGAGTGTAGGTCTGCTGGTGATGGATTTTCTCAGTTTTTGTTGGCCTGAGGACATCTTTACTTAGTGCTTAATTTTTAAAGACAATGTTTACTGGGTAAAGAATTCCAGATTACCAGATTTTCTTTCATCACTTTAAAGATATCACTCCACTGTCTTCTAAATAATGCAGTTTCTGATGAGATGTCTGTTACCATTCCTACCTTTGTTCCTCTATACAGGCATACCTTGCAGATATTGCAGGTTCGGTTCCAGGTTACACAATAAGCAAATATCGCAATGAAGCCAGTCACTCAAATTGTTTGGCTTCCCAGTGCATGTAAGAGTTATGTTTATACTATACTGTAGTCTATTAAGTGTGCAGTGTTGTTATGCCTAAGAAATACTTTATTGCTGAAAGATGTTTATTTTCATCTGAGCCTTCAATGAGTCTTAATCTTTTTGCCGATAGAGAGTCTTGTAAAAAATACAGTTATCTGTGAAGTTCAATAAAGCAAGGCATGCCTATATAATATGCCTTTAATTTGGGTGCGCTTAGTATTTTTTCTTTATCAATAGTTTAAGAGAATTAGGTTATGGATATTTTTGTGTGGTTCTATTCATGTTTGCCTTGTTTGGGATTGGTTGACCTTGAGTTTTCAGGCTTATCATTTCTAATAAATTGGTAAATTTTGAATATTGGCTATTTTTTATCTTTATCTGTTTCTGGGAGTCCAATGATATATTCTTTTAATTTTAGACATTTTTCTCTTTGTGCTTTATTTGGTTTCTATTGCTTAGTCTTTAAATTTACTCTTTTTCTGCAGTGTCTAATCTGATGTTAATTCCATTTACTATTCTTTTTATTTTAAATATATTTGTAATTTCTAGAAGTTCTATTTTTTAAAATTTCTGTAAGGTCAGTAATGATGTTTCCCATTTCTTTTCGGAGTTTTTTTTTCTTTTCTGAAGCTGGAAACGGGGAGGCAGTCAGACAGACTCCTGCATGCGCCCAACCAGGATCCACCCAGCACGCCCACCAGGGGGCGATGTTCTGCCCATGGGGGGGGGTTGCTCTGTCGGAACCAAAGCCACTCTAGCGCCTGGGGCAGAGGCCAAGGAGCCATCCCCAGCACCCGGGCCATCTTTTGCTCCAATGGAGCTTCGGCTGCGGGAGGGGAAGAGCGAGACAGAGAGGAAGGAGAGGGAGAGGGGTGGAGAAGCAGTTGGGCACCTCTCCTGTGTGCCCTGTCCAGGAATCGAACCCGGGACTTCCGCATGCCAGACCGATGCTCTACCACTGAGCCAACCAGCCAGGGCCTATTTTTCTGAGTTTATTAATTTGACTATTCTCTGTTTTACTTTGTCAATCTAGGTACGTTCTCAATTTTGTAGAACTTTTAAAATAAATTCTACAGTGTGTCCGTAAAGTCATGGTGCACTTTTGACCAGTCACAGGAAAGCAACAAAAGACGATAGAAATGTGAAATCTGCACCAAATAAAAGGAAAGCTCTCCCAGTTTCATACCTATTCAGTGCAGTTCGATGTGGGCTCATGCACATATTTTTTAGGGCTCCTTAGGTAGCTATCCCCTATAGCCTCTACAGACTTGTCACTGACTGATGGCCTACCAGAACGGAGTTTCTCCATCAAATTGCGGGTTTCCTTCAACTGTTTATCCCACCGAGTAATGTTATTCCTATGTGGTGGCGCTTCATTATAAATGCGCCAATATTCACATTGCACTTTGGTCATGGATTCGAATTTAGCAAGCCACCGAACACACTGAACTTTCCTCTGTACCGTCCACATCTCGACTGGGCATGGCCGTGGGCTGCTCCGCTGTATACACAGTGTTACATCATCATCTGTGCATGCGAACATGCTGCCACATCATCCTACAGAAACTGGGAGGGTTTTCCTTTTATTTGGTGCAGATTTCACATTTCTATCGTCTTTTGTTGCTTTCCTGTGACTGGTCAAAAGTGCACCATGACTTTATGGACACACTGTAGTTTTATTGTTTTTCTTTTTCCTTTTGACAGAGAGAGAGAGAGAGAGAGAGAGAGACAGACAGACAGACAGACAGGAAGGGAGAGAGATGAGAAGCATCAATTCTTCATTGCAGCTCCTCAGTTGTTCATTGATTGCTTTCTCATACGTGCCTTCATCGGGGGGTTACAGCATAGCGAGTGATCATATGTGCCTCGATCAAGGCCAGCGACCATGGGGTCATATCTGTGATCCCATGCTCAAGCCAGTGACCCCCTCGCTCAAGCTGGTGAGCCTGGGCTCAAGCCAGCAACCTCAGGGTTTCAAATTTGGGTCCTCCATGTCCCAGTCCGACGCTCTATCCACTGTGCCATCACCTGGTTGGGCTCTATTGTTTTTCTATTTACTATTTCATTAATTTCCTTTCTAATCTTAATTATTCTTTTTTCTTCTGTTTGCTTGTGTTTAGGTTGCTCTTTTATCCCCAATGTCGTAACATAGAAGTTTCTTGATTTAAAATCTTTTTTTTGAATGGAGGCACAGCTAGAAATTTTTCTCAGGCATTGTCATGCTGCATTCCATAAATTTGTTATGTCATGTCTTCATTTTTATACACCTCAAAATATTTTTTAATTTTCATTGAAATTTCTGCATTGATCCATGGATTACTTAGAAGTATATTGGTTAATTTCCATATATTTGTAAATTTCCCAAATTTATTTGTTATTGATTTTTAATTATATTTTATTGTAATCAGAGAATATACTTTATATGATTTATACCCTTTTAAATTTATTGGAGATTGTTTTATGGCCTAGTATATGGTCTACAAATGTCTAGATGTTCTGTGTATACTTAAGAAAAATGTATATTCTACTGTTGTTGGGTGAAGTGTTCTGTCGATGTCTGTTAGATCTCTTTGGTTGATAGTTTTGTTCAAGTGTTCTATATCTTTGTTTTGTTTGACCTAGCTTTATCATTTTTGAAAATGGAGTATTGAAATCAACAGCTATTTTCTTCAATTTGGTCAAATTTTGCTTCTTGCACTTTAGGGCTCTGTTATTAGGTACAAACATGGTTTATAATTGTTATGATTTCCTGATGGATTGATCCTTTCATTTTTACACAATATAACTGTTTTCCTAGTAAATTTTTTGGTCATTAATCAATTTTAATATTAATAAGGCCACTCCACCTTTCTTATAGTTGTTTTTTGTTTGTTCTATGTTTTTCCATTCTTTCACTTTCAAGCAATTTATATCTTTCAATCCAAAGTATATGTCTGCTAGACAGCATATAGTTGAATCTTGTATTTTTATATAATGTGACAATCTCTGACTTTTGATTGGGTTGACTATTGATGTTGTTGAGTTTACATCTGTCATTTTCTTTTCACTTTCTGTTTTGTCTTTTTCCCCCTTTATTTATACTTTGATGTTTTCTTTTGTATTAAGTGATTATTTTCTAGTGTAATATTTTAATTAGTTTTATGATTTTTCACTATATTAGTTTGAATTACTTTCCTAGTTTTTACCACAGGGCTTACCATGTACATTTTAATTTATTTTAATCCAGGTAATAATTTTACTAACTTAATCCCTGTGGGATATAGATGCTTTACCCATATATAGCTTATTCCCTCTTCCCATTTTGTGTTATTATTGTTATATATACATACTATATCTACACATGTTACAAACCCAGCAAAACATTGTCATATTTATTACTTTATATAATTTATATTTTAAATAATCTGAGAAAATAAAGGAAAGCAGGTATATATTTATAGAGTTTATTATATTTACCTTCCTATTACCATTCTGGTTCTCCTAATTTTTTCCTTGTAGATTCAAGTTATCATCTGGTTTCAACCCAGCTGGTTCTCACCAAGCTCCCTGAGCTATTAGCAAATTTATTCTATTCCTATATGTTACATGCCCCATAATTCAATAATATACATCTTTTTCATATAATTAAATTAGTTAAGAGAAAGAGAAACATACATTTCACTATCATTTATATCTACATAATTACCTTTAACAGTGCTCTGTGTTTTTTGTTGTGGGATCAAATTACCATTAGGGTTCACTTTTTTTCAGCCTGAATAACTTTTTTTAGCATTTTTTGTAAGGTAGGCCCACTAGCAATGAATTCTCTCAGTCTTTATATGGGAATGTCTTTGTTTCATCCTTATTTTTGTTTTTTGTTTGTTTTTTTAAATTTATTTCAGAGAGAGGTGAGAGAGAGAAAGAGGGGAAGAGAAGTGGGAAGCATCAACTTGCTTTTCATATGTGCCTTGACTGGGCAAGCCTGGAGTTTTGAACTGGTGACCTCAGCATTCCAGGTCAGCACTTTATCTACTGCACCACCACAGATCAGGCTCACCTTCATTTTTGGAGGATAGTTTTTTTAGGTAGAAGATTCTTGCTTGACAACTTTTCTTTTTCTTTTTTTTTCATTACTTTGAAAATGTTATTCTTTTGGCTTCCTTTGGCCTCTTTCTCTTTGGAGCCTTCAGTTGTTAAACTTATTGGGTCCCCTTGTATCTCTCCCTGATTCTCACCATTAACCTTCTAGCTGATGTATGGTTTTGCCATTATAGAGCAACCAGCTCCTTCTTAAGTGCTCACCATCAAAATCTTCATTGTTTCCTATAGAGCTCTGATCCTTGAACTTCCTCATGCTCTGTTCCAAATAAAGTAAGAACAAAAGACTACATAACTCTCTTGCGGGTCCTCTGTGCTGTCCTGTATACAGTCCTCTATTCTTTTGGCCTTCCTGTACTCTTGGGGGAAAAGTCTATACCACCTATCTAGAGCTAGAGGTTGAGACAGTGGTCTGCTTCTCTTTCAGTTATATCCCTGCCATATTACTTATGGTGTGCCAGGTGGAGGTGATAGCTTCTGGACTTCCTGGTTTTTCTTTCCTGGTTTGAAACCTCATCTTAAAGGTAGTTGAGATTAGGGTATTTGAGACCTAGTATTGTTGATCTGCCATCCCTGGAGTATAGCTTTTGCTCTACAAGTAGTAGCTGGGTGTGGAGGAAGGGAGTCCCAAACTTTTCAGTCATGCCCACCCAAATTAAAGTTTCTGATATACAAGACTGGAGGATAATTAATGTGGGCATCTTACTAAACCCTACATGATTCTATAATCCTAGGTAGTGAACTAGGTAGGGGTCAGAGAGCCCTATGTGTTGTTGGCTGCAACTGTCAGAGTTTCTGCTGCATTGAGCTGGTGAGCTGTGAGAAGGGGAAGAGGCAGGCAATTGATCACATCTTACATGCTGCAGAATCTCATTGCTCTTACCAAAATTTAGGAGATTTTCTGGAAAAATGTTCCTTAATTTACTATGTAAACTTTTAACAATTTCCAGAGAGTTTTAAAAGGTGTAACCTTTTAAAAAACATTTTCCGCCTAATATGGTTCTGTAGCTGGCTGAAAATCTGTTGAGCTCCTTATGCCATTATTTTAAAAATCATTCCCCATCCTGATTTCTTTCTGATGGTTTTATGCCCAGCTTTGAATAGCTCCCTGTCATGCATATGCATGCTTGGTAATCAACCAAAGATTCAAGGGGACCTTTTTGTAGCTCTTTTCATCTTACACTATGTGCAGCTCCTTTGTCTACTGTACTCTCCTACATAATTTCAAACAAAATTGGCCCTTCTGAACTCCATTCTCTGCCTCTTCAATTCTCTAAGACTACTGAGCTCTGTTTGAATTGCCTTTCCTTGCACTGTGGCTTGAAAACTGCCTCCACACAGTAAACTGGGGCAATAATTGCACTTACCTTTTTCATTTTCCTTTGGGGGAGGAAGAATCACAATCCTGTGCTATATTTTGTCTAATATATTTTTTTAAAAGTTGTTTTTTTAATCTCCTTTTCTGGTTTTCTAGTTGTTTAAGAAAGGAGGGTAAATCTGGTCTCTTTTTGTCCATCTTGCTTTAGTGCTCTTCTGTTAATTTCTTTTGCATAGTGTTTAAGAGCTAAAATTCTAAGTTTAAATTCTGCCTCCAGTGATTAAAGCAAGTCACTTAATTTTGCCTCATCTCCCTCTTCTACAAAGTAAATATAAGAATACCTCCCTTCTAGTGTTGTGAGGAACAAATAAGTTAATACTTGTTAAGTGTTTCTAATAGGATATGGCTCATGGGAAGTTGAATAAGTTTTACCTACTACTATTACAACCATCACCATCACTATCACCATCATCACTATTACTACTGTTACTACTAGTATCTTTATTTCACATATATCTATGAGAAAATTGCCCAAAGCATCACTGTGGTAGGGATAATAGAAAAGGACTGGAGTATAATATCTAGCAGTTACTGCTAAATATTGACATTATATAGCAGCTGATTTTCTGTATATATGGGCTCTCATGTATTTATATTAACATCAAACTCAAGGTGATAAACTTTTAGCATTAGAAGAGATCAGCTGTGTTGATACTCTTAGTTTACACATAAACAAAGGTCTAGACAGCTGATTCCCTGGTACAAGATTACATGACAAGTCAATCTCTAGCATCCATTAAGTGCTCTTGGTGTCACACTATGACATTACTTGGATTTTCTGTAATTAATGTCCCTTTCTGCCATTATCCAAGTGAAAATAGTGTTGGTACATCATAAAATTGTGTGACTTGAAAAAATTGAGGTATAACTAAAGGTAGTTTAACTGCCCACATAAAGTGTTACGGTAATTCACCCTAGGTCGGTGGGTGTGCACAATACCTAGCCAGGAATTAGCAGAATATCCATTGCATGTTTCTCTTTTATGAAGATCTGGAAATTGTTATGGTGGCTAATTTTGGATATGTGTTGCATTTCCATCTGGTCTGAATCAATGAACTTAGTCTTCATGCTACTTGAGATAAAGACATTTTATGAGAAACCAGATTTAGAGACTTTTATATAATGTTCCCAGAATCTTCTTTTGATGTTAAAAATTTAATTGCTTATCTGAGCACGAATGATGTAGCATCATTAATACTTGATGAAAAAAATAAGCGATGTCTTCTGTTGACTCAGATATTCTCCTGATTTTAGCACTCAAGCCTTCCCTGCATGAACAATGTGTCTTTCCCAAAAATAGTGCATTGGTGTTTTACTCTTCAGCATATATCAAAGTGCTATTAACTGACAATCTATTATTGAACATTTCTGTGCAGCCAATGTGCTATGCACTCTACATGCATTATCTCATTTAATCCTTACAGACACATTTGGAAATAAGTATTATATTCCAGTTTTACAGAGAAGGAAACTGAAGCTCAAAAAGATGAAGTATCTTTCCCAATATTAGCTAGCAAGCCAGAGGTAGGCATGGATTTCTAACCTAGGTTGTCTGACTCTGATGTCCTGTGCCTCCCATAAGGCTTATCATTGTTATTATTACTGTGTATTTATTTATTTATTTATTTATTTATTTATTTATTTATTTAGAGATAGAGAGAGAGGAAGGGAAAGAGAGGGTGAGAAGCATCAACTTGTAGTTGCTTTCACTTTAATTCTATGTTGATTGCTTCTCAGACTTCCCTTGACCAGGGCAAACCAGTGTCTTTTTGCTCAAGCCAGCAGCTTTGGGCTTTTCATGCCAGTGACCTTTTCGGGCTTAAGCTGGAGAGCTTAGCAATCATGAGGATGATCCTCCACTCAAGCCAGTGACCCTGTGCTAACAAGACTTTGCTTGGAATCTTGGGACTTCAAACTGATGGCCTCAGCATTCCAGGTTGATGCCTTATCCACTGCACCACCATAGGTCAGACTACTGTGATCTTCCTTTGGTCATGGCACTGCTATCTAATGCTTGGATCTACTGAATAAACTTTTTTTCCTGAAGTTAGAAGTGAGGAGGTGGTCAGACTCTGGCATGCACCCAACCTAGATCCACCCAGCATGCCCACCAGGGGACGATGCTTTGTCCATCTGGGGTGTTGCTCTGTTGCTGTCAGAGCCATTCTAGCACCTGAGGCAGAGGCCATGGAGCAATCCTCAGCACCCAGGCCAATTTACTCCAATGGAGCCTTGGCTGCGGGAGAGAAAGAGAGAGATAGAGAAGAAGGAGAGGAGGGACGGTGGAGAAGCAGATGAGCACTTCTTCTGTGTGCCCTGACCGGGAATCAAACCCAGGACTTGCACACCCCAGGCCAATGCTCTACCGCTGAGCCAACTGGCCAGGATCCTACTGCATGAACGTTTAAAGACGATGTTATAAGGATACTCCAGTATATCTTTGTTCACAGAAGATTAACAGAAAACAGGTAATTAAAGGTTTCATGTCAGACGATAGTTTAGTGAAAGATACAAGAGGCTGGAGAAGTACTATGGATTGGACCCCTAAATGATATCCACCCACTGGTTTTATCAGCCAGCAGGTGATCTTTGAGAAAAGATGATGTTATGGGAAAATCAGGGGGTTTGGGAAGATGGAGCATATTGGGGGATAAATGGTGATGGACAGAGACATGACTTGGGGTAGTAAACATAGAATACAATATACAGATGATGTATTAAAGAATTGAACACCTGAAACTTACATTGCTTGTTAACTAGTGTCACCCCAATAAGTTCAACAAAAAGGGGGAAAAATAAGAAAAGAAGATGTTAGAGACTAAGCAAAAGGGCATTGTGGTTTAGAGCAGCAATTTTTAACCGGTGTGGCACAAGAGTTTTTAAAATATACATTACCTAACTGTTTAGTTGGGGGTACTGACTGACTGCTTTCCCCTTAGACTGTCATATTAAAGGAATGATAACAGCCAACACAACAATAGTAATCTGGTGTGAATACATCAAATTTATACCTATTTTTTTTTATCAGATCAGCAAAAATTATAATATATGTTTTTGGTGTGCTGCAGAATTTTAGTATCTAGTTTATGTGTGCCATGAGATTGCTGGTTTAGAGTAATAAGGGTATAGGAAGGGCAGGTAGTGCTGCTAGATGCTTTATATATTTTTCATCTGATCTTCATACTGGTGCTTTAAAGTATATGATACCATCCCCATTTTCAGTTATAATACCTGAAACTTGCCTAAGACCAGAAGCTGGTATATTCTTGTAGAATTTGGCAGTCACCCCCAGGTCTGCCCACTCTAGAGCTCATGTTGTTTCCCCTGTCTCAATCTGCCTAAAATGGTGTCCAGATACTTACCAACCCTGCAACTAGCTCCTCTTCATCTCTGCTTTGCATTTTTGTTTTTTAAACTTATTTTTAAATTGAATTTATTAGGGGGACATTGGTTAATAAATTTATATAGGTTTCAGGTGTACAATTCTATAATACATTATGTATATGGTATTGTGTTTTCACCACCCCAAGTCACGTCTCCTTCCATCACCATTTATCCTGCCTTTACCCTCTTCTACCTCCTCCTATATTATTATTCAATAGATAGAAAAGTGTATTTTTCCATCACTTACTTTTTTCCCACTGGAGAACTATGTGGGATTTTTTAGATCACATTTAATTCATCTGAAGTCTGTGAAGGACAGGAATGGGTACCTTTGAGCAGCTTTCACATACTAATTAAAACATCAAGCTTCTATGCTTTATCTCAAGATTTTTATCAACTCATGATAATAATCACATCTCATACTGATCACAAATTGTAATATGTTTTCAATTAATAAAATTTAAAGAATGGTTAATAAATGACATTTGTCTAGGAGATTAAACCTTTCAGAAATGAGGTCCTTTGGGGAGAAAATAGAAAAACAGAACCTTTGGTGTAAAAGTTTGGAAACTACTACACTAATACAGCAAAACAGTCATTCTTGACCTTACCAGCTAAAGATTCTGCCCCCTGTCTTCCATTAACAAACCTTTATTCAGAGCTATCACAAATGAAAAACAAATACATGGCTTCAAGGTCCAAAATCTTTTTACTTTTTTAGCTTTTCTACATCAAAGCAGTCTTTCTCTCTCTCTCTCTCTCTCTCTCTCTCTCTCTCTCTCTCTCTCTCTCTCATTAAGAAGGAAGAGACTCCACAACTAAAATGCTAAAAGTCTCACTATGGAGTTGACTTATCTCGTCAGTGTTCTAAAATATTGAGGGCCCCGGAAACATGTCACAAAAGCTAAATTATGATAACCAAGATCTTATATTTCTCCTTCCCTCGCCCATCCTTCTCCCTTCCCCTCTCTCCCTCTCATTCTCTCTTATTTTCTGTTATTATATTGCTCACATTCTCTCTTTTTTGTTGCCTCCTCCTTCTCTCTCTCTGGTTTGCATTGTAGTTGCCTCTCCTTTATGCAAAATAAGGCAAGAAGTCATGTTTGCTTCAGGTTGCCATGGAACTATTGCAAGTAGTCCTTTTAAGGAAACTGGCCTGCTCCATTAAGTAAAATTACACCCAGACTTCTAAGGTTGGTAATTTAGGGAAAGTTTATACATATAGAGATGACAGCTCAGAACTCTGAAGTTTAACCACCCTTCCCAACCAAAACTTCTGTTTCTCTACATATAGTTTTCTTCTATTGTGTCCTCTTGGAGATTGGGGTGTAATTTTATTAAGGGAAAGGATGGATTTCTTCGGACCTTTATTGTGATTTGATTTCTTATTTTTTAAGAAATTTCCAAGATGTTCTTTTTCAGGGCATCTTCCACAATGACCTTTTTCAAAGCAGAAAAGAGGGTTCAAATTAGAGTGGTGGGTATATAAAATCTGGCTTGGAGTGGAAACAAAAGTGTTTTTGAAGAAGACAGCAGTCTTATTTCCCACAGGGGCATGTAGTTAGGGAAAAATAAAGGCCTTCTTTTGCAAAAGGGGCTTCCACTCCCCCTTCTTGGCATCAGACAATGAAGTTGGAAAGAGGAACCAGACTCTGAGGTGTGGAAAGGGAAGAGAAGTGGGCCGTATTTTCCTGGCCTCTAGAAATGGAGTGAGAGAGAATGCTTGGTACTGCTGTGGCACCAAGTAGAAAGGGATTGGATATGCACTATAGCAGTAAAGAGAGGCAACCTTAGGAAGAGTCAAGATTCAATAAGAGGTATAACACCAATAGAGGCTTTCTCTGTGCACTGTAGTGGACAGTTACTTTCTCACTTCCCAAAATATTTCTAAAATCTAAGCACTGGAGATAGTTATGAATAGATATAGTCCCTACCCACTTAAATCTTACAGGGTGGGGTGGTAACAAATTTCAAAAACAGCTAAGAAAATGTCATATACAGTAAATATGAAGAAGGAAATCAACATGGTAGTAAGATAAAAATATGAATTATGGAAAAGAAACTTATTATTGGATGGTTATGAGGCCTCTTTTAGGAGATAACATTTAAACTGAGTCTTATAGCTGAGATGGATGTAGACACACAAAGAGCCAAAAGAGAAAGGATGTGACAGGTAAAGGAAAAAGTAAGTTCATAAGCCCTGATATTAGGAAGAGTTTGGATTTTCTTACAGAATGTATGGATGTTGTGAGATGTCACCAGAGACCAGATCACTCAATTGGATTTATAAATCATGGTAAGAAATTTTTATTTTATTTTGAGTGCAGTGGGAGGCATTGAAGGATTTTAAGGAATGCAATTGATCACTTTGTGCTTTAATAAAATTATTGTCTGTAGAGTAAACAGTGGATGGTAGGAGGTTAAGAATAGAAGCAAGGAGACTAATTAGGAGGTAACTGCTTTTCTCCAACAGACATATAATGTGATCTTGAATTAGGATGGTAACAATGGAGAATGAGAAAAGTAGAAGGGCTGGGTTATAATTTGAAGATGAGCAGGGCCTGGTGATGGATTGGATGTGAAGGTAGAGGTAAGAAAAGAATTAAGGCTATCTTCTCTTTCCAGTTTTAATTACTGAGAAGCTCAAAGCTAGTATTGGGAGGGTGGTGGTTAGAACTAGCGAGTAAGACAGTGATTTGGAAAAGGAAAAGGTCAAATGAGACTGGCAGCAGTCAGTTCAATAGCTACTGCCATGCGGGTAAGAAGGAGGGTAGTAGCTCCTTGGACACTGAAAGTGGGAAACTACTTAGCCCTCTTCTGTAATGGGGGAAGCAGCTAACAGATACAGAAGAGATCTTACTTGGTCCAAGAGAGAATTGGAAAGTCTGGAGTTCTAGGGTTTCAGGGGAGGGGTTTGGTGTTTCTTGTTGCCTTCATTTCATTGTGTTCCAGATACCTTGAATTTAGCCCTCAGGCTTATATAATCCAGAGATACATCTGTTAAACTTGAAATAGAAAAGTCTTAGGAAAGAAAAGTCACACTCTTCTGCTTGTAAAAGAGTGTTGATTAGGTAAGAGGAAGAGAAATTAGATGATCTGTGAAATTCTGTTCCTGCCCATCCCTCAGGACAGTGCAAAGCTTTATTACTAAGGAATGTGTTTAAAAAGCCTGTGATGTGATATGTTGTAAATGTGCATCATGTAGACAAAGTCAGGATCAGTGATACTGGCCCCTTTAAAGAATTGTGCCAGGGGCAGCAAGATGGCGATGGAGTAGGCAGACGTACCAACTTCCATCTCCCAGAACCAAAGAGGATTACAACTTAATTTTAAGAACCATCATATGGTAAAACCAACTTTGGACTAAACTAAGAGGACTCTTTAACCAAGTAACACTGAAGATGCCACACTGAGATTGGTAGGAAAAGCGGAAATGCGGAGCGGTCTGCCCAGCTCCCAGAGTGAACGACAGCCCAGAGGGACTCATGTGGCAGGAAGTGAGTTCAGCAGAGAAGAGAGGGTCCTGGGCCCCAGGAACAAAGCCCCAGCCTGCAGCCCCAAAGCCTAGAAGAAGCATATAGACAGTGTTTAGCTGCAAAACAAGTCAGGATACTGTTTGAGACAAGAGACAGATTCTCACACCCAGGATTCTTCTTAAAGGGACCATGCAGAAAACCTCTTTCACAACCACTAACCTGGGACTCTAGGAGACTGGGAGAGTTGAGAGGACAAGAGAAGCAGGAAGAGAGCATAATCTAGGAGGCACAGGGAGAAACACTTTGAGGGACAGCCACTCTAACCCATGAGCTGAGTCACCCCCCAAATCTAAAGTGAATATTTCCCATGGAACCAGCAATACCAGCAAAAGGAAGCAGGATACCAGCCAAACAAGCTCTCCTGCAGCACTCAAAGCAGAGCCATTTAGAAGGAGGGAGTCTTCAAGAATACAGTATTGGCCCTGGCCAGTTGGCTCAGTGGTAGAGTGTTGGCCTGGCATACTGGAGTCCCAGGTTCGATTCCTGGCCAGGGCACATAGGAGAAGTGCCCATCTGCTTCTCCACCCCTCCACCTCTCCTTCCTCTCTGTCTCTCTCTTCCCCTCCTGCAGCCAAGGCTCTATTGGAGCAAAGATGGCCCGGGCGCTGAGGATGGCTCTCTGGCCTCTGCTTCAGGTGCTAGAATGGCTCTGATTGCGGCAGAGCAACGCCACAAGATGGGCAGAGCATCGCCCATTGGTGGGCATGCTGGATGGATCCTGATCGGGCACATGAGGGAGTCTGTCTGCCTCCCTGTTTCCAACTTCAAAAAAATACAAAAAAAAAAAATCAAGCTGCATGAATTTAGTACATAAGTTTTTTTCTACATACTTTATTGTTTCAAGTCGTATAGTTAGGTCTTTGATCCATTTTGAATTAATTTTAGTACAAGGGGACAAACTGTATTCGAGTTTCATTCTTTTGCATGTGGCTTTCCAGTTTTTCCAGCACCATTTGTTGAAGGGGCTTTCTTTTCTCCATTGTGTGTTCTTGGCCCCTTTATCGAAAATTATTTGACCATATATATGTGGTTTTATTTCTGGACTCTCTATTCTGTTCCATTGGTCTGAGTGTCTATTTTTCTGCCAGTACCATGCTGTTTTGATTGTGGTGGCTCTATAATATAATTTGAAGTCAGGTATTATAATGCCCCCAGCTTCGTTCTTTTTCCTTAGGATTGCTTTTGCTATTCAGGGTTTTTTATAGTTCCATATAAATCTGATGATTTTTTTGTTCCATTTCTTTAAAAAATATCATTGGAATTTTGATGGGAATTGCATGAAATTTGTATATTGCTTTGGGTAATATGGTCATTTTGATTATATTTTTTGTCCTATCCAAGAACAGGGAATATTTTTCCATTTCATTGTATTTTTTACAATTTCCCTTAACAATGCTTTGTAGTTTTTGTTCTTTAGGACCTTTACATTCCTTGTTATGTATATTCCTAGGTATTTGGGGGTTTTTTTTTGTTGCAACCATGAAGGTGATTTTTTTTTTTTTAGTTTGTTTTCCAATATTTTGTTGTTGGCATATAGAAAGGCTATAGACTTTTGTATATTAATTTTGTATCTTGCAACCTTACTGTATTGGTTTATTGTTTCTAGTAATCTTTTTGTGGAGTTTTTGGGTTTTCGATGTATAGGATCATATCATATGCAAAAAGTGAAACCTTTACTTCTTCTTTTCCAATATGGATGCCTTTTATTTCTTTAACTTGTCTGATTGCTCTGGCCAGAACTTATAGCACCATGTTAAATAAGAGTGAAGAGAGTGGACAATCATGTCTTGTTCCTGATTTAAGGGGGAAAGTCCTCAGTTTTATGCCATTTAATATGATGTTAGCTGATGTTTTATCATAAATGGCATTTACCATGTTGAGATATTTTCTTTCTATATCCATTTTGTTTAGTGATTTAAACATAAAATTGTGTTGTATTTTATCAAATGCATTTTCTACATCTATTGATAAGATCATATGGTTTTTGTTCTTTGTTTTGTTGATATGGTGTATCATGTTAACCATTTTACGTATGTTGAACCATCCTTGAGATTCTGGGATGAATCCTACTTGATCATGATGTATTATTTTTTTAATATGTTGTTGTATTTGATTTGCTAGTATTGTGTTTAGTATTTTAGCATCTGTATTCATTAGAGATATTGGTTTGTATTTTTCTTTTTTTGTGCCATCCTTGCCAGGTTTCAGTATGAGGGTTATGTTGGCCTCATAAAATGTGTTTGGAAGTATTTCTTCTTCTTCAATTTTTTGGAAGACTTTGAGTAGAATAGAAACCAAGTCTTCTTTGAATGTTTGATAGAATTCACTAGAATATCCATCTGGGCCTAGATTTTTATTTTTGGGGAGGTTTTTATTACTTTTTTTATTTCCTCCCTGCTTATTGGTCTGTTCAGGCTTTCTGCTTTTTCATGACTCAGTCTAGGAAGATTGTATTGTTCTAGGAATATATCCATTTCTTCTAGATTGTTGAATTTGGTGGCATAGCTTTTTATAGTATTCTACAATAATTCTTTGTATATCTATGATATCTGTGGTGATTTCTCCTCTTTCATTTTGGATTTTGTTTATATGAGTCCTTTCTCTTTTTTCCTTGGTGAGTCTTGCCAAAGGTTTGTCTATTTTGTTGATCTTTTCAAAGAACCAACTCCATGTTTTATTAATGTGTTCTATAGTTTTTCTGTTCTCTATTTCATTTATTTCTTCTCTGATTTTTATTATTTCCTTTCTTCGGCTGATTTTGAGTTGTCTTTCTTTTTTTTCTAGTTCCTTAAGTTGTGAAGTTAAGTGGTTTACTTGGGCTCTCTCTTGTTTGTTCATATAGGCCTGAATTGATATGAACTTCCCTCTTGTTACTGCTTTTGCTGCATCCCAGAGATTTTGATATGTTGTGTTGTTATTTTCGTTTGTCTGTATGTATCTATTGATCTCTGTGCTTATTTCTTCTTTAACCCACTCATTTTTTAAAAGTATGTTGTTTGGTTTCCACATTTTTGTGTTTTTTTACCTCTTTTTTGCAGTTAAATTCTAGTTTCAAGGCTTTATGATCAGAAAATATGCTTGGTACAATTTCAGTTTTTCTGAATTTGCTGATGTTATTTTTGTGGCCCAATATATGGTCAATTCTTGAGAATGTTCCATGTACACCAGAGAAAAATGTGTACTCTTTCACTTTGGGATAAAATGTCCTGTAGATGTCTATCATATCCATTTACTCTAGTGTTTCGTTTGAGGCCAATATTTCTTTATTGATTTTCTGTTTGGGTGAATGATCTTGATTTGTCAGCGGTGTATTGAGGTATCCAAGTATGATTGTATTTTTGTCGGTTTTTGTTTTTAGGTCAGTCAGTAGCTGTCTTATATATTTTGGTGCTCCTTGTTTTGGTGCATATATATTAAGAAGTGTTATGTCTTCTTGATTCAGTGTTCCCTTCATTATTATGAAATGACCATTTTTGTCTGATTACTTTTGTTGTCTTGTAGTCTGCATTGTTAAATATGAGTATTGCTACATCTGCTTTTTTTTGGATGTTATTTGCTTGGAATATTGTTTTCCAGCTTTCACTTTGAATTTGTTTTTGTTCTTGTTGCTTAGATGTGTTTCTTGTAGGCAGCATACAGTTGGATTTTTTTTGTTTAATCCATTCTGCTACTCTATGTCTTTTTATTGGTGAGTTTAATTCGTTTACATTTAGTATAATTATTGACACTTGAGGGTTCCCTATTGCCTTTTTTTAGATTGCTTTCTGTTAGTTTTGTATCTTGTTTTATCTTCTCTTTTGTTTTTCTATCATTTGTTTTTCTTTGGTTGTAATCCATACTTTTGTCCTCTGTTACTATCATTTTTAAGTCATGTGCTTCTGTGGTGGTTTTTTCAGGGATGGTTACCATTAAGTAGTGAAAAGTGTACCTACCATGTTCATTGTAGTACACTATCTAGTGAGTGCTTCTACACTCCATCGTCCTTTGCTACTGTTAATCTTTGTCCTCTCTCCTTTTTTTGTTTTTGTTGTCACAGTTTAAATTTGGTTTTATTGTGTTCTTGGTGGAGCTTTTACTTGTGGTTTTGTTTTGTTTTGTTCTTTGTATCTGGTTGGAAAAACCCCTTTAGTATTTCCTGAAATGGGGGTTTTCTGGTAATAAATTCTCTCATCTTTTCTGTATCTGTGAATGTTTTTATTTCTCTTCCAAAGGATAGCTTTGAAGGGTATAGTATTCTTGGCTGAAAGGTCCTCTCTTTCAGAACTTTAAATATTGGGGTCCACTCTCTTCTCTCTTGTAGAGTTTCTGCTGAAAAATCTGATGATATTCTAATAGGCCTTCCTTTATATGTTGTATTCTTCTTTTCCCTGGCTACTTTGAGAATTTTTTCTTTGTCATTGGTTTGTGCCAATTTCATTATGATATGCCTTGGGGTAGGTTTGTTGGGGTTAAGATAACTTGGTGTTCTGTTTGCTTCTTGAATACAAGGCTTTAGTTCTTTCTACAGGCTTGGGATGTTATTTGCTATTATTTGTTTGAATATGTTCTCCGTTCCATTTTCTCTCTCTTCTCCTTCTGATATACCTAATATTCTTATGTAACTCCTTTTGGTGGAGTCAGACAATTCCCGTAGGGCTTATTCATTTTTTTAAATTTGAGTCTCTCTTCTTCTCTCTGTTGTGCCTCAAGTTGCCTGTCTTCTATGTCACTAATCCTCTCTTCTATCTGGCCTGTTTTATTAGCTAAGCTTGTTACCTCGTTTTTCAGTTCATGAATTGAGTTTTTCATCTTTGGTTGATTTGTTTTCATAATTTCAATTTCCTTTGTAATATATTCTTTGTGTTCGTTGAGTTGTTTTTGAGCTCCCTAAATTGCCTTTCTGTGTTTTCTTGTATATTTCTGAGTATTTTTAGGATTTCTATTTTAAATTCTCTGTCATTTAATTCCAAGGTTTTCAATCTGTTAAAAAAAATTTTCTATAGATTTTTCTCATGTATCTGTGCTACATCTCTGTCTTTTGTATCCATGATATTCGATTTCCTTTTCCTTAATGTCATCTAAGGGTAGTTCTGTTAATACCACTAATGAGAATTAATAAAGAATAAAAAGTAAAAAAAAAAAATGAAAAAATATTAAAAAATTATTTCATTTCTTTTTTTCCTTTTTTCTTTCCCTCTTTGAGAAAATACCATGAAAAAAATGAGAATTATATTGTGCTAAATGGAACAGATACTACCTATAACAGAGGGCCTGCAGTGGGGAGAAGTGATAAAGGGGTAAAAAGGAGGTAGGGACCCATAAAATGCAAAAAAGGAAAAAATTTGGATCAAGAATAAAATAATTTGCTTGTAAATGATGTTCAACTGAGAGATATAATGAAAGGGATAAGAAGGAAACAAGAAAAAGAAAAAAAATACTATTGTATTAAGTGGAAAACTACATAGAATGGAGAGCTGTTATTGGGGTTATGCTGATGAGTTAAAAAGCAAAGTAAAAAGCACGCAAAATACCACAAAGAAAAAATTTGAATCCAAAATAAAATAATTTGTTCATACGTGAGTATCAAATGAGAGGAAAAGTAAAGAAGAAAAGAAGAAACTAAGAGAGAGGGAGAAAAAAGAAAAAGGGAAAAAAGGAAAGAGAATAAAAGAGAGAGTTAAGGGTTTTGGAGTATAATCCTTATAGAGAGAAAGAAAAAAGAAAAGAAAAAAATGGGAAATGTAATATTTATGGGTAATGTAGTTAAAGATGAAGACAAAGGGATAAGATGAGCAGAGAATAAAGAGACCAATGTGGAAGACGAAAAAAAAATAAAGGTAAGAAGATGAAAGAAACAAAAAAAGTGAAAAAAGTTATACAGACTGTTAAGGACTGTGGATTTTTCTTGATTTTGAGAGTTTCTATTCTTCCTTTTTCTTTCCTCTCCCTCTTCCTTGTTGTTGGCTTTGTACCCCAGGATCTTCCCCTGTGGCAGGCTTAGGTAGAGATTTGCAGTTGATGTGTCTCTATGGCGATGTCATATACTAGGCCTCAGTCTCGTTGGTAGTTGGGGCTCGTTAGCATTTTCAGGCTCCAACAATGGGAGAGTCCGTTTTCCCAGAGCCTCTTTCCTAGTCTCTCCTTCCTGAATTAGCAGCCTGATGATCCAGCTATGAGGTTGCCTCTGCCTCTGCCTGGAGAGTAAGAGGCTCAAAGAGCTGGAAGATCACCACTCTATTCTCACTCCTTGCAGGGTTCTGGGTAAGGCTGTCAATCAGAGCCTCCAGCATAATCATGCAGGGCTGGGAGCCAATTACTCTCAAGGTGTCTTTCTACGAGCCTCCAGGCGTGTCCAGTATGCCTCAGCACTCTGTGGGACCACTCTCCCCAGGCTTTTTGCAGTTTGTAACCTGTATTGTCTGGGAAGAAGATACTCTAGTCCAGCGGTTCTCAACCTGTGGGTCGTGACCCCGGTGGAGGTCGAACGACTAAAACACAGGGGTCGCCTAAAGCCATCAGAAAATACATATTTATTATACAATACATTTTTAAATAAAATATGTATTTCCAATGGCTTTAGGCGACCCCTGTGTTTTGGTCATTTGACCCCCGCCGGGGTCGCGACCCACAGGTTGAGAACAGCTGCTCTAGTCACTGCCTGCAGAACAGGAGGTTTTAAAAGCTGCCAAGTTCCTCTTTTTAGTGCACAGCCCTAAGTATGAAAGCTCTGCCAGTCAGAGCCACCAGCTTAAGCAGGTAGTAGGGTGTGTTTACTTCTGTTCAGTTCCCCAGGTATATCTAGTTAAATTTACCTTAGCGTTCTCTGGAATTGCTTTCTGCAGGCTTCTTCCTTGTTAGAAAGCCTACAGCCTAGCCTAACTTCTGCAGTGTTCTCTGAGGTTTGTTCTGTAGGAACGTGGTTTTCACCCTGTATCGGCTGACAGGAAGTTGCCCCCGCCCCTACGTGCAGAGCAAGAGGCACTAAAAAATATCATGTCTCTTGTCTTAGATCGCTGATCTGAGAGAGACCTTGTCAACTAGAGCTGCATAAGCCAGTTGGGCAGTGAGCAACTGTGGGTTAAGCTAATTTCAGCAATTGGATCCATAAATCTGCTCCAGAGACAGTCTGCAAGCTGCCTGCATGCCCCTCCCCCTAGTGCTTCTGTATTTTTTCTTCCCCGGGATGTTAGCCCGAATGGCTGGGTCCTGTGGTGGTGCAGTGGATGAAATGTTGACCTGGAACACTGAGGTTGCTGGTTCAAAACCCGGCACTTGCCAAATCAAGGCATATACCCACTCCTCCCCCAATACCTTTCTCTCTCTCTCTCAAATCAATAAATAAAATCTTTTTTAAAAAGGAGTTACTTGACTTCCATGGCAAAGAACTAACCAATGAAGACCTTATGAAACTAGAGCAACAGATGACAGCATTTAGGGAAGAAAAGAGGGACCTAGAAACTCCAGAACTAAAAATTTTTCTACAAAAGAGTTAGCTGATGCTTTTCATCCCATTGAGGTAGGAGTGGCAAAGTTAGAGGAGCAAGATCCTGATACAGAGAGGTTAACTCAAGTTTACTGTACAGTTATTGAAAGCCTGAGATGCAATAAGACCATTTATTATGAGAAAATAAAAGCTCTGTACAAGCCTTCCTGGATGCCTACTTTAAGAAACTGTCTCCAGCAGCAGAATCAAACCCTGACTTGCTCTAAAACCAGTCCTGTCCTCTCCAACAAGTCTATTATTTCTACATTATCCAAGATTCTTTAAGCTTGTATTTGAAAATATTTAAATATTTACATGCACAGAAAGGTAAAAGTATGTACTATGTTAAGACAAACATCTAAATTGCATTTAATAGGTAAATTTACCTATTCCATCTTACATACAAATTCAGCTTAAGAACAAACCTACAGAACCTATATTATTTGTATCATGGGAACTGCCTATAAGATAAAATAAATACACCCTTGGATAGGAGGCTATTCAGAGAATGCTAAGACTGGCCCAGAATAGTAGATCATTGGGTAGAGTAGGCAAGACAGAGTAACCCATTGTCTGGGAGATGAGACACAGTTCTGAGGTATGACCAGAGGTGCCTGTTATGACTTGGTAAGTCTTTTACTGGCTATAGAATGGGAGCTGATATAGACCTCTTGAGGCTCAGAGACAGGTTCTCTAAGCACATTGAAGTATATATTGTATGTACAAGTATAGTATGGATGAAGTAAAAAAAAAAGCCTTTCTTTTATACTTTACCTTTTTCTTGGAGAAATGGCTCTAAACCCTTTACTTCATAATGTGCATTTCCCCCTATGAACCAGGACATTTTCTTCTCCCTCCTATTTTCCCCAAGTATTTCTATCCAAAAGATTTTTAATTGTATTGTTTATTTATTAGAGGGACTACCAAGTGGTGCTTTGTGAACATCAGATGGCGAAAGCCATTATCTGTGGTTGGATCAGGTTAGTAATTCTGAGCAGCACATTTATCTTACCCCATCTGTGGAGTGCAGCAGAATTGAGGACCTTTTTGGAGTTATAGGGCTGCATGGGTTTGAAGAGGTCTCATCCGTCTTCCTCCCTCTAGGCCCAATTCTACCTAAACCTTTCTAGAAAGATGAATATGTTATTTTTAAAGGGCCTTTGGGCACAAAATTTTGTAACCATCTTCTAAGTCATTTCTGTGTTTTGGACATTCACTGTCAGAACATTTTTCCTTTTATTCAAGTAAAATCCCATATTACAAAAACAAAGATATTCCCATTCTTTCTTGGAGGCTCTTTAGTGATGGTGCTTTCTTGCACTAACTACATTGCTAGAAACCTGTACAGGCAAACTTTTTTTGCTTCCTGGCCCTGATTCTATAACAGTTAATAATACAAATATCTAGTTTTGTGTCTGCTTTATGAGAGGAAGAAGAGGATAAAACTGGAAAAGAGGTGTGAGAAGTTTGCTTATAACCTATCCTCATTACTGCTAGGCTGTGATCACTTGCTAATTTACCATTAACAGTGTAAGGTGAATTCTCTTATTTTCTGGTCCTATGGGTTGTCAAGATGATTTCTAGCAATACACCAATTAAAATAATTTTTTTTCTATTCTAAACAAAGAAACAGGAGAGGCAATTGAAGGAGATCAATTAGTGTTAAACTCTTAAACTGTACTTAATATGAGACCTTTTTCTTTCCCAGTGTTTGTTAGTCTCCCAGTACTTTTGATTTTCTCATTTTTTCTGAATGTAGCACATAAGGAAGTCCTGGTGGATCCTGCTGGAGTAAGAAGAAATGCATTAAGCTATGTCTCCTGAGTAGTTGAAGGGTGTGCTGCAAATATATATAATTCAGTAAATAAAGGGGGTACTGACCAATTTTGAATGGTCAAGTATTTTAACTCACAGTTAACATTTGTGTAGCTAACCTAATTCCAAACTTGAGTATTAGTTGAAATCTCTCTTTCTTGAAGAGTGTTGATTGTATGATCCCAACTATTTAATGTTAAATCATCTTAACCTCATGTATCTCTTTGAGGAGATAAAAGGTTTTCATCTGGTACCATTAAAGAATTACTGTAGTGCATATCTCTTTCTTTATAACTGAAAACATACTCTAACTAGTTGCTTAATAGCATTGCATTTACTGAACTGCAAAGCATTGTGAACAGAAAACTGAACTTTTATAATAAAGCTGTTGTGGATACTGTGTCAAGATGTTATTTTAATAATCCAGATTTTAATCATCCTGACTTCATCTGTCATATCATATTTTAATTTCTATTAGCCACCCATCTCTGAAACGTTCATTAAGGGGCAGTGGTGATGGAGTCTACACCAATTCTGATGTGTTTGCACTACCAAGTATCGATGGAGGAATAAGTTTAACATACTTTTTGCAAAGCATGTTATTCACTTTTTATGTGGCTATAGATATGAACATAACAGCATCTTTTGGTTATGGAGTCATCATTTGCGAGCAGTCTCATTTTTGTTATACATCACTCAAGAAGTAGGGTTTATACTGAATTATATTTCAGAAGCTCAAATAACTCATATTTCTGTTCCTACAATCTTACTACTACCATAAGCTCTTCTTTGGTCTTTCCTTTAAGACTATAAATGTCAGGTACAGTGTTTAGAGTTGTCTATTTTTGTTTGTATTCACAAAGACCAAGGGTTGAGGGTTGTGATTCATTCAGATAACTGTGCATAAGCCCAAATTTACAATAGGGTATGGAGTAAGACTGCTGTCCATAAATTGCATGAAATAGGGGTCTTATGTGAAATGCTCTGATGATATATGACATGGACCAGATTTCCTAGAGAAAGAAGATTCAGTGTCAAGGTATTACCCCAATATCTCTAGAAAGATCTAGTTGGGCAATTACACTTTATGGATTTTGCTTCTCCCTCTTCCATTGCCAGCATCTGGGCTTTTCTACTGTTGCTCAGACTTGGGGATAGCATTTATATTCAACAATATTTTTAAGCAAATGCTTAAGTATAAACTTAAAGAGACAAGTTTGTTTAAAAAAAAAGCCCACATTCTTTTCTTTTCATATTACTACTTATGAAACCAATTGCTGAGGTTGGGGGGTTTGGATTATATCTGATATCTGGTTTCATATAAGAATTTATGTACTATCTGATCTGTTTGTCCTCTAAAACATTATGATTTTTTTAAGGTTAACCTTTTTTTTAAAAGATATTATTTATTAATTTTAGAGAAGGGGGGAGAGAGAGACAGAGAGAGAGACAGAGAGAGAGAAGGTGGGGAGGAGCAGGAAGCATCAACTCCCAAATGTACCTTGACCAGGCAAGCCCAAGGTTTTGAACTGGCAACCTCAGCATTCCAGGCCGACGCTTTATCCACTGTGCCACCACAGGTCAGGCAACACATTATGATTTTTAAAGTTTACTTCTGATCACTAAATATTTGCATTAACTGGAGAATGGGATTTATTATTCAGAAAGAATCAATGACTTTATCTGCTTAATCAGCATTTCTCCTGATACACTGTTGCGACTAATGGCAGCTGGATATACTCAATTCCAAGAGTACCCTTGTCATTTTTCTGTACATCAGGAATGAGTAAGATTATGTGTAGATTAGCATGAAGGAAAATGAATTTGTGTTTTACCTTTATAGAAGCCTCTAAAAAGGTATTTAGTTTGATACTGTTATCTGTTAGAAATAGAATAAAGCAGGATGAAGCATGTACATTCAAATGTGTACCTGACAGCACTCTTGAAAGCATAAAATGCTCATTTTTACTTAAAGAAAAGCTGGAAGAGGGCCCCAAATAATTCAGGGGAAGAAAAATGATACCCAAATGAAATCACATGACTCAGTGGATAATTCCAGTGAAACCCAGGAAGATCCGCATTAGTGATAGTCTGTAAGTATACACAGTGCTTTATAATAGGTTGATTGCACCAAACAAAGAAAAAAATCCTTTCTCTGAGGAGCTTACAATCTAAAGATACAAGTTGGTGCGGTACAATATGGAATGAGAATAGGTGAGCCCCATAGTGGGTGGTCTTCATAGTTGAAATGCTTCAAAAACAAGTGCATTCTTGGAAAGGTGGAGGTTGGAGAGAGAGTGGCCCAGGCGTGCACAGAAGTAGAAGGTTCTTTTGGGGTTAGGAAGTAGAGAAAAGGAAGGAGGGTTGGATCCTGTGTCTGAAAAGAGGCTCAATATGAGAATAAGTGAAGAGATCAGACTGACATTAGCATGGTAGAGCTTGGTGATTTAGAGAACAAGGAGAAATGCCAGCAGAGGAGGATTTAGGGAGAGCAGCAAATGACATACCATATGACTGACTCTATTACAGCAAATACCACATCTTTAAAGACCCAAATCTGGAGAATGCTGCTTGCAACCACTTCTTGCCAGTGTGAATGGCTTCTACAATAGGGAAAAGAGTAGTGCAGACTGGTTCCAATGAGGTACTTGTATGTGAAAGGGCTTTGTAAGCAGCAAAGCAGTATACCTGTAAGTCTTTGTCATATTCTGCTTAGCTGTGATTTTATTAAACTTTTGTTTGGCAAAATATTTTAAGACAAATATTTTAAAAAGTTAGCATTGAATTTTGTATTTTCATAGATGTTGTTTGGAGCAGATTTGTTTGTAAATGCTTCATTTGTTTCCATGTCAGCTCATTTCAAATTCTCATAGATATTATTCCCCAAAAGTCTCTCTCTACTTTTCTTACAATTGAACTAATATTTATCTTCACACCAGTGGAGATCCTCATTCTCTCCCTCAACCCTGACCCCTCTCTTGCTACCCAGCCTCGTTTGCACCTCTGTTCACATGGTCAGGTATTTTCTTTAGGCTCACAATTTAATTTTAAACTTTTCATTATAACAAGGATTTGAGTTGGTTTACTGAAAAATTAATACAATAACAGTATCAAGAAATTGTCAGAGAAATGAGTATGAAGGGGAAAATAAACTTAAAAAACTAAAATGAATCCAGGTTAAGGTTTACACGAAGTAAACAGCATTGGGGACTTCATGGTTGTTCCGTAAGTGTGGCTCTTGAGTGTCTGAGCAGACAGATCAAGGAGGAAAATATTATAAGATTTGCAGGTGTCTATAAAGTTCAAAATTAACCAATTTCTCAGGAGTACAGATTTTTCCTGAGACCTGTGAGAAATTCCTCCTATGGTTTTTTATAAATACCAGTTTGGTGTGAGTTTGGCTTTTATCCTGAGGACACTGGGAAGACAGTGAAAGCTTTTGATCCAGGGGATGATATACACAAAGTTGTATTTAGAGCAGGTATAGGAAAGCTTGAATGACTGAGGGGAAGCTAGATTTGGAGGAACCAGCTAGAGATGAGCTACAGTGGCCTGGACAAGGATGTATCGGAGAGAATGGAAAGGAAAGGAAAGCTATGAGGAGTTAGGAAAATGAACAGGGTCACTGCTTACATAAGAATGAAAAGAAAAGAGCCAAGGATGCCTGTAGGGTTCAGGTCTACTTAGAGTGATGCAACCATAATCCTTTTCAAATATAAGAGGAAGAGAGATGTATTAAATTAGAAAACACAGACAATTAGAAAAAAGGCAACATAACCACTATGGATCCTTATAATCATATCTGAAGCAAGCAGAACAAAGAAAGTAAAAAAATACCATTTATTTAGTTAGTAATTTATATTTAAGAAACAGCTTTATACATACAGTACCTTATTTTGTTTTCATGACAGTCCCATGAGGGAACTAGTAGGTGTAGACATTTTACAAGTAAAAAGTCTGCGACTTGATGACTAACTGATGCATCTAAGGCCATATAACTCCTAAGTGCCTTGTGTTTCCCCACTATTATCACACTGCCTCAAGAAGGCCTTCTGCTTTGAGCTTTTGGTGTAGTATTACCAGATTTAAAAAATCAAGACAAGGTTAGAATGGAAAGGAAAGGAAATACCAGTGACCCCTCTCTTGAGTTTTGCCATCATAATGAACCTCAGTATTTTGCTTTGCTTTACTACAGTTGTTCAACTGAAGACACTTGATGTGAATAGAATTATTTGCCCCTACACTGAATGTCCCCAGATTGCTATGCTTTTAAATTTTCATATCTGCTTTTTATAGTACTTTAATCTCTTCCACTGCTGCCAGCTGTTACTACTTGATGTATTTGGCAGCTCTCCTACTCTTAATCAGTTGTGCCCCTGGAAACCAGATAAATATACTTGTTACTTTTAGACATAGTTTTAAGAGTGACTGTACATTAAATGTGGACACAGGAGATCCTCTTATGAAAACCTAACCATAATGTTATATGTTTTTATGAGTAAAAGGCATAAGTCTGAGTGCTTGATCATCCTTTGACTGTATATTTTTGTCTGTCTTCTAAGTTATTGGCTAATTCTGGATAGTTGAAAGTGCTGGATAAGTTACCTATAAAGATGAGGTGTCGGTATATAGATTTAGTATGTGAACCTGACCCTTATTTTTGAAAAACAGATGTTATTGTTGGCAACAAGGAAATGTGGAAATGCTTTACAAAGAGGAGGTTGTGAATTTTGGATGAATAGCAATCAGTTACCAAAGGTTTGGAATGACTGCCTAATCCCCTTTATTCCAGAATGACTTTTAACTGCTTTCAGTCCCCAACCCCCTCTGCTGGAAACCTTGCAGACATTCCCTTTGTCTCCAATAAATCTTCCCTCTAGAAACAGTCACAGAAGCTTTCAATCAGCCCTCCCCTGGTTCACTTGTGTCTCCCTTTTTCCCTCTGTGGGGAAGGCTTTTAATAAAGTTTCGTTGACCATCCACAAAACATTGTTCCTGTAAAAAGCACTGCACTACTCATTGTGAAGTCTATGTCTCCAGCTGGCCAAATAAAGCATTTTGTGGCACTTGATATAGTGTGTGCACAATTCATATGTGTGGACTCTGGACAGCCCAGTCTTCATGAACATCCCATCTAAGTATAAACAGAAACAATGTTTTTTTTTTCCAAATCCATTTTTCAAATTGGATGATGGACCATCAATGGCTAATCACTGCATCCATTAAGCAACCTGAAATTGGTGGAAATTATAAAGAAGGAAGAAGAAAGGTGATTTCTCTTTATACTGTGCTGAAGGATGAAATTAATAAAAGTTTATGTCATTAGAACTCTTGTCCTTTCATGGTGGGTGAGATAATCTTCATAGTGTTTGGAAGAGAAAGTGTTTATTTCTTGACACGGGTAATTTGGAACAAAGGAGCTACTTTTACTGCTAGCTAAAAATAACGTGGATCACGTTGTGCCCAGCAATAGGGAATGATTTTGGATTTGCTGTGATTTATACTTCTGAAATGGGCTTTGGTAAAAAGTTTCTGGTTAGATGTTCTTTGGAACCAATAACTGAAGCTTTACAAAGATGATTCTTAGGATCCAATTTCTGATGCCTTTATATGAATGCATGTAAGGCATGAAAGTATTTTCTAGAAATACACAGGGCATCTAGGCCTTGAAGAAAGTGAGGGAGATTTCCTACAAGCCCTTGGGCTTTAATAGTACAGTAGTTGTCCTGCTTGGAATGCCTGTATATCTATTTCAGACTGATCTTTCAGGAGATAAGTTTGCTTTTTAGGTTTTTGGTTTTGTGTCTAAGTATCACAGGAACATACAGTACATTTATTTGGTGAGCATTCAAAAGTCTCTGATAGGTGCTTATTGGTGAATGAAAAATGTTTCCTGAAGGGAGTGAATGGTATGTTTGCTAAAGATCATTGCATTTATCAGTTTGAAAATATGACAATGCAACTGAAGTATCTAGATTGAATAGAAAGCTATGAATTATGACAACAGACTACTGCCCCCTTATGTTACCTCAACTTTGGCAGTATAATAAAGGTAAATTACTAAATGTTTAAGTAGCCTCATTTACTGAAGTAAACCAATCGGTAGCTTGATGTGTTATATTGGGACTTAGCAATAGAGAGGCTTCACTTGTTATAGTGCTTGTGAGCACTGAGGTCAAGACCTGATATTTGAGGGATGTTATGCAAATTTCCCAAGAACAACATCGTTTGAAATTCTCTGGCTAAACCCGATATGATGATGGATGAATATCAGATGATAAGTTTTAAAAAAATACCAGTGACATTTGAGGCTTTAGACTTTAATTGCATTTCATCTGTCAACTGTATTGAACTTTCCTTTAGGAAACCAGACTAAATTCTATGAGGAGACTCTGCTATAATAAATCTTGATTAGGTATCAGTAGATACTATAGGGACAAGTGGAGAGCTAGCCAGAAGAGGAAAGGTGGGCAGGAGAAACATTTTTTAAGCTAAGAAGGGAATAATAAAATTAGACCAAAAGAAAGTTTATATCCCTCCTTTCCCTTATTCTCTGCCACTACCTTGGTCTAGTACTGAACTTTGCTTGTAGACCTGCATAATTCTTCCTTATTTTAGCTTTCTTCCACCACTGCCACTCCCATTCATCCCTTACTCTTGAGACCCTCTGTCCTAATAGAAATTCCCTATTAGAGTTTTACATAATACCTTCTCTTACATAAGGGAGACACCAAGAAAAGCTTTTCTTTGTTTTTGTTGTATTTTTGAAAAATACTTTCTACTTTTCCCCTATACTTTTCTTTATTGATGCTACCTAAATAAAACCTTTGTCAGATAATCTCTTCACCCATATTTTTATAAAGAAACTCTATTACAAATGACTGGATCTGAGACAATTTTGTTTATCCAAGGAACAGCGTTCTCTGGATGGCAACTCGATCACTCTGACATCTTGTCATATACAGTGGCATCCTAGGGTATTTATAATCTTATCAATGGTTAGCATGAAATTCTCAAACCAAAATTAATTTGAAGACACTTTAACTTAAAATGCTTTGGATAAGATCCCCAAATTAAATTGTCATAAGCATGGCACTGACTAACAATTAAAAATTGCTTCTTTGGAACAGTGGGTTTTAAACTATTTCATTTCTAGAGGAAACAAAATTTTATAAACACTCCATCTTAAGGAGAGGAACAATAATTTATCACCAAATAGCCAAAATTCTGGTTTCCTCAGCTGCCCCACCACCAAAAAGTTTTCTACAGCTATGAGAGAATATAGCAGCAGTGACATATAGATAAGAAGGGAAAAGGCTTAACTGTTCACTTCTTCCACAAACACATATTGATAGCCTACTATATTGCCAGCATTGTTCTATCTGTTTTGTTATCCAAAAATAATGTTTCCTAGTTAGAAAATGCCCATCCTCTAGTGACGAATAACTTATGATTGAATTAGAGTAATTCTCAATTCTATTTCTCTTTGATAGTCAGTGATTTGGTACTATGTAGTTTGCATGATTAGGAAGTGGAGACTTTTTTTCTCCTACTCTAGGATGCCTCTCTAGCCTGCAAAATCTTACCCATCGTTCACAACCATCATGCATGTTGGCTAAAGTGTGCTTCTAGTTGTTTCCAATGTCTTGATTTTATTTTTGTTTTTTAACATGTAATACTAAAATAATTATTCATTATAATTAGTATAGTTTAATATAAATTATAAAAATAATATAAAATTATTTAAATTAATATAACATTTAATATAAACTTAAGTGAAATTTTAAAATAACCTTTTATTTATTTTTTTTATTTTTTTTATTTTTTTTTTCTTCTCATTTTTCTGAAGCTGGAAACAGGGAGAGACAGTCAGACAGACTCCTGCATGCGCCCGACCGGGATCCACCCAGCACGCCCACCAGGGGCGACGCTCTGCCCACCAGGGGGTGATGCTCTGCCCATCCTGGGCGTCGCCATGTTGCGACCAGAGCCACTCTAGCGCCTGAGGCAGAGGCCACAGAGCCATCCCCAGCACCCAGGCCATCTTTGCTCCAATGGAGCCTTGGCTGCAGGAGGGGAAGAGAGAGACAGAGAGGAAAGTGCGGCGGAGGGGTGGAGAAGCAAATGGGCGCTTCTCCTGTGTGCCCTGGCCGGGAATGAAACCCGGGTCCTCCGCACGCTAGGCCGACGACGCTCTACCACTGAGCCAACCGGCCAGGGCAAAATAACCTTTTATTTTTAAAAATGTACAAGAAGTTTCAAAAATAGTGCAGAGAGGTCTGGTGTACCCTTCATCCATTTTCACCCCCCATGCTTGCATTTTACATAACTAAAGTGCAATATCAAAACTAGGAAGCAATGTATGTCCATAGTTCTATGTAATTCTACCATATGTGAATATTTGTATAACCAATCAAGATGCAGAGCTATTCTGTCACTACCCTTTTGCTATCTGTTCCATTAAAGTCAATCCCACCCCCTCCTATCCAAAACCCCTGCAACCACTAATCTGTTTTCCATCTGTAAAACATTGTATTTCTGTAATATTATACTTTTATTTTATTTATTTTATTTTTCTGAAGTGAGAAGCAGGGAGGCAGAGAGACAGACTCCACATGCTCCCAACAGGGATCCACCTGGCATGCCCACTAGGGGTCAATGCTCTGCCCATCTGGGATGTTGCTCCATTGCAACCAGAGCCATCTAGTGCCTGAGGCAGAGGCCATGGAGCCATCCTTAGAGTCAGGGCCAACTTTGCTCCAGGGGAGCCTCGGCTGTGGGACGGGAAGAGAGAGATAGAGAGAAAAGAGAGGGGGAAGGGTGGAGAAGCAGATAGGTGCTTCTCCTGTGTGCTCTGACTGGGAATCCAACCTGGGACATTCACACAGTGGGCCGATGCTCTATCACTGAGCCAACCAGCCAGGGCCTGTAATATTACATTTTTAAAATCATGCAATATGTAACCTTTTGAGATTGACTTTTTTTTATTAAGTTTAATACTCTTGAGATACATCCAAGTTGTCGCCTGCATCAATAGTTTTTTATTGCTGAGTAGTATTCCCTTGTATAAATGTACCACCATTTAATTGTCCATTTTGTTGTATTTCCAAATTCACTGATTCTTTCATTCGTTCTCTCCCTTCTGCTGTTGATTCCATCCATTCAGCTTTGAATTTGGCTATTGTATTTTTTGAGAGAGAGTAAGAGAGAAAGAGAGAGAGAGAGAGGGACGGACAGACAGGAAGGGAGAGAGATGAGAAGCGTCAATTCATAGTGGCAGCACCATAGTTGTTCATTGATTGTTTTCTCATACCTGCCTTGACCAGGGGGCTACCATCGAACCAGTGACCCCTTGCTCAAGCCAACGATCTTGGGCTTAAGCCAGGGCCTATGAGGTCATGTCTGTGATCCCATGCTCAAGCCAGGGACCCCCTTCACCCGCGCTCAAGCTGAAGACCTTGGAGTTTCAAACCTGGGTCCTCAGCTTCCCAGGCCAATGCTCTATTCACTGTGCCACTGTGTGGTCAGTCTTGACTATTGTATTTTTTATTTTTTAAATTCCCATTTGGTTCTTTAAATCTTTTTCTTTTCATTTCTTTCAATTGTATTCATAACTGCTTCTTAATGAATTATGATATCTGATTTAAAATCCTAGTCAGAGAATTGTAATCTCTTGTCAGTATTGAGGTCTGTTGATTGCCTTTTCCTTTTTCAATTGAGGTTTTTTTGGTTTTAGTCTGATGAGTGATTTTTATTTAAATTCTGGACATTTGGGGTATTATGCTGTAAGTCTTGGTTCTTATTCTGTTTTAGCAGGTCTCCTCTAAATTGCATCTGTGGGGGAAGGGGACACTGCCTGGTTCCCACCAGGTGAGTGTGGATGTCTAAGTTTCCTACTCAACTTTCCTTGACAGTCTAGTCAGGGAAAGGTTGCCTCCTTCCTGACTGATAGGCAGAGGAGGGAGTTCAGACTCCCCAGTAGGCCTCCACTAATAAGACAATGGCAAGGATGGGGAGAAATGCCTTTTTACCATTAGGTGGGGATGGAAGGCCAGGCTACCCAAATGGTTTCTGATACCAAGGAAGGCATTACCTCATTAATTCCAGGCAAGGATGAAGGTCCGAGCTTCCTACTCAGTCCTCTCTGACAGTCTCCACAGTGGGAGATAGTAGGATACATCCTTTAGCTGTATTAAAGTGGAGGTCTAAGTTTACCACTTGGCCTGAAGCTGATGTGGGTGGGGCCACAGTTTTATCTATCATGTTTGGGTGGGATAGGGAGGTTTTGTCTTGTTAGTCTGCCATTTTCCTGGTCTTTTGGCTAGAAAGAACTGGTTTTTCTTGGGCCTTGATTTTAAACACATGGAAATCTTTAAAATTAGTAGTATAGTTGCAAATAACATTGTGATTGTATAAACTATACCATATATTTTCTTACATTTACTTAACACCTTTGTTGAGATATAATTGGCATACTAAATAAAACACATTTAAAGTTTATAACCTGATGCAGGCACTTGTCACCACAATCAAGATAATGAACATATCCATCACTCCCTATATTTCCTGGTGCCCCTTTATATTTCCTCGATTCTCTACCCACTCACCTCCTCCTCTCCCAGGCTACTATCTACTTCTGTCACTATAGATTCTTTCGCAGATTCTAGAATTTTTATAAATAGATTTATACAGTATGAATACTTTATCTGGCTTCTTCCATTCAGCATAATTATTTTCATATTCATTCATATTATATGAATAAATAGTTCATTTCTTTTTTTACTATTGAGTAATATTATGTTGTAATTTATTTTTTCCCTTCAACTATTGATAGTTTTTAATTTTTGCTATTACAAATAAAGCTGCCATGAGCCTTTGTGTTCTGGTATTTCTGTTTACATATACTTTCATCTCTCTAAGATAAATAAATAAAAGTATGTCTGGGACATAGTTTAGGCATATATTTACCTTTAAATATTTGTCAAACTTCCAAATTTTGCACTACCTTTGGAAATGTATGAGAGTTTCAGTTGTTCCACATCCTTGCAAAGACCTGGTCTAATGAGGTTCTTTAATTGCACCCATTCTAGTGGGTGTATAGTAGCATCTCTTAGTTATTTTAATTTGTATTTCCCTGATGGCTAATGACAGTAAACATCTTTTCATGTGCTTATTGCCATCCAAATATATTCTTTAGTAAAGTGTCCAAGAATTATGCCTATTCTTCTTAAGTTCTTTGTCATCTTATTATTGAATTGTAAGTTTCTTAAATAGTCTAGGTACAAGTTTTTTTGTCAGATACATGTTTTGAAATATTTCTCCCAGTCTGTGGCTTACCTTTTAATTTTCACAATGGTTTCATCTGAAGGGCAAAACATTTCTAATGTTGATTATATTCAACTAAAATTTTTTTCTTTTTATAATTTGTGAGCTTATGTTATTTTTAAGACATTTTGACCAAACTCAAGGATACTGAGATTTTATTTCATGTTTTCATCTAGAAGTTTTAAGTTTTAGCTCTTAAATTTACATCTGTGATTCATATTGACTTAATTTTGTATACATTGTGTTAAAGTCAAGGTATATTTATTTATTTATTGTATATGGATATCTATTTGTTTCTGCACCATTTCTTGAATAAACAATTCTTTTCCAGTGTATTGCCTTGGCACCTTTGTTAAAAAAATCAATTGACAATATAAGAACAAGTCTACTTCTGTACTCTATTATGTTTCATTGATTGTGTTGTCTATCTTTACACAATAATATACTGTCTTGAATACCGTAGTATCATATTATGTTCCAAAAAAAGTAGTGTAAGTCATCTAGAATTGTTTTGATTATTCTTGGTGCTTTATAAATTTTAGAATCAAATTGTTAATTTCTACAAATATTTTTTCTCTGTGGATTTAATTTGTTCTTGTTTTATTACATAAGGTGGAAAACTAAGATAATTTATTTGGAACTTTCTTGCTCTTTTCTAATATTGGCATTAAGTGCTATAAATTTTACCTGAATTATTGATTCTGATATATTCATTATCATTCAGTTCAAAATATTTTTCTAATTTCCCTTTTTATTTCCTCCTTGACTCGTGGATTAGTTAGAAGTACGTTATTTAATTTTCAATTACTTGGTGATTTTCCAGATATATTTTTGTTCTTGTTTTCTATTTTTAATTCCACTGTGGTAAAAGAATACCTTGTGTGATTGGAATCCTTTAAAATTTATTGAGACTTACATTATGGGCCAGAATGTGGTCTATCTTTGTAAATGTTCTATGTAAAGATAAAAAATTGGGTACTCTTCAAAGGTTTAGTGAAATGTTTTATAAATATCAATTACTTTACCTTAGTTGATAGTGTTTACAAAGTCTTCTATTCCCTTACTGATTTTCAGTCTACTTTTCTTTCAATTATTGAGGAAGAAGTAATGAAATCTCTGGGTATAACCATGCATTTCTCTATTTCTCCTTGCAGTTATATCAGGTTGTTTTTTTTTTAATTTGTGTATTGTGAAGCTCTGTCATTAGGTGCATAATCATTTAGAATTGTTGTCCTTTTTATAAATTAACCCCTTTATTACTACGAAATGACTTGTTTTTTGGTCCTAGTTATATTCTTTACTCTAAAATCTACTTTGTATGACTAATATAAATACTCCAACTTTCCTTTGATTAGTATTAGCATGATATATCTTTTCCATCTTTTTAATTTTATCCTAGTTGTATCTTTATATTTAAAGTTTGTTTCTCATATAGTTGAGCTTTGCTTTTGTATTTAGTCAGACAATCTCTACCTTCTTTTTTTAATTTATAAAATTAAATTTAACAAGGTGACATTGAGCAATAAGAGTACATAGATTTCAGGTAAACATTCCCACATCATTTGAACAGTCAATTATGTTGTATACCCATCACCCAAAGTCAAATCAACCTCCATCACCTTATATTTGTTCCTCCTCTACTCTTCCCCAGGCCCCCTCCCCATCCACCTCCCCCCACATCTCCTTTCTCCTGGTAACCATTTCACTTTTATCTATGTCCATGAATCTCAATTTTATATCCCACCTATATGTGAAATCATATCGTTCTTAGCTTTCTATGATTTACTTATTTCACTCAGTATAATATTCTCAAGGTCCATCCATGTTGTTGTAAATGATATTATGTCATCATTTCTTATAGCTGAATAGTATTCCATTTTATGTATGTACCAAATCTTCTATATTCAATCCTCTATCAAGGGGCACTTTGGTTGTTTCCATGTCTTGGCCACTGTGAACAATGCTGCAATGAACATGGGGGTGCATGTGTCTTTACATATCAATGTTTTTGAGTTTTGGGGGTATGTACCCTGGATTGCTGGGTCATATGGTAATTTTATTCTTAACTTTTTGAGGAGCCATCATACTTCCATAATGGTTGTACTTTAATTTTTATATTTTTTATTTATTTTTAATTCTTTTTCTTAAAGAAGAACCTTTAACTTTTATATCATATTGGTTTGGTGGTGATAAACTTCTTTAGCTTTTTCTTGTATGAGAAGCTCTTTATCTGTCCTTGCATTGTAAATGATAGCTTTGTTGGGTAGAATAATCTTGGATTTAGATCCTTGCTTTTCATCTTTTGAATATTTCTTATCAATCCATACTGGCCTGCAAAATTTCTGTCGTGAAATCAGCTAACAGTCTTATGGGAGCTCCCTTTTAGCTAACTAACTCCTTTTCTCTTGCTGCTTATAAGACTCTCTCTGGCCTTAACTTTTGGTATTTTAATTAAGATATGTCTTGGTATGGACCTTTTTGGCTTCATCTTGTTTGGCATTTTCTGTGCTTCCTGGACTTGTATGTCTATGTCCTTTACCAAGTTAAGGAAGTTTTCTGATGTTATTTTTTCAAATAGGTTTTCGATTTCTTGCTCTCTGTCTTCTCCTTCTGGCACCCCCATGATGTAAATGTTGAAGTTGTCTCAGAGGCTCTTTACACTATCCTCATTTGGGGGGGCGTTCTTTGTTTGTTTGGGTTTTTTTTTCTGTTTTAATCAAAAGCTTTATGCTTCCTTATGATCCAAATTTCTTATGATTCTCAGCCTCATCTACTCTACTGTTTCTTTCCTGTAAATCACTCTTTATTTCAGTTAGTGTATAGTTCATTTCTGACTGGTCCTTTTCTATGGTGTTGAAGTTCTCTTTAAGTTCATTGAGCATCCCTATACCCAGTGTTTTCAACACTGCAACTAATAGATTGCTTGTATCTGTTTTGTTTAGTTCTTTTTATATACTTTTATTCTGTTCTTTCATTTGGGACTTGTTTTGTGTGTATATGTGTGTGTTTGTGTGTGTGTGTGTGTGTCTTCATTTTGGCAGCCTCCCTGTGTTTTTTCTATGTATTAGGCAGAATTTCTACATTTCTCAGGCATCGTAGAGTGGCCTGATATAGTACGTGATTTGTAGGACTCAGTGACACATCCTTCCCAGTTACCTAAGCTGGTCACTCCACATGCACCCCTGAATGTGGACTGTATACACTCTCCTGTTGTAGTTGACCTTAATAGCTGTTGGCACATCAGTAGGAGGGATTTACCCTCAGCCTGATCAGTTGCAAGGACTGACTATGACCACCAATGTCTAATTACTAAGGAGAATCAATTGTGCTGTGGCCCATACCACAAAGCAACACTTACTTTAGTGGGGCTCTGTTGTCCACTGAGTGCACCCCTTGAGTGTGTCACTTATGAAGGTGGTTGGAGTGATGCTTCAACATAGTCTGAAGCTGTCTACTTGGTGTGCTGGCTCTGAGTCTCCTAAAAGATGTAGGCCATGGTCAGATGCCACCTGTGTCAGATGCCTGGGACCACTCTGCATGAACTACAAAGTTGTCTGCTATTAGCTGCTACTTGTGTTCTCCATCTATATTTTTTTCCTAGAATCTTATATAAAAGGAATCATATTATACAATATATGTGCTTTTGGAATTAACTATTTTCACTCATCACAGTTCCAAAATGTCTGTATCAATTGTTCATTCATTTTACTACTATAGTTTAACCATTCACATGTTGAAAAATAGCTGTTTACAATTTTTGGCTGTAATAAATTTAGCTGATAGGAACATTTGTATACAAGTTTGTGTGTGTGTGTGTGTGTGTGTGTGTGTGTGTGTGTGTACCTGAGTTTCCATATCTCTGGAATCATTGCTCAATAGTGCAATTGCTGGATTGTCTGGTAGTTGCATGCTTAGTTTTATAAGTGCCAAACTGTTATCCAAGCTAGCTGTATCATTTTTCATTGCAACAACAATGTATAGTGTTCCAGTGTTTCCATATCCTTGCCAGTATTTGGTGTTAGCATTAATTTTTATTCTAGCTATTTGGATAGGTGTGGTTTGAAGTTGCATTTTTGTAATAGCTAATGAGGTGAAACATCTTTTGATATGCTTATTTGCTATCTGTATATCCTCTCTGGAAAAAATGTCTTTCTCTTCATGTCTTTTTCTCATTCCCTAATTAGATTTTTTTAACCATTGCATTTTGAGAGCTCTTTATATACAGAATGGGGCAAAAGTATGTTTACAGTTGTGAGTATGCAAAATACAGTTTATTCTTATATTATTATTTATTCTTATATTATTTTTCATACAAACAACTGTAAACTTATTTTGCCTCACCACATATTCAGTATACTAGTCCTGTGTTACATATGTGGTTTGCAAATATTTTCCTCTAGCTTATCTTATTTGTAGCTAACCTTTTTATCCTTTTAAGAAGGTCTTTTGATGAGCAAAAGATTTAATTTGGTTGAGGCCCAATTTACCACTTTTTTTTTGGTAATGGTTTATGTTTTTGGCACCAGCTCTAGGAACTCTTTGCCTAGTCCTACATTTTAAAGACATTGCTCCTATGGGGTTTTTTTCCCTAAAAGTTTCATAGTTTTACATGTTATGCTTAAATTCATAATCCATGTTGAGTTAATTTTGTATAAGGGTAAAGTTAGTTAAAATTTAATTATAAAAAATTTATTACTATTCAATTGCTCCAGCATAATTTGTTACATTGAACTGCTTTTGTTTTATCAAAACTCGGTTGTTCCATAAAAAGTAATAAAGTATTTGTACGTGTTACAACTTGCATATATTTTGAAAACATGCTAAAGGAAAGAATGAGATGCAAAAGACTACATATTATAAATTCAATAGTTTATTCAATTTTTATTTAATATTTATATGAAATGCCCAGAATTGGAAAATCTATACAGATAGAAAATAAATAAGTGGCTGCAGTGGGTAATGTAAAAAGAGAATGGGAGGTGATTATATTAAGGCATTAGATTTCTTTTTGAACTTATAAAAATGTTATAAAATTAGGCCCTGGCTGGATGGCTCAGTGGTAGAGCGTCGGCCTGGCATGCAGGACTCCCGGGTTCGATTCCCGGCCAGGGCACACAGAAGAAGTACCCATCTGTTTCTCCACCCCTCCCCCTCTCCTTCCGCCCTGTCTCTCTCTTCCCGTCCTGCAGCCAAGGCTCCATTGGAGCAAAGTTGGCCCGGGCGCTGAGGATGGCTCCATGGCCTCTGCCTCAAGTGCTAGAATGGCTCTGGTTGCAACAGAGCAACACCCCAGATGGGCAGAGCATTGCCCCCTGGTGGGCATGCCGGGTGGATCCCGGTCGCACACATGCGGGAGTCTGTCAGACTGCCTCCCCATTTCCAATTTCAGAAAAATACAAAAAAAATGTTATAAAATGAGATACTGGTGATAGATGCACAACTCTGTGAATATACTAAATACCACTGAATTGTACACCTAAAAGGTTGAATTTTATGAAATGTGAATTATATCTCAAAAGTTTTTTGGTTTTTTTAGCGAGCAAGAGAGAGACAGAGCAACAGAGTGACAGAGACAGACAGGAAGGGAGAGAGATGAGAAGCATCAGTTTGTAGTTGTGACACTTTAGTTTCTCATTGATTGCTTCCTCATTCATGCATTGACAGGGGGACTCCAGCCCAGCTAGTGACGCCTCGCTCAAGCCAGTGACCTTGGGCTCAAAGTAACAACCTTGGGGTCACGTCTATGATCCCACACTCAAGCCAGCAACCCTACATTCCAGCTGGTGAGCCCGGGCTCAAGCCAGTGACCTCAGGGTTTTGAATCTGAGTCTTCTGTGTCCCAGGTCAATGCTCTATCCACTGTACCACCACCTGGTCAGGCTCTCAATAAAATTGTTAAAAGAAATAAATTGAACTTATTTTTTGTGGGTCCATTTATGAGTTGTCTATTTTTTTTTCTGTTGATGTGTGCATGTATCACTCTGCCAATACCACACAGTATGATATTAGCTGTAGGAATTTTGTAGATGTTCTTCATCAGGTTGAGAAACTTCTTCTCTACTCTTAATCTCTGAGAGTTTTTTTATCATGGGTGTTAGATTTTGTCAAATTCTTTTATGTGTCATTTGAATGTTCTTATTTATCCTGTTGATATATACTGCTCACAAAAATTAAGGGATATTTCAAAATGAATATGAAGTGATAAAAAAGCATTTGATTTTTTTATTAAACAAGAACATCAGAGAAGGCAAAGAAAGTTGTTCGATTATGCAATTGAGATGCAAAACCAACTTATTTTATTGGTGAAAATGCACTGTACAAAGGCTGAAAGTACTGGAGTATCTGCATATTCCCTGATCCCCTAATTTTTGTGAGCAGTGTAATGGATTACCATATTAATTATATAATCAATCCTATTGGTTGATTTTCAAATGTTGAATCAGCCTTAGGTACCTGGAATAAGACCTACTTGGTCATGGTGTATAATTCATTTTATATCATTGGTAGCCTCAATTTCCTATTTTGTGTATTGAATTATAGAAATGTTTTAAAAGATTTTATTTATTAATTTTAGAGAGAAGAGAGAGAGACAGACAGAGAGAAAGGGGGAAGCATCAACTTGTAGTAGCTGCTTCTGCTTCTCGCATGTGCCTTGACTGGGCAAGCCCGGGTTTTGAACCAGCAACCTCAGCATTCCAGGTTGATGCCCTATCCACTGTGCCACCACAGGTCAGGCTAGAAATTCTTCTTATATTTTAAATATTAATCCCTTATCAGAGGTATGATTTGCCAACATTTTCTCTTATTTAGATTAGTTAGATGAGTAAGGAGCAGAGCTCAGTCTAGTCCTAATTTTTCCCTATTCCTTAGGCAACACCCTATGGTTACTCCAGTGACCAATTCATTTTATATCACTCAGTGAATACCTCAGGAATGATAAGTTTTTCCACTATAGCTGGCACAAGCAGGCCCTGTGTGATCACTAGGTACTGTCCTTCTAATACTTTAGGATGTTTTCCTCATGGCCTTGGGTAGTTTCTTCACATTCATGCAATGGCCCTGAAATACTATGTTGAATGTTCAAATGGGAATGTTTATGGAGCTCCAGGATATTTTTTTGTGCTCCTCTGCTGCTCTCTTCTCTCTGGTACTCTGTCCTGTGAATAAGAATGGGATACTTTGGTTTTCTGAGACTCTCAGCCCTGTCTCCTCAACTCAGAACATCTGCCAGCCTCTACCTGGCTTCTTCCTCCACTGCAGTCTGGAAACTCTCATAGCACTAAACTGTGCAATCACTAGACTTCTTCATTGGTTTCCAGTTTCTCAGGGATCATTTTCCTTTGCTGTCTAATATACAGGGTCTTGAAAACAACTTTTTTATATACTTTTTCTTTTAAAAAAGTATTTATTGCTTTGTTTTGGTTATTTAAGGATGTTATTCCATCTTAACCAGAAATGAAGCTGTCATATTGTTTTAAATCACAGTATTTTATTGGTTGCTCAGAGAAATGTCTGATTCAGATACTTCCCTGGATTTGTACCACCTCAGATTCTTTAAACATGTCATATTGGAAAGGTTAAATACACAAATATAATAGAGAGATAACCTGATCATCTTGGTTGTTCTCTTTATTTGTTTTCCAAACCTGCCTAGTCAAGTACTAGAAACCATTGTCTCTCTACAATCAAGCCTCAAATTATTATTCTATGTTAAACAGAGGCATTAAGTAGTATGTTGTAGAATGACATGCATAATTGTTCCTGTTGTCCCCAACCTCCCATATTTAGGATAAGATCTGTGCATCTAATTCTCCCAATAAAATATTATGGCTCCATTATTCATAAACATAAACTTTTAAAAAATATCATTTATATTCTGAACCATCTTTTTTATTGTCCACCATGAGAAGTATTTCTTTGGTTTTTGTTAGTGTTTCATCAACTCAAATCCCTGAAATTTCCAACAGAACTGTATATCTGCACTATTTTTGACAGACATGTTTGGATTCACCTTCCCCATAGTATTCATGTTGTGGTATCACTATGATAATATCCCATTTCAGTAACCATCTTTCAAATCTAAAGGGACCTCCCTCATCTTTTTAATCTATTATTATCATATAACAACCTTTGATTCTGTACCCATACTAACATGTTCAATTATTTCTCTATTTCTATTCTATGTTAACATATAGTCCCCCTCAGCTACATATAATGTTTTATATTATATCTAAAATATTTATATCATAATGTGATGGTGAAGAATAACATCCTTCTTTTTGCCTTTCTTGAAAATTCCCAGTATGTTTTCTAACTTAAAAAAAAAATTTCCCCATTGATTTGAGGGTGGGGAGGGATACGGGGCAAAGGGAGTGAGAGAGAGAAGCATCAACTCATTGTTCCACTTAGTTGTTCCATTTTAGTTGTGCACTCATTGATTGATTCTCATATGTGTCCTGGCTGGAGATTGAACTGGCAACGTCAGTGCACCCTATCTACTGAACTACCCAGACAGGGCTTTTCCAACTTTTAAATTTTTAAAGATATCACATTGATGTTATGTGTTCTGAAAAAATCTTCATAAGTAACATATCATTGCTCATCAAATTTATTCCATTATTTATATAAAAACTCACCTAATTAGTATAATGATTTTTACGCTCAACTTTTTTTTTATCATTTGTTATAAAGAAAACAAGTTAGAACAGCAGTGCTGTAATGAACACCAAAATTTGAAGTAAGAAGGTTATAGATGTTAGTTGCATCCTATAACTCTCTGAACATCTGTCATATTTCTTAATTTTGGTTTTGATGCATAGTGTGAAGAAAATCCTAATTCATACAGAAAAAAACTCTAAATGCTAACAAAATTTAATATCTCATCTTGCAATCATGGATTATTATTTAATTAACTGAGCCTGAAGCCTAAAAGAAAAGTAGTAGGAAACTGTTATTTTAAAGTTGAATCATTAACTATCTGACAAGTACTCATGTTCCTTAAAAAATATATAAGAGAATCATCCAAAACTCACAAATGAGTGCATGAATGATGGTATAGTGCATTAACATCTTCACTTGCTATTTTACAACTGATTCTTATAACATGACAAAGGCATATTTTGAACAGATGTGCAGAGGCTCACTTTGATGCCAGGCAAGGCTTAGGTACATATGCCATAGTATTGTACTTGCTCTACATTTTTATATGACCAGAAATGCATAGCCCTGAATAAGAAGGAAGTTATGACCTTCTTCCCAATCATAGATCTATCCAGAAGAGTTTTAATAAATGCAGAGAAATATCAGAATATTTTAACAAACACCAACTGACTTGCTAAAACAAGTTAATGAGTAGGTGATCTTCATCATTTTATATTTGATCTATAATATACTCAAGTTTTTGTGTTGATAGTTTATAATTTTTATTATAGCTTTTAAAACAAGCATTGATAGAACCCCTGAAGAACATTGGTATCTTAGAGTTCTGGAGACTACAGTTTTAAAACTGTTCAAAATCTAAATATTTATTATAACTTATTTATCTTATTTTTTCCCTCAAAAAAATTAAATGCTTTTAGTCAGGGATTATTCCCCATTTTAAAAACTTTTAGCCTTTTCTCCAGTAATTTATAGCAATGGTTTCTTTTGATTGTTTCATTTTTTATACTAATTCTTTTTTATTTTTTTTTATTTTTCTGAAGTTGGAAACAGGGAGGCAGTCAGACAGACTCCCGCATGCGTCCAGCCAGGATCCACCCGTCATGCCCACCAGGGGGCGATGCTCTGCCCATCTGGGGTGTTGCTCTGTTGCAACCAGGGCCATTCTAGCACCTGAGGCAGAGGTCACAGAGCCATCCTCAGCGCCCGGGCCAACTTTGCTCCAATGGAGCCTTGGCTGCAGGAGGGGAAGAGAGAGACAGAGAGGAAGGAGAGGGGGAGGGGTGGAGAAGCAGATGGGCACTTCTCCTGTGTGCCCTGGCCAGGAATCAAACCCGGGACTCCTGCACGCCAGGCCGATGCTCTACCACTGAGCCAACCGGCCAGGGCCCTATACTAATTCTTTTTTTTTTTAAGATTTTATTTATTGATTTCAGAGAGAGAATAGAGAGAGGGAAAGGTGGGGGGAGGAGGAGGAAACATCAAGCACATACTAGAAGCAACTAATATGTGCTTTCACTGGCATGCCTGTGGTTTTGAACCAGCAACATCAGCATTCCAAGTTGAGGCTCTATTCACTGCGCCACCACAGGTCAAGTGATTGCTTATTTTTTGACAGGTTTTATAAACTTGTTCAGTATGATGGTTAAACTTGCTAGTTTGTGGTTCTATCAAGATTGCTAATTAATGTTGGGGATGGGTGGGTAGGTATTTTGTTGACAGTTTCTCGGATCTTTGGTATGATGACCATAAATCAAAGCAAGTTGTGCCTTTATAAGTGGTAATTTTGATTTCTCACTTGTGTTTCTTTAAAAACTTTGGATGATTGAGACTCCAATTAATATAATTATATATATTTGTCATTTGGGGGTTAGGAGTTTCTATCAGTGAATTTAGTACTTCCAACGTGTGTTTCATAAGCTAATTTTGGCGTAAAAGACTATATACTATACTCTAGGTTAGTATTGACTTAACAGAATTTGTTTAAACTCTGTGCTAATCCTTTTCGTCTCTGACTATACCGTTTTTACTATGATCTTCAAGTGGCTTGAATGATCACTTTCTTGTATGTCGTATAGTATGACCAGTGCCATGAATCAAGCTAGACTACATTATTGTGCTTGTGATGCTATATGAGTTTTATGGAGAAAGATGTTTCATGAGTGTGTCCAAATTAAGCATAAGTTAATTCTATGCAACACAGTTTTATGACATGTTAAAAGTGCATGTGAATGTTGAATATGCAACATACAAAAACAATCTTATACCTTTTTTTGTTTAGGGAATGATTTTTGCAAATTGATTTCTCTTCATGTGATTTATGATTCCTGTCGTAAGAGACGCTGCTGGGTTTTCGTAACCAAGTCTAAATTCCTATTCTTCTGAATCTATATATTGGCTTCATTTAGCTGAGTTTCTGAGGTTTATAATTTAATTCAAATCTTTCATATAATTTTAAATGTATAAGTTTTTCTTGGTGATATTTACATTTGATTATAGCAGTATGATACAAAAGTAAAAGCTAATGTGCTGGAATTTTAGAAATGCTGATAAGTAGAAGCTCCCCTAAATATAGTGAGACTTTCATTAAACATTTAAATTAAAACTGATGAGACTTTATAGTTACAGATAAATGAAAGAAAGTGTGGTTTTCCCATTTGTCTCTAATATTACTGATTTATGAAAAGTAACTGGAAGCAGGAGGTGAACCAGATTTATATACAGTGATATATAGTGTTCTGAAACTCCTACCATTAAAGGTTTAAGAGTCTGAATACTAGGCAGTTATTGTTAAATGTCTCCTCTATGATCTATTTACACAGTTCTGGCTTTTGAGTATCTATTCATTTTTGTTTTTTGAAGAGCTTGCTAAATAAACCTTCTAAAACTTCTCGTGGTAAACCATGATTATATCCTATGGTTTTGACAATTGAAGGGTTCATTGAATTTTATTCTGGCTGTTAAATACAATAATCATTAGTTCATACAAAGTATAAGAGGTGTGGTTGTCTATCTCCCTTAATTTTTAAATTGCAGTTAGAGCAACCTCCTGTTTGAGCTTGAATCTTCCACTCCAAGTTTTCTTAGTCATGAAACTGAGCAAACCAGTGAATAGCCCATGAACCTTTAGAGTGGTGTAGTAGGAACATTGTTTAATTTTCTAACTCAAACTTCTTTTTTTAAAATTTTATTTAGAAATTAAATTTAACAGGGTGATATTGCTCAATAAGAGTTTCTAAGTTTGACCCAAACATCTACTTCAGGGGTCAGAAAACATTTTCTGTAAAGGACCAGATATGAAATATTTTGGGGTTTGTGGTCCATAAGGTTTCAGTCAGAACTGCTCAACTCTGGTCTAGAGCATAAGTAGCTCACACGACAGTATGTAAATAAATGAGCACAGCTGTGTTTCAATAAAACTGTTTTTACAAAAACAGGTGGCAAAAGCCTTTCAAACAGTATATACAAATGGTCAAGTAGCACATGAAAAGATGTTCATCATTATTGATCATTAGGGAAATGTAAAGCAGAATCATTTTGTACCTCACTTGCATGGCTATAATTTAAGAAAAATGGAAACTAACAAACGTTGGTGAGGATGTAGAGAAAATGCTGATATGAATGTAAAGTAGCACAGCTACTGTTGAAAGCAGTTTGGCTCCTCAAAAAGTTAAACATAAGGTTATCACATGACCCAGCAATTCTACTTCTAGGTATATACCCCAAAACCAGATATTCAAATATTTGTATATAAATGTTCATAGAATTACTATTTACAATAGCCAAAAGATGGAAACCACCTAAATGTCCATCAATGGATAAATAATTAAATAGTTGTATTCTCATATAAAGGAATGCTATTCAGCTATAAAAAGAAAGAAACCCAAAAAATGTTATGGCAAGTGAAAGAATCCAGTCATAAAAGGTCATGTATTATATGATTCCATTTATATGAAATATCTAGAAGAGATAAATCCTTAAAGACATAAACCAAATTACTGGTTGCTAAAAGCTGTAGGGAAGCATAAATGTTCAATGGGGTCTCCTCTGGGGTTGATAAAAATGCTTTGAAACTAGGTAGAGTAATGGCAGCATAATACACTAACTGTGCTAAATACCACTTAATTGTGCACTTTAAAACTCTTAATTTTATATGAATTTCACCTCATTAAAAAATGAAAAATAAAAAATAGGTACCCACCCTGACTGGCCACAGTTTGCTGATCTTTGTTCTACGTAATATGAGTACCTTCCATTGTCTATCTCTGTGAAATCTCCTATCCAATATCATTTTGGTTACTTGCAAATATGTTTTGAAGTAGTAGCAAAAGCTTTTATGGCCATAATGCAACTTGACTACCAAGAAATGACAAAGCATGTAATACCAAAATTTTCTCTGAGAACTTTGTCAGTCACTTCAGTATTTGTGATTTAAAGAAAGAAACAAAACTAGTGGCTACTGGTCTTAATAAAAAATATTTGTTGGCCCTGGCCAGTTGGTGCAGTGGTAGAAAGTCATCCCGTCATATGGATGTCCTGGGTTTGATTCCCAGCCAAAGCACACAGGAGAAGCACCCATCTGCTTCTCCACCTCTCCCCCTCTCACTTTTCTATCCCTCTCTGTCTATCTCTTTCTTCTCCTCCCCTCCTGCAACCATGGCACGATTGGAGCGAGTTGGCCCAGGTGTTGAGGGTGGCTCCATGGCCTCCATTTTGGGGGCTAAAAAAATGGCTTTGTTTACAAAGAAACAAGGACCCCAGATGGGCAGAGCATCAACCCCTAGTGGGTTTGCCAGGTGGATCCTGGTTGGGGAACATGCGAGAGTCTGTCTCTGCCTCCCCTCCTCTCACTAAATTATATATATGAGTATTTATATATATATATATATATGTATGTATATATATATATATATATATTTAAAGCTACCTTTATATGTATATGTGTGTGTATGTGTGTGTGTAAATACATTGGTCAAAAATTCTGTACCTGTCCCTTAGCTTTTATAATACTTATAATGGAAGAAACAAATATTAATAGAACATAGACAAGTGAAATCCTGTATGTGTGTAAAAATGCTGTATCTATATAATATAAATAATATCTTCAGAGTCCTTAAATCTTTATCTTATAGATCAGGGTTTGGAAACTATGGCTCTAAGGCCATATCCCACCCACTGCCTATTTTTATAAATAAATGTTTTGAAATAACAACCTTATTGAGACATGATTCACATACCATGGAATGCAGTTTGCCCATTAAGTTGTACAATTACTAATTCTTAGTATATTCTCATAGTTGTGTTACCCTTACCACAATCAATTTTAGATTATTTTTATCACCCATACAAGAGAACCCATACCCACTAGCAGTCACTTCCTATTTCCCCCTTATACCCATAGCTCTTAAAACCAGTATTCTTTCTATTTCTATGGGCTGGTTAATAATGGACATTTTCCATAATTGGAGTCATGTAATATGTGGTCCTTAGTGACTGACTTTTTTCATTTAGCACAGTGTTTACAAGGTTTAACCCATGTTATAGCATGTATCAGTACTTAATTTCTTTTTTTGGCTAAGAAATGTTCTATTGTATGAAAGTACTATATTTCATTTATCTGCTCATCATTTCTTCAACATTTAGGTTATTTCTATCTTTGGGCAATTATAAATAATGCTTCTATGAAAAATTTTGTGTAAGTTCTTATGTAGACTTATGTCTTCCCATTTTTTGTGTATATACCTGGGAGTAAAATTACTGGATCATGTGGTAACTGTATATTTAACCTTTCCAGGACTGCCTGATTTTTTTTCCAAGGAAACTACACTATTTTTTAAAATAAATTTTTATTAATGTTAATGGGATGACATTAATAAATCAGGGTACATATATTCAAAGAAAACATGTCTAGGTTATCTTGTCATTAAATTATGTTGCATACCCCTGGCCCAGAGTCAGATTGTCCTCTGTCACCCTCTATCTAGTTCTCTGTGCCCCTCCCCCTCCCCCTAACTCTCTCCCTCCCTCCCTCCTGCATCCTCCCTCCCCCCACCCCTGGTAACCACCACACTCTTGTCCATGAAACTACACTATTTTACATTCTCACCAGCAGCTTATGAAGCTTCTCATTTCTCAACACCCTCACCAACACTTGCCATTATTATCTGCTGTTAATAAAGTTTTATTGGAACATCATCATACTCATTCACTTACATATTGTGTATAACTACTCTCACAGTACAATGGCAGGGTTGAGTAGTTATGAAACAAACTGTATGACTCTCAAAGGCCTAAACTTTTACTATGTGACCCTTTACAAAAACAATTTGCCAGCTCCTGTTATAGAGGTATTCTTATGAAGTTGAAGTTAATCATGTTTGGCTAATTAGAGAAAATCTCTAGTACATTTTTTGTATGACTCTCTTAAGTGGTCTACAGAAACCTATAGTTGCTTAAAACAAAGTAAACTAGTATAGCCCATATTCATGATACCCAAATATATTTGTTAGATAGAAATGTGGCCCTGGTGAGATAGCTCAATAGTAGAGCATTAACTCAGTGTGTAGCTGTCCAGATTCAATTCTCAGTCAGGGCACACAGGAGAAGCACCCATCTACTTCTCCACTCCTCCCCCTCTTGCTTCTCTCTTTCCCTCTCTCTTCCCCTCTTGCAGCCATGGCTCAATTGGAGCAAGTTGGCCCAGGTGCTAAGAAGGGCTCCATGACCTCTACCTCAGGCACTAAGAAGAGCTCTGTTGCGGGGCAATAGAGCAAGACCCCAGATGAGCAGAAGCATCGCCTTCTAGTGGGCTTGCAGAATGGGTCCCAATTAGGGCACATGCGGGAGTCTGTCTGTCTGCCTCCCCTCCTCTCCATGAATAAAAAAATTTTAAAAAAAGCAGTGTGATGATTAAAAATAAGAAAATAATTTATTGTAATGGTTAATATTAAAAGGTTTGTTGATAAATTATAAAAATATCAGAAAAAGTAAGGATAGTATCAAAATGTTAAATAGCAAACATGTCTCAGAAAAAAAAATTTAAGACAGAAATAGTGTGGGGAGAGAATTTTTAGAGGAAAGACATGTGGCACAGACTTTTGAGAATAAGGCAGGTGTTAAACCTGGGGAAAATCCCCAGTGCTCAGTTTGTTCCCAGAATCAGCTACAGCCATGACACCCCTGGCTGTTTTCCGCTAATGGGAGCTGAATACTGACTAGAATGACTACCCAGATCTTTCTTTCTTTGATAAGGGAAAAAGACTATCAATGAGGAGGGCCACCAAAATGGGGATGGTGGGAGAAGAATAGATAGGTGAATTGGTCACGCAGAAAACTTGATTTTTTGGCCACTGAACAGTTTTCTTTACTTTCAGTTGTGTGTCACAAATACCACTGAATGTGCTAGAAAACATTAAACAGCCACTGAACAGCCTTGAACTGAACGGAAGAAGGATTAAGGAACCTTGTCCAGAAGTTATTTTGGTATTTTTCTGTAGTCACATAAGTGTGTATCTTAGCAACTGTGTTCAACTATGAGGCACACTAGATAGAGCTCCTTTGTGTGATTATAAAGTGACACTTGTTTGAAATAAAGCCACTTTCATTGTCAAGGTGCTTTATTTCTAGAGGATTTGTTAATCGAGGTGTCCCAGTGATAGGGTTATATTTTAAATATATTGTAAGAAATCTTAGCCCTAGGCTAGGGGAAAAGCCAATAAAGTGTATGATGCCTGGCTTCTCTTTTGTGAATTAACAGGTGAAAAGATCTTTGAAGCCATCTCAGGACTGAGAGACTTGTCAAAGCATCTAAAATATAACCTGTCTGAACTCTCAGACTATTACTGGAGTGAAACAACATGTACATACACACTCTAAATGAAAAGAACTTTGAGTGACTGATATATGATATTTTCATCTTTCTTACTTGTATTGCAGAATTACTTCTTGTATAGAGTGAATTGAGTTCACATCAACAAATTATTTTCTGTGCATCATTCACCAGGCCACAGAAATTGTCATATTCTTTGGAATCTCAGTCTTGCTTTGATAGGTGTGAAGTACAAATACATCCGTGGATCAATAAGAATTAGAGAATAAGGAATTAACATAAGTTATGTCAGCAATAAGTTCAGTTCAAATTAAACATAGTGGGGCTGGGAGTGAGTACACTATCTCATCAGAGTTTAAAATTTAAGCAAAGCAATGAAATAGTTCTTATTGGATGGAATAACCATAGTTTCCTAGAGGAGCTGAAATTTTTGGAACAGATTGAATGACAGAAATGTTTGGTGAACTCCACAGTAAGGAATACAATCAATCTTATTTCTTAGCAGAACCAAAGGTAGCAGCAGAATAAACAAACAAAAGGATTTGTGAAATAAACAGAGATATTGAGTGAAGAAGTCATCTCACATTCCTTGGGGCAAATTTTTCAAATGACTGCTCTGGGCCAGCTATCTATATTTCCTCTCTATCCTCCTTCCTTAATACCTTACAGTATAGCATTCATCTACTGTCAACATTCTATTAAAACCATTGTCAATGTAATTTCAAACTGAATTCACAAATCCATTGGCCTTTACTCAATCCTCATTCTCCATGATTTCTTTGCCATAATTGCTGTATCTTCTCAAACGTATTCATTGGCCTCAGTAATACTGTGCCATCTAGCTCTCTTTATGCTTTAAAAAAATAAGGTTCCTTTTCTATCCCTCCTTGTCTTCCCTCCTCCTTTTCTGTATTCGTTCTCTTGTAAGACTATCTACTTTTGAGGTTGCAGTTATATAGTCTCTTGTCATAGCTGCAGAAAGTGGACAGATGATCTATTAATATAGTTTAATATCCCAAGTGGCCTATGGCAAAACTTTCATAAATGAAGAGGAGGAAATTAAGGCAGAGAGGTGCTTTGTAATTTGGTAAGTGTTAAAATTATTAATTAATTTTGGACCTAGCTTGAACATAAAGTTTCTGATTCTAAGGCCTATTTTAGAGCCCTTCAGAAGATGTTTTCCCAGGTTTATTCTATCAGCACATTTTGAGTATCTTGAGTACTTTTTGCTTAACAGTGTGATGACTGCTTAACTAAATTATCCAATCTTTAACAAACCCTAGTAACTCATTGATTTGTGAGTGTTCAAATTGGTTTGGTGAATGAAAAAATATAAAAGAAACCTAGTAAGTTAATAGGACCTGAGCCGTGAGAAGGCATTTTAAGTCCTCTTTTGCCAAGATGTGCGTGTGCGTGTGCATGTGCATGTGTGTGTGTGTGTGTGTGAGAGAGAGAGATATCTCATCGCACTTTTTATCTGTTATGTTGCTTAGCTACAGTTTATTAAATCCTTGTTCAGTTGATAATATATTAATCAAAAAGAATATCTATTTTGTGACCAACTCAATGATTGAAATAGCCTGCTGCCAGGATTCCCTTAATATAACAGAACACACTGTATACTAAAGAAGACTGCTTGGGCCTGCAAGTATAGCAGAACAAAGGATGAAGCACTTGGCAACCATCTTTTGTTGCTGTTGTTCTTGACTTTGTGTGATGTTACAGAATAGTATGTTTAACATGGACCAGTGTTTGTTTTATTAGGGTAAGTGGAGCAAAGTTTCTGAATAGTGTACTCCACACTATAATATTTAAATACACCATTGGTACCAGGGGTTCTTACCTGCAGTCCAGAGTGCCTCATAGAATTTCTTGGATGAATGGTAAATTCTGCCAGCCAATAATTTTCTTGTTATTTATTTTTGGTATTCTTAGCAAATGCTCAGAATTTGTATATTCTTTTTATATATACCCCCAACAAGCAATTGGAGTTGTATAATAAGTCAAATACAGTGCTTTGCTTTTCACTCAAATAAAATACTGCCCTTTCACTGGCATATATGCTTGCACATAATTTATGCCAAGAAAGATGTAACTCTTTTAGGCTTTTCTTTTACTTTTTTTTATGGAAAACCCAAACATATACACAGATAGAATAGTATAATGGCCTCCTCACCAACTATTAAGCAACCTATGAACAAAATTTGAATTTATTAAATTGGAAAATTAATTATAGATTCTCTATTTAAATCTAAAATATTGATAGAATTTAGAAATAATTTAGAAAATTCTGGAGATAAGAATAATTACAAAATAGATATATATATTGGTACAAAGCCCTTTTAAAGCACTTTATTTGTATTAATTCTCACAATGCCTCATTTTGTGAGAATTATATTATTAAAATTTTACAGGTTAAAAAAAAAGTCATCTGAGGCACAGAAAGGTACAGTAATGTATCTGAGGAACCCAGCTTGTAAGGAAAGAATTAGGAGTTGATCCCAGGAAACCTGGCTCAGATATCTACGTTTTTAACCTCAAGAGGGATAAAGTGGAGAAAATAAATGTGATATCCAATTTAAGGCCAGTCAGAAATTAAAGTTGTATATATGAAAGTCTAATGTATGCCATTAGGTAAATTCTCATTTTATAAATATTTGATTAACTCAACTTTTCAGGGCTTATATCTCGTTCACAAAGTAGTCATACTTGTAGATTGAAGGGGAATCCAATTAAGATGACAGAAACCCTTTGTATTTTGTAGTCTGCATTCTATTATATCATATCATCTTTATCAATTAAAATTTCTCTGGTTGAAAATATCAGAAAACCAACTCCAGATGGCTTTAACAAAACAAAATATCTTTACATATATCCTGGTAAGAAGCTCACTATTAGTACCTACCTTTCCTGTACTTTTTGGCTCAACAAATATTTAATGCATGCTCTTCATTCAGAAATGCTTGAATTGAAATCTGAAAACTGAATAAGAGTTGACTAGGCAAAGAAGAGAATGACTAGGAGAGATTCTGGATAGGAGAAACTATCTGTGCCAAGACTCAGTAGCATAAAAGAAATCATGGTATGTTAAAGGGATCAAAAGAAGACTAGTGTGGCAAGCACAGAGAACAAAAGTAGGAATGTTTTTTAAAAAGTACTAGGTAGATCCTACACTGCTGGTGGGAATGCAGACTGGTGCAGCCACTGTGGAAAACAGTATGGTGTTTCCTCAAAATATTAAAAATGGAGCTGCCTTTTGACCCAGCCATCCCACTTTTAGGAATATATCCTAAGAATACCAAATCATTGATTCAAAAGAAGATATGAATTCCCATGTTTATTGCAGCTTTGTTTACAATAGCCAAGATCTGGAAACAGCCCAAGTGTCCATCAGTGGATGAGTGGATTAAAAGGCTGTGGTGCATATACACAATGGAATACTACACAGCCATTAAAAAGAAGGAAATCTTACCTTTTAAGAGGGCATAGATGGATCTGGAGATTACTATGTTAAATGAAATAAGCCAGGCAGAGAAAGACAAATATCATATGATATCACTTTTATGTGGAATCTAATGAACAAAGTGACCGGAGGAACAGAATAGAGGCAGAGGTGGGGTCACAGGGAGCAGAGGGACAGCTGTAGGAGGGAAGGGGGATGAGGGTACGGGATCAGAGAAAGTAAAGGGATTAGTTGAAACTATATATACCTAACACATTGATATAGATAACAGGACAGCAAATCCCAAAGGGAAGGGAAGAGGGTGTTAGGGGGAGGGGGACAAAGGAGGTGTAATGGGGGACATGGGGGTGTGGTTGAGGGTGTTATATTGAGTGGGATACTTGAATCCATGTTAACACAATAAATTAAAATTAGTAAAAAAAAAAAAAAAAAGAGCCCTGGCTGGTTGGCTCAGTGGTAGAGCGTCAGCCTGGCACGCAGAAGTCCCGAGTTCAATTCCCGGCCAGGGCACACAGGAGAAGCACCCATCTGCTTCTCCACCCCTCCCCCTCTCCTTCCTCTCTGTCTCTCTCTTCCTCTCCCACAGCCGAGGCTCCACTGGAGCAAAGATGGCCCGGGCACTGGGGATGGCTCCTCGGCCTCTGACCCAGGTGCTAGAGTGGCTTTGCTCACAACAGAGCGACACTCCAGAGGGGCAGAGCATTGCCCCCTGGTGGGCAGAGTGTCACCCCCTGGTGGGCATACCGGGTGGATCCCAGTCGGGTGCATGCGGAAGTCTTCCTGACTGTCTTTCCCCGTTTCCGGCTTCAGAAAAATACAAAAAGAAAAAAAAAAAAGAAAAGGAAAAAGGTACTAGGTGTGAGATGGAGGCAAAGGTCAGACTCTGCAGGGCATTGTAAGCCATGTGAGGGTTTTAGCTATTAGGCTAATAATGATGGGAAACTATTGAAGGGCTTTACATATGTGATACTGTGCTAAGTTTCATATTAAAGTTTTTTTTTAACTTTTTATTTGGAAATCATTCAGACTCACAGAAGTTTCAAAAATAGTACAGGGAGTTTCCAATGCATCCTTTACCATATTTCCCCAGTGATAACTTCTTAAATAACCTTAGTATAATTATTTAAAACAGGAAAGTGACATTGAAACCCTACTAATAAACGACAAACCTTTCATTTGTATTTCACCAGTTACCTATAGGTATTTGAAAGATCACTCTTGCTGCAGTAAAAAGAAAGCTTTGGAAGACTAGAGTGGATATGGGAAGACCACTAAGGAAACAATTACAAACCTTTAATTTGTATTTCACCAGTTACCTATAGGTATTTGAAAGATCACTCTTGCTGCAGTAAAAAGAAAGCTCTGGAAGACTAGAGTGGATATGGGAAGACCACTAAGGAAATAATTACAATGATAAGGTGAGGTGATGGTGACTCAGACTAGGGTGTTGGCAGTAAAGATGCTAAAAATTAGATTCAGTAAATATTTAGGAGGTGAAATGAAAGACTAGCTAATCCAACCCTGATGTTGTAAAAGGATTATAATCCCACTCTATAAGCAGGGTGGTTAACTCTTTCAGAAACCCGCAGGAAATTTCTGGCAGATTGGCCTGGGTCCGTGGACCAGCAGTTGAAAACTCCTGGACACACCTGAAATACTATACAGTGGAGAAGCAATTTTCAACCTTTTACATGTGATGGCACACATTAATCAATTACTAAAATTCTGCAGCACACCAAAAAATATGTTATATATTTTTTGCCAATCTGAGAAAAAATAATAGTTATAACTTTGATTCATTCACACCAAACGGCTATTGTTGTGTTGGCTGTTTGACAATCTATGAAAAAAGAGGTCAATGCCCCTGACTAGATAATCCAGTAGTACATGTTTTTTTTTTAATTTTTTTTTATTTATTCATTTTAGAGAGGAGAGGGAGAGACAGAGAGAGAGAGAGAGAGAGAGAGAGGAGAGACAGAGAGAGAGAAGGAGGGGAGGAGCTGGAAGCATCAACTCCCATATGTGCCTTGACCAGGCAAGCCCAGGGTTTCAAACCGGTGACCTCAGCATTTCCAGGTCGACGCTTTATCCACTGTGCCACCACAGGTCAGGCCCAGTAGTACATGTTTTAAAAATTCTTGTGCACACTAGTTGACAATTGCTGCAGTAGAGGAAAATGAATGAACTAGCTAGAGCTACATGAATCAATATAGATGAATATAACAAACTGCTAACCCAAAATAGCAAGTTGCAAATTTATATATATATATATACAATTTTCATAAAATTTAAAAATATCCTAAACAACTTTATATATTTCTAAGAAATATATATTTTAGAGCTCTATATAGAGAAACATGCAAATAGTAAACATGAGATTCAAGATGGTAATTGACTATTGAGCAAAGAAGGGCAAGATGGTCTAGGATGGGGTACATGATAGGGATTGAACTGTATTGGCAATGTTTTATTTATTTAATTGAGTAGTTGGGACAGGGGTTTATTTTATTATTCTTTGTACCTTTTTAATATATTTTAAACATTAAAAGAAGAGTTTTAAAGAGTTTAGATTGGATTTAGAGTCAGGAGTAGATCCTATCTTGCCAGTAACCAACTGCATGACTTTCTGGGAAGTAACTTCTCAAAGACAATTGGAACAATTTTTATAAGTGAAAAGTTAGGCCTATATAAAGTCATTGTCAGACTATAACAAGCACTTGCCAATGACTGCCTGGTGATATCTGTGCTGCTTTTCTCAGTTTCACCTAAATTTGTTAAAATAAAAAGAAAATTATGCATAAAACTCACAAAGTACTAAAATAAAATTTTGCAATGTCAGAACCCTTGCCTTTGGTCTAACACATACCTGACCATGTTGTTTAAATTGCTTTAAGTTCTTTTTTTATCTTTTTAAAAAAATATATTGGGGTAACATTGGTCAATAAAACTGTACAGTTTTCAGGCATACAATCTTATATCGTGTCATCTGTATATTGCATTGTGTGTTCACCACCAAAAGTTATGTCTCCTTCCATCACCATTTATCTTCCCATACTCTTTTCTACCTGCCTCTGCCCCCCTTTCCCTCTGGTAATCACCATACTGTTATCTCTGTCTATGAGTTTTGTTTTCTTTTTTGCCTTTTGAGTTCTTTATTCTATCCCTAGCTACCATGAAATCTTGCTAGGCCTACAAATAGAAAGTTCTACATGATTGAGAACCAGCCATCTCTATTGAAAGACCTGAAGCAAGCAAACCTCAGTGATCAAAGGGAAGATTCAGTATATGCTGTTTCTTTTTTCTTTTAGTATGTTAAGAATTTTGTAGGTGGCTATAATAATTTTGTTTAGCTGATGCAGATACTAAGACTTCTGAGATACATTTATACCAACCCTTCTGTGAACATTCTCTGTATTGAAATGAATTATCTTCTTAGCATTTGAAAAAGTTGATTCAAAAATGACTTTTTAAAACTTATTTTAGAAAAATGGTTCACATACTTTGCTTTATACCTAACATCAGTGAATTCTATTCCTCTTTATTGTCAGTATCTTAACTTATATTTGAGAAAGGATATGCTTTATTTTCTAATATTTCTTTGATATAAAGTGGATAAGACTTATCATTTTTTCTTTGGAGATATACAACTCAAACAATCATAGACACCAGAGTTGGAAACATAAAGTTACTTAATCTACCTAGCATGCTGAAGTTGTGACTTAATCATTGTCTCCACATTTATGAAGTACTATTATTATAAGAGGGTGCCAACCATCAATTCTCCTTTCCCAAGGGGAAAGCTAAAAGAAACAGGATTGAACTATATTAGGTTATATATAAGGAAGAATTGCTCAATAATGAGTTTTATTAAATACGTGATTAGTCAACCAAGGGTGGTAGCTGAATCTCATGCCTGAGAAAAACCTTATGAAACAGAATACATAATTATCTAACATGATTGGCTGGTAGGAATGATCTTCTTATAACAAAGTTGTCTTTTAAGATTCTTTCCAAATTTTGATTAAATTTTAATTAAAACCTGTTACCAAAACAAATATGTAGTTTTTAATAGTAGGTAGAATTCTTTAATAGGTTTAGAGTAAGTGTCGACCAAGTTGGCATAGAAATCTAGAATACCCAGTATCTCATTATAATGTCATTATAGAATCTTTATTAATTACATTATTTTTATTGTTTAAGCTGGAACAGTAATAGATGGGGAAACTCAGAATCAGAGATTAAGGAACTTTCCTAAAGTCATAAACTGACACAGGACTGGAATCTAACTCCATATTTCTACTCCTGGTTCAGAATTTTCTGCTGCATCACCCTAGTGACCTTGGGCTTTCTGTTCTGGGACTACTTGGAGGTGAGGATTTCTTTTAACAATGACGTTCTGAAACATCCTAATTCTCCTGAGATGTCCAGAGCCAACTTACTTAAAGACAAATTCCATGCTGTAAAAGAAACTGACAACAAAACAGACAATCAACTAAGTGGGAGATGATATTTTCAAACAACAGCTCAGATAAAGGGCTAATATCCAAAATTTACAAAGAACTCATAAAACTCAACAACAAACAAACAAACAATCCAATAAAAAAATGGGAAGAGGACATGAACAGACACTTCTCCCAGGAAGAAATACAAATGGCCAACAGATATATGAAAAACTGCTCATCTTCACTAGCTATTAGATAAATGCAAATCAAAACTACAATGAAATACCACCTCACACCTATTAGATTAGCTATTATCAACAAGATAGGTAACAAGTGTTGGAGAGGCTGTAGAAAAGAAATAACCCTCATTCACTGTTGGTGGGAATTTAAAGTAGTACAACCATTATGGAAGAAAGTATGGTGGTTCCTCAAAAAATTAAGAATAAAACTACCATATGACCCAGCAATCCCTCTACTGGGAATATACTCACATAATTCAAAAACACTGGTACGTAAAGACACATGCAGCCCCATGTTCATTGCAGCATTGTTCACAGTGGCCAAGACATGGAAACAACCAAAAAGCCCTTCAATAGAAGATTGGGTAAAAAAGATGTGGTACATATATACTATGGAATACTACTAAGCCATAAGAAATGATGACATGGGATCATTTACGACAATGTGGATGTGGACCTTGATAACATTATAATGAGTGAAATAAGTAAATCAGAGAAAACTAAGGACTGTATGATTCCATACATAGGTGGGACACAAAACTGAGACTCATGGACATAGATAAGAGTGCAGTGGTTACCAGGGGGAGGGGAAGGGAGGAGAGGGAGGGTATAGTGGGAGGGGAGGGGCATAAAGAAAACCAGATGAAGGGTGACGGAGGATGATTTGACTTTTGGTGATGGGTATACAATGTAATTGAATGTCAAAATGATTTGGAGATATTTTCTCTAAATCTACATGCTCTAGTTGACCAATGTCACCCCGTTAAAATTAATTGTCTAAATAAAACTATTAAAAAATTCCATGCTGTACCAGAGCTTACAAGAAGCGTAGAAGGAACTCCAGAAACCTCAAAGGGGCCTGGGTAGTTATGTATAGTCAGTCTCCCCCAATTACACTCAAAAGAACCAGGTCTATTTTTGTTCACCACTGAATCTACAGTTCTGGCATTGAGAAGTTATTTAAATATCTGTTAAATGAGTGAATAAATATAAATGAAATTAGTCTTTATTATTAAACAGACATATATTGTTGCACTGGGCCAATGGCTATTTTCAAAGCTGGGTACATCCTCTCTGTTTTTCAAAATGCTTCCCCAAGGTAAATCTTTTTTTTTTTTACCCTGTCTCCTTAGAAACATGAAACAAAGCTAAATTAAACAGAAAAAAAATGTTTTTACTCTATCCCAGGTAAAAATGTCCATGTTAGTTTGTCTATTGTGGTAAAGTCAGACTCCCTGCAGCAATGAACAATATATTTTGCTACCAAACTCAGCGCTAACACAAAATGCTTTAATTAAGCAATCACATGCCTGAGATACTGGTCCCCTGCTTATACTCTAACTCAGACATTACTGATCAGGATATGCTGTATATGTAAGAGGACTCAAAACTATACAGATGACAAATAGGTTTCCTAAATTATTTATATGCATATTTGACTTGGTAGATAATAAGCTCTGATATGAAAACTCAATATAAAAAAATTTGAATTTTAAAATGAACAAACCAAGATGTAAATTATAGCATAGCTACTATTTATCAACTACTATGTACCAAACATTATGCTGAGGGCTCTATATTTTCTTTCCAATTTTTTCAAAATCCTTATATGATAGACATTATCCTCAATAAATAGAAAAAAATGGGCTTGGAGAAGTTAAGTATTTTACCCATTGTCACATTGTAAATAAGGAAGAACATAAGGTCAGGTTATTTAAATTCATAATCTATGGTATTTCTATTATCGCATCTACCCTTTGAGATGTGCTGGAAGGAACGCTAATAGGTAATCAATATATTGGGAGTTTAGTCCCTGTTCTGCCTTGGGGATGTCGCCAATCATTCTAGACTTCAGTTTTTCTATTTTTATAATGGAGAAGGACCATTTATTGTCAATGTTAAGGTATGCCTAAATTAGGATATTTTCTAAATGAGTAGTCTTGACTCATTATATGAACAGGAAAGAGTACTTAATATCATGATTATCACCATAGCTAAGATTTTATTGTGTGGTGTGTGTGTGTGTGTGTGTGTGTGTTTTCTTGGAAGTACATGTTTATTCATCCAACCACTATTTAAGTACTTGAAATATTCAATGCACTTTGCTATGTGCGAGAGATAAGATGGTACAAGGAGACAAAAAGTCAATGAATATTAAGTTCATAGACCTTACAATAATTTAATGAGAGAGATAGACACCAGAAATCACCAGTAAATATAAAATGTATAATTGTGTGGCATGCTACAAAAGAGAGAAATATGCTGCCATGAAAGTGTAAGCTAGGGTGCCTTGACTCAGTCATAACAATGAGGGAGGCTTTCTAGAAAAAGTGTTGATAAGACAGTGATCTGAAGGAGCCATAGGAGTTAACTAGACAGAGAAGGGAATAGGTAAGATTTCCAAGCAGAGGTACTGACATATGCAGGGTCTGGTGGTAGGAGGCAGCATAGCAATTTTAACAAATGAAGGGAACCTAGTATAGCTGGATTAGAGCAAAAGAGGAAGAGAGTAAAGCAAAGGAAGCTTGAAGGGCAGGTAGATACCAAACCATGGCAGGGATTGTAGGCCATGTCAAAAACTTGGTTACATTCTGGTTAAATCCAGCTTGCTTCATGCTTTTCAAAAAAGGAAGAATGCAATTTTTTATTGTATACTTATGTTTATCCAGTATTTTTACAGAGAAATTATGTAGTTATATACCCTCTACACCTCAACCAATTAATAAGAGTAAACAATAGCTGGAAATGTGAGTAAGTGATAAGTGACATGCAGTTGTGAATAGGAACTAGGAAGAAAATTCTTTAGATAAGGAGAATTGAAATCTGATATATAGTACATCTTAAAAGGAATCAATTTACTAAGTAGGAAAAACTTAATATATAACATGTATTTTTGAGCAGTTGTATATATGAGATACTGCTAAATGAGAAAAAATAATGCTGTTTATGAGTAAGAGCAAAAGTAAGCAGGACAGATTAGTGTTGATGAGAAGGAAATAGAAATGGCTGTGGACTAGCAGAGTCTGGAGAATATTTTGAAGATGATTGGAGTTGAATTCATCCCTGGATACTGAGTAATATATCGATTACTGGGCAAAGTCATATAGATATATCTCAAAAACACAAAATAATAATTTTATATTTTGAAGGTTATAAAGGAGGAAAAGTAATTTCTTAGCCTTTGCCTCTTCTACTCTAACTCTCCCTTCCAGAGTAGATCATCTAAAGACAAGTTACAAAGTTAATTCCTAGACCAGATCCTGAGTGTGTTCACCTAGCAACCACTTTTAATGCCATGAACTTTCAAAGTACAACTGTACCCTAGAGACTGTGTGCTTCAGTTCTTTTATTGAATAGATTGGGAAATAGGCTCCTGTCAAGCACTGGTTCAGCACTATCAGTGTCTACCTCTCTGAACACTAATGGAATATTCAGAGAGATTTCATTTAAAGAAAGAAGTGGGGGGCAGGAGAAGACCTGAGTTCTTCAGTGTAAAGAATATGAACTTTGGCCCTGGCCGGTTGGCTCAGTGGTAGAGCGTCGGCCTGGCGTGCAGAAGTCCCGGGTTCAATTCCCAGCCAGGGCACACAGGAGAAGCGCCCATCTGCTTCTCCACCCCTCCCCCTCTCCTTCCTCTCTGTCTCTCTCTTCCCCTCCCGCAGCCAAGGCTCCATTGGAGCAAAGATGGCCTGGGCGCTGGGGATGGCTCCTCGGCTTCTGCCCAAGGCGCTAGAGTGGCTCTGGTCGCAACAGAGCAACGCCCCAGAGGGGCAGAGCATTGCCCCCTGGTGGGCAGAGTGTCGCCCCCTGGTGGGCATGCCGGGTGGATCCCGGTCGGGCGCATGCGGGAGTCTGTCTGACTGTCTCTCCCCGTTTCCGGCTTCAGAAAAATACAGAAAAAAAAAAAAAAGAATATGAACTTTGGAATCTGGAGACATGGCATCCCAGTCCTATACTGCCAGGGACCTTGAATAAGTCAGTTACTATCTCTGAACTTAAATTTCCTCAAGAATAAGATGGGGTTAAGAAAAATACTACTTCTACAAGTAGGTATAAGGGTAAAAGATTATGAGTAAACATTTTTATAGTAAAAAATACTTTGTAAATTATGAAACCTTCTGCAAATATAAAGTGTGACACCAAACCAAATTATATAATCAATGACAGCAACTGTACTGACCTTAGAGTGGAATTTTGGCTTCCTCTGATTTTATTACTTTGTTAATTTTATTATTTGTATAATGTATATTTATTATATATTAATTACAGGCAAAGTTTGCAAATTACAACCAACCAAAGGAAGAAATCTATAGACAGAGTCCGGGAGGGTTCCAAATATGAAACTTCCATTGTCCTCAAGGCAAGTTACCTTCCTGGCATCAATATGTGTCAGTACACACAAAATATTCCCAACCCAGGAAGTTCACCTGAGCTTCACTGTTCAGACTTTCTATTGAGTCTTCATTATACAGATATGATTGGTTGATTGTTTGCCCATGTAATGAACTCTGTCTTTAGGTTGACTGATACTGCATGACCCAAAGACCCCCATCCTAAGTGATATGGTTGGTCTTTCTAACATGACCAACTCTCACCCTAAGATTTTTAGATGTGTAATATCATACTTGCACTCCTGAATAAAGTTGATGCTATAGAAATGTTTACCTGAAATCTATGTACTCTTTTTGATCAATGTTACCCCATTAAATTTAATTTCTAAATTAAAAAAAGAAGAGTGAAAATAATAACTGGTATGCTAGTAAGAGGAGGGTTTTTTTCCCCTCTTTTCCCGCTTTTGCAACTTGTTTCTCATGCACTCATGGTACTTGTATTTCAGTGTTTTCCAAGCAAAAACCTTTAAAAAGTAAAATAAAATAAAAAGATCTTGTTAATAAATATTGTGTTTGATAACAGGGTTGTTGAGGTACTCTGTGAGTAGCCAGGGAAATGTATATTGAATCCCTCTGAAGATGAAGGCAAATTGTAGCTGAGAGGGAATTTAAATAGGCACCAAATATTAACCAAGTCTATAAAGTAAAGCATTTTTCAATTTTTGATTGGATGAAGTCAGTAATTTTAATGTTATTGGGTATGGAGGCCTGTATCAGGAGTAACATGGTATTAAGGTTGCAATAATCCATTGTTAAATGTCATGTATTTTTATCATGTTTAGGCATTGAACAAATTTAGCTGTCCAGGGGAAGTATGGTGGGAATAATGGCTTCTTTCTTCAGTAGGTCTTTTATAGTGGGTCTTAGTTCCTGTAGTCCTTGTTTGAATCATATTTGGCCATGTTAACTATTTTAACTGTGTCACGGGAGAAGTCATCAGGATACCATTTGTCAAGCTTGGGTATGTGCCAGATACTTAATTTTATTTTAATCTGTTACTCTTTGAGTCAGAATATCAATGCCCATTATAAGATATTTTATGTCAAAGAACAGTGTGACCATGGGGAATTTAGGTAAGGTAATAGTTTCAGTTGTTAAGGTGAGGCACACTTGTTTGTTTTCTATTTTATGTTTATTAAAAGTATAAGGGGTAGCTTGTTTTAACTTAATGGTATCCTTGGCATAATTATAACTGGATTGATTAAGGCCACAATGATTTGTCAATTAATGCATCTCGGTAGATGTTAAAATTAATTTAGAACCTATATTGTACAGCAAAAGCTAATTGGCATCCTATTAACCTTTCTATTGCATAAATTGCTTCAGTAAATCTTGCATTTCTAGTTGGGGTAAGGTCATGGACTTTTTCTTTTTTGTTTCCTCTCTTTTTGTCAGGAGTGGAAATACTGGCCTCTTTGTTCAGTAGGTCTTATATAATGGGTCTTAATTCCCTGCTCATATTTTTTAGGTTCTTCCTCCAGAGAGTCCCAATTCAGTACCATCAGGGTTAGGGCCCCTTCCATGTTGATTGGCTTAACAGCCCTGGGCTCAAGTTGAGTTTGAATCCACCACATGGCATCTTGACAAGCCATGACACTCAATTGAACTCAAGAGATTTTGTTGGTTCTTTTTACAGTTGTCTGACAGGGTGATGGGGTCCTCTGAATCTTTAAAAGGAGTGAGAATAAAGCATCAGGGCTACTTTTCTAAGGTCCTGTGCCACTGGTTGCCATGAGTGTCCCTATAACCTTGCCAATAAGGATCTTTTGGATGACACAGGCAGTAGCAGGAGTAGGAAAGGCTTTTCATAGGGTCCTATTGAACCGTCTGATTTTTTAAGAGTGTGGACTGCAGCATCCAACCATCCAATGAGCCCATATATGGTACAAGATATAGTCTTTCCCCTGGACAATCTATAAAATGAGTGGCAAGACCTCATTAAGACATATAACCAATAGTCATTTCTCTGAGCTTAGCATTAACCATGCCTTATTCTATAATCAAAACTCATAATTCAATGTGAAACACACAGATAGGCCCCAACTGATACATAAAACCAAGGACAACTTTAAAGCAGACCCAATCTCATACACCTATCCTTAAATGTCATCTAGCAAAACTTTTAATTAGGTCAGTTAAATCTATAGCAGAGACTCAGTCAGACATGGCAAACACAGTACAGTGCCGCACAACTCATAGGACAAGCTGATCAGGAGGCAGCAGCACAGCTCAAAGTGCATCCTGGACAGTAGACAGCAAGCCAAAGCCAGAGAAGAAACACTCCTAGACGGTGATGGCTATTACCTCAACATCCTACTCACAGTGCCAGTTATCTTGTAGTTACCCTCCAAAGGGTGTGATCTATCTCCCCACCCAAAATTTGGTTTGGATGTTGAGAATAGTGATGTCACATACATGCTAAAAGACTATCACGTATTAAGGTTTTCTGGGAAGAGCAAGGCTGGCTCCCAAGCCAGTCTAAAATGGCATTAGTGAAGGAAATTGTGTCTGGTTTTTATGGTGTTTGAGTGGTAGGGCCAAAGTGAGGTTTACTCTGCTGGCTGTGACTTGCATGGTTTAAACTTCCCTGCCAATACCATGAGGAATGCCCAGGCTTTCTTATCAGCTTGCCTTGATATGGGGCAAAAGAGGGAAAGAAAGAGGAATAGGGGCTTGAGAGCTGTCATTGATTATTCATCAAAAATGGAATCAGACTTGTTATTATAATTTTCATCTCTAAAAATAAATTGCAGTGCCACCAGTAGAAGGCAAAATAGAAGCTTGCCAGCTGAACAAGACATCTAGAATAAAAAATAAAGCACATTCAACTTTGTTTTTAAAAATGAGTAGTGATATTAATAATCTCAGATTTCTTCTTGTTAAATTCATCAGCTTTCTTTCCGCCACTATATTGAAAATTAAAATGTAGTGATGATATTTATTTTCCTATTGCTATGTAATTCTATTTTTAGGAGTCTTGTATATATAGAGTTATTACTATACTTTATTTTGAAAATATATGGTTTTATTTCTAAAGATTTGTTACTGATCTTATTTAAAGGCAAATATTGCTTCCCAGAAGCTGAGACCTCTGGTCTACATCAGTGGACTGCATTCTATATCACAAACTATACTGCTCACAAAAATTAGGGGATATTTCAAAATGAATATGAAGTAATAAGCATTTGATTTTTTATTAAATAAGAACATCAGAAAAGCAAACGACATGCCAAAGAAAGCTATTCGATTATGCAAATGAGATGCAAAACCAACTTTTATTTCGTTGGTGAAAATGCACTATACAAAAGGCTGAAAGTACTGGAGTACCTGCACATTCCCTGATCCCCTAATTTTTGTGAGCAGTATAGCTGTGCTATGTTGGGCAAACCTTTTATTCTGTGTTTCATATTCTTTTTTTTTTTCTGAAGCTAGAAACAGGGAGAGACAGTCAGACGGACTCCCGCATGCGCCCGACCAGGATCCACCCGGCACACCCACTATGGGGCGACGCTCTGCCCACCAGGGGGCGATGCTTTGCCCATCCTGGGCGTCGCCATGTTGTGACCAGAGCCACTCTAGTGCCTGAGGCAGAGGCCACAGAGCCATCCCCAGCGCCCAGGCCATCTTTGCTCCAATGGAGCCTTGGCTGCAGGAGGGGAAGAGAGAGACAGAGAGGAAAGCACAGCGGAGGGGTGGAGAAGCAAATGGGTGCTTCTCCTGTGTGCCCTGGCTGGGAATCGAACCCAGGTCCTCCGCACGCTAGGCCGATGCTCTACCGCTGAGCCAACCGGCCAGGGCTCTGTGTTTCATATTCTTAAACTAAGTCGATTCATCTAACAGAATGTTTTGTAATGTCTTCTATCAGTTAGATATTGAAGAAGGTGCTGAAGATCCAAAGCTAAGTAAGGCATTGTTCCTGCTCTTAAAGAGTTCTCAGTCTTGTGAGGACATGCATGTCTGCAATTGCACTATAGTATGGTAATTGCTATGTAAGAAGCATGCATATGGTGCTGGGAATAATCATTATATGAATATTTTTACTATCTTCCTCATTAGGAGGGAAATAAATTGAGAACAAGCATATTAAAGTACTTGGAGGTGTATAAAGCAAAACAAAAGCTCAAGGAAATGCCTCCTTTCATCTAATTTATTCATTTTGACCTTAAGTACTTAGAGCTTTTGGTACTCCTAAAATATATTTTTGAAATTTGAATTACTTTGGGGCAATATTTGATATATTTCTAATTAAGACTCAGTTCTAGTTTCTAATGGTCTTATTCTCCAGTTTATGGAACTGTGTGTTCCTCTTACCATAAAGGCTGAATGCTGCTGTAGCATTCACAACTGTGCATATTGCTAATACTATAAAATTATGGTTTCTAAAGGTCTAAGCCCTTAATACACCATTTACCAATTGTTGTATGTCCTTAATTATTCACCTCTCCTGTTTACAGTGGCTGCCAATGCAAACCTTTGCCACCTTTCTCATGGATACTACTCTATGCATCCTCCTTAACACAACCCTTGCCAGCCTCATCATCTTCCCTCCATCATTCTCCAAGACACAGTTATGCTCCATCCCTATCTACATATTGAGTGGGCTATATTGCTTTAGGTATCTGTACCTTTACATATGCTAATAATCTGCCTGGAATCCACCCTAATCCTGACACCAAACTTAACTACTACTTTTTTCAAGACTTATTTCATGTATCTGTACTCTGTGAGGTCTTCTTTGATAGCCCAAGTGTAGCTGGCCACGCCCTTCTGTGCATCACCAGTAGATATTTTCAGCTACTATAGAATGTATTATACTGTGTTGCACATGTTTTCTTTTATAACTATCTCCTCTAATAAACTGTCAAGTTCTAGAGAGCAGGGACTATCTCATTTATTTTTGAATCCCCAACTCCTAGTATAATGGCTGGCACAATATAAATATTTATTGAGAGACAAAAAGAAAGGAAGCAACATAAATATTAGAAGTATACACATTCTTTAAGAACACAAAACCACTTTTTTATTACTTTCAAACTTCTAAGTTAATTTTCAGTGTTATATCCCTGTTTTCTTTATCCCTCAACCTTTTGGAAAATTTCTTTCCACTTAACAGATTCTGAATTTTTTTTTAAAAAAAAGAACATCATAGAAGCAGCTGTCTGACAGCTGTACACCATCTGTGCTTTTAGGCCTGGATAAAAACATCTGGCTACTTGAGAATAGAAGCTCTGTACTAAAGGAGTTTCCCAGGCTGGTGGTGATTAGTATTCTACAAATGTGCCTTGCATTGTCCTGCTTTGACATGATAATGTATACAACTTGTTCCTCTAAACTGTGAAGTTTCTTTTTGCTTTTGCACCTCAATGAAGTTTAAAAAAAGAAATATTAACATGTTGGTATATTTTGCCCAGAAAAAAAGTTTTTTCAGTAAAAGACAACATCACAGTAAAGTTAGTGATTAATCCAGAGAAGCATGCACACATGTGTGCTCATACATTTCTGCTGTTAGGCAACAACCTATACTGTATAGAAAGTTTTCTTTAAACAAAATAATGAAAGTACATTCAAACACTCTTTTCTTTACTTCTCTGATTTTAAATTACCTCAGAGACTTTCATTAAAAGAAAAGACTTGAAATAAATTAGGTTACATGTGCCACCTGCATTGCTAACTTAACCTTCCTTGGTCAATCTCCTCTAATTTACTTATACAGACCAATTCTGATAAATATACTATTAATCACAGTAAGTAGCATCATGTGAACACACACGGTGTATTTCAGAAGTACTACCTTTAATAAAGCTATGACTAGCTATCAGTAGTGATAGTGTTTGAATTTCCAAAATTGTGTTTGGAAAACTATCCTATATCTCAGATTTCATAACTATGATCCAGATTCCTTTAATATCAATTATGTTACATTCTGTAATCCAGAATAAAATACTTCTTAAATGGTTAGTCTCACTAATAATTTAAAAGGAACCTGAATTTATGAATTTGGTGATTACCTGTAATTAGCTTAACTTAAATATTAACACAGAAATGACAGCCAAATTTTAGTCCCAAGATCCTGGTGTGTGTGTATGTGTGTGGTGTGTGTGTGTAGATAGGGGTAAGCATACAGGTGGAAGTCTGATATGCCAGCAACTTGTTAATAAAATTAGATAGGCATGACAGTGGTGCCTAGCTCTTTTGCAATACATTTTTCTTCAGGGTACCCCTTATATTGTATGTACCCCTCTTATTGAGTACTTATGACCATGACTCTTGCTCCCACAGGAGTGCAGTCTTCTTGAGAAGACTATTTTAAATTCAATTTTAAATCTTCCTAGCTCCTAACAGCATGCTTTGCATAAATCAAGCTATTAACAGATGATTGTTGAACATACTCAGTGTGTATACTACTATTTTGTTACTGAGAATTGTGACCCTAACTCTTTACCTTCCAAATTATGTAGGTGTTCTCTGAAGTAGTATGGTTTTAAAGTAATTTTCTAAGAAACTATAGCATGTCCAGAGGAAACATAATGTCTAGATGGTTTAGAATCCCTAAATAATTGTTAAAGGACCTGGGTCATAGAGCAGAGTACTGAGGGGCAAAAAATAATTGCCGCTGAAGATAAAAAAAAAAAATAGAGCAAATTTCTGAAAAGGCAGTATCTCCTTAGATTAAGAAAATTTTTTCTGGTTTCTGAGATGCCTCACAATTGAGTGGGATGCTTTAAACACTGGAGGTGTTTAAGCAGTAGAGCGATGACTGTGTGGAGTACATTATGTGGGGGATTAGACTAAATGAGTTCTATCATCCTGTGATTCTATTAAAGATGGAAAAGGCGTTGAATGGTAGTCATGTTTCCTGTTATATCATATTTTTCATTAGGCCAACAATGAAACAGCCTTCTTCACCTTTTAAAATTGTTATACTATCTCATTCAATGAGAGTCAGTATACCTTTTAGCTTTTTCTGGCCTTGCCGAGTATTCTTCCTCTAGATAGATGATCAAATAGCAGTGCCATTTTTATCACTCCTACCTCAGCTTAAATGTCATCAATTCAGAAAAGACTTTCCCTGATCATCCTTCTTTTAAAATAGCTCACGCCACTTTCATCTCATCCCTGATTACTCCCTGTCATATCACCTTGTTTATTTCCTTCAGAGTAACTTTTATATTCTGTAATTTTCTTGTTTGCTTTTTTCTGTCTTTCTCAACTCAAATATAAACCCCATAAGGGTGCACATGTCTATCATATTCCTAGTTAAATCCTTAGTTCCCAGACAGTGTCTTGCATACAGTAAGAATTTGGTGTATAATAGATGAAGACCCTCTCTCACATGTTGGGTTTTCTGTTATGTTAAGGCTAGAATGGGGCTCGATTGTCCTTACTAAGAGATATCAGGGATTTGTATTTCTTAAGGTTGATGATTTTTTATTTTTATTATGTGTCAACAAGTGGCCCATTTTCTGACATTGCTTTCAAGGATAGATTTTCTGAAATATAAAAACAAGAACTGGAGCATTCATGGAAAAGAGTGTAATTAAAATTAAAATTTTTTGTGTGATATTTAAGAATAAATGATGGCCATAACAGATGTTGTTTATGAGGATATATGTGAGTGACTGGTTATTTGAGCTTTCTCCAGTGATTCACTAAAACTTAATTACTTAACTGATAGAATCAGAAATAGAAACACCTGAGATATTATAGTAGCTCCTGCTTCTGAAAGCACCACAAAAGTGATCTTTGTGACCTTTTTTCCCAAGGTCTAGTAAAGCTGCCCATTTCCCTACTTCAATACTCCTATTCATGTTTCTTTTTTTTCCCTCCTAACTTTAAGGATTTTTAAAGATAATTTTATCAAATATATGTGAATGCTACTAACATCAAGTCACATTTCTCTCTCCTTTCATAAATTCTCTAAAATAGCGGTTCTCAACCTGTGGGTCGCGACCCCGGCGGGTGTCGAACGACCAAAACACAGAGGTCGCCTAAAGCCATCGGAAAATAGGCGGGGGTCGAACGACTAAAACACAGGGGTCGCCTAAAGCCATCGGAAAATAGGCGGGGGTCGAATGACCCCCGCCGGGGTCGCGACCCACAGGTTGAGAACCACTGCTCTAAAAGCATATCATTTTATCAAAACATTTTACTTTCCAATAACTTTGTGTTATAGTTTGCCATGATTTTATTTTCTATATTGTACAGTATTATCTAATGCATTTTGGGTGAGCTTTTTAATGTTTTTAACTGACATTAATGGTGAAGTATTTCCATTAATTCTAATCTTTCTGCTTCTTTTACCCCTACATTCTTTCTTTCTATCTTTTTATTTCCTCCTTCCCAATGCATTCTTTCTATTTATCTTAAATTTTTCTTGTATGATATGACATAAATTATCATTGACAAAATAATTTCTCTCAACAAATGATTTCTTGAATTTACTGCAAGTTTTAATTGAATTATTTAAAGCCAGAATGGCTTTTTATTTCCTTCCAAAGACAAAAGGCTGTTCCTGTCTACACCTACCAATCTGAGCATTGGATTTTTTATCCTTTGAAAGCCATAAAACAGTGTTCAGCAAATTTGTATCTGTGTATGTTTTTTAATAAACTGCTGCTGGTGAGGTAGTAATTTATTAGGCACCAGCTATATGTTATAAATTTTATCTTTAAGGCTATTTAAGTTCCAGATGTAAGAAATCCTAGAACATTAAAAAAATTCTGCATAGGCCTCGAACTATTAAACTTTTGTAAACATTTATATAGATTGCCTTTGAAAATAAGAAGAAAGGAAGGCAAGAAGGAAAGGGAGAAAAGAAGGAAGGAGGGAAGGAAGGAAGGAAGGAAGGAAGGAAGGAAGGAAGGAAGGAAGGAAGGAAGGAAGGAAGGAAGGAAGGAGTAGGAAGATAAGGAATTCAAGAAAAATGTGTAAAGTCATAAATGACTTTTAACTACTCAAAAAATAAGAAGTATGATAACTGATAGTATATCTTTTGGGTATCCCATGGAAATTTGATTGAAATAGTGAGTAGGACAGTGTTTGATAAGAAATAACTTTATAAAAATGACCAGGTGGCTCAATGGGTATTTGATAAAATTGAGTGCTTCCCAAATGCCACCTCAATGCGTCTGTTTGTAGAGCAGCTTTTCTCAAACTTGATTCTTCAGAATCCTAGTGTAACATAATGTATAAAGAATTTGACTTGAAAGGAATAGAGGATTTCATAGCCAAAGAAGTTACCACATACTATACTCCCTCCTCCATTGGATACTTATAATCCAAGTTGACATATTAAAAACAGTAAAAATACAAACAAACAAAAACCTGTTTTTTACCCTTACTTTACCCATTGTTTCCATACCTACTTAATGAGAAATCATTTTATTATGGGTCAACTATTAGTATCTTACGAGACACTTGTTTTTCTCAGAGCACAATTTGAAAAATTCTGTTTTAGAATACCCTCCAAAATCTACTAGCTGGACAAACCGTTATCTTAATGCTCTGATTGGAAATCTGCTGTGTGTATTCTTTAGCAAATTTAATAATGTGTCTGATGTATCCCATCAGCAAACTAGATAAATAAAACCTGGATAATAATCTATAGGTGAGTGCACAGTTGAATCAAATACTACAATCAGAATTATGTCCCAGTCCAGTTCTCTATTCCTTGTTTCTACAGTCGGTCCATGCTTCTACCACACAACACTGTGCTACTGCCACAGAATTTACCTTCTGGCTTTTATGTTGGATTATTTTAATTGTTCCATGGGATGATGACATTTTATTGCATCAAAGACTAGCTGATTTCCTTGGCTCTTATTAAGAGATTCATAAACCAGAGTTAAGTAATAGTTCACAGAGGAAAAAAAAACCAAAAAAGTAATAATTTTCTATAATTGTAATACAACTTTATTATTATTGTATTATTATCTTAATTTTACTTAGAAAATTAAATTTAACCAGGTGACATTGATTGATAAGAGTACAGAAGTTTCAAGTAAACATTTCTATAGCATTTGAACGGTTGATTATATTGTGTACCCATCACCCAAAGTCAGATCATTTTTCATCACTGTATATTTGTCACCCTTTATTCTCTTCTTTTAAACATCATGTTCCTCTTTCTATTCTCTAAGGCATATATGAACAAACCCCTGTTTCAATTCACTGTACAACATGCTACAGAGCTATGTCACAAGGAATTTAATTAAAAGTCAATGCCTATAGTTCAAAGTGCCTGCCCTTGAGATTTATAAATGGTCGTAGAGATAAACCCACTCACCAGCAAATGCAGATCTTTAAAAGCAAAGGGGTAATCCAAGGGAATTGGTGGTGTCTGTGGAATTAATTTTTCCCTTTATCAAGCCCTGTTGAAAGGTGCTTTGGTAGGACCTACTGCGATGTGATTTTCTATGTTATTCTTCATGTTAAGCTTTCAGGGAACCTGGGAACTTATGAACTGAGCCCAATATGATCTTACCATACAATGTTAAGCTGAATTTTCCATTTTAGAGTTTGACAATTGTGACACATTTCAGACATTATACAGATATTGGACTCCTCTGAGACTCCTCTTTGAAATCACTGCTTTCTCTGCAATAGTGCCTCAACAAGGAAGGAGAATCTCTCACTTTTTTTTGTATTTTTCTGAAGTGAGGAGAGGGGAGGCAGAGAGACAGACTCCCACATGTGCATGACTGGGATCCACCCAGCATACCCACCAGGGGGCGATGTTCTGCCCATCTGGACCATTGCTCCATTGCAACTGGAGCCATTCTAGTGCCTGAGGTGGAGGCCATGGAGCCATCCTCAGCACCGGGCCTGCTTTGCTCCGATGGAGCCTTGGCTGCGAGAGAGGGGATGAGAGAAATAGAAAGAATGGAGAGGGCAAATAGTGGAGAAGCAGATGGGCACTTCTCTTGTATGCCCTGGCTGGGAATCGAACCCAGGACTTCCACACTCTACCACTGAGCCAACCAGCCAGGGCAGATCTCTCACTTTTGATAGCCACATATCTCCTCATGTTGAAATTCAGAGTCTACTTTATGGTAAAGAACAGGTTCTCCTTTTCAGTAAGCATATAGCCTCTTAGTGGAAATCTGTTTCATCTACTCTAATAGAAGATGCTGCCTTGCACTTGGGGTGATCAGACATTCCTTATGTTAGTCATCAATTACTCTTGAAAGACCATACTACCTTCTGAATCAACTGCCAAATGCCCTTCACATCATATATCTTTCATTTGCCCTCAAAACTGCCTATTTCTCATGTTTGGCCCCTCAATTACTATCTTCTTCTGACTGACTTTCAGATTCTCACAATTATTATTATCCTTTAGTTTTTGCCAATCCAGATTTCTTCATTTACAAAGTGGCATAATCTAATTTTTTCAGTATCTGCAATAAAAAAATAGCTGTAATATTGTAAATATTTAGAAAACCCTTGTACCTATATTATTTTCTCATTTTTTTTTAGTTTTTCAATCACAGTTGACATTTAATGTAATATTAGTTTCAGATGTATAACAAATTGGTTAGACATTTTTATAACTTACAAAGTGGTCCCCCTTTTAAGTCTAGTACCCACCTGGTATCATACATAGTTATTACCATATTATAGACTATATTTCCAATGATGTAATTTACTGTAGTTACTGTTTTGTAACTGCAAATTTGTACTTCTTTCAACTTTTTCACCCAGCTCCCAAACTGCCCTCCCATCTGGCAACCATCAGTTTGTTCTCTGTATCTATGAGTTTGTTTCTGTTTTGTAATTTAATTTTTTTTCTTTAGATTCCACATATAAATGGATTCATATGGCATTTGTCTTTTTCTGTCTGACTTACTTTGCTTAGCATAATACACTTTAGATCCAACCATGTTGTCACAAATAAAAAGAATTCATTCTTTTTTATGGCCAACTAATATGCCATTGTATATATGTACCATATCTTCTTTATCCAGTCATCTATCGACAGACGCTTAGGTTGCTTCCAAATCTTGGCTATTGTAAAAAAAAAAAATGCTGCAATGAACAACATAGGGATGCATATCTCTTTTCAAATTACTGTTTTGTATTTCTTTAGATAAATGCCCAGAAGTGAGATTGTTGTCATATGGTATTTCTATTTCTAATTTTTTGAAGAACCTCCATACTCTTGAATGTTTCCAAAAACTATAACTTGGACTTAGAATTTTCCACACTAAATTCTCCAGCTTCTTACCTTCATTCATCTAGGGAGTTCTTGAAAGCACACATGCTCATTGTATCACATGGCATTAGCTAAGCAGTTTAAGGAAAGGTCATGCACACTTTGTCTACCTCAGCCTAAAAGTACTTGGTTATATGACCTTAACTTTGTCACATCTTAGTATTTACTTATCTCAGTATTTACTTACTCCTTTGCCTATTCAGAAAAATAATTTTTTTAAATTTTTGATCAATACTGAATTGTATGTATGTCCTTTAAGGCCATGTATGTGAGTTTTCCCCTTACTTTTAGAGACTGTCCCACAAATATTTGCAACAAATGTTGGCAAGGATGTATAGAAAAGGGAACCCTCATGCATTGTTGATGGGGATAAAGACTGGTACAGCCACTGTGGAAAAAAGTATAGAATTATCTCACAAAATTAAAAATGGGACTGTCTTATGACCCAGCAATTCTACTTCTTGGAATTTATCTGAAGAAACCTGAAACACTAATTCAAAAGACTATATGCACCCCTATATCCATTGCAGCATATTTACAATAGCCAGGATCAGGAAACAGCCCAAGTGTCCACCAGCAGATGAGTGGATAAAAAGCTGTAGTACATTTACACGGTGGAATATTACTCAGCCATAAAAAAGAAGGAAATCTTTCCTTTTGTGAAAAGATGGATGGATCTGGAGATTATTATGCTAAATGAAATAAACCAGAGAAATACTAGTACCAAATTATTTTACTCATATTTGGAATCTCGTGAACAACAAGCAAAATAGAGACAGACTCACAGATAGAGAGCAGGCTGAAAGAGAAGGGGGCTGGAGGGTGGAGTGATTGAGCAAAAAAGAAAGGATGAAAACTCATAGACAATGACAACACTGTAGTGATTGTGGCATGGGGGTCATAAGGGGAGTTGGAAGAAGGTATGGGGGGATAAATGGTAATGGACAGAGACTTGACCTGGGGTGGTGAACCCACAATGCAGATGATGTGTTGCAGATTTGTGCACCTGAAACCTGTATAATTTTGTCAACTAGTGTCACTCCAATAAATTCAATCAAAAAAGAACTGTATAAGATAGGGGTAAGGGTGAGGAAGGGAAGCCACGTCTGTCATTAAGACAAGATGATCAGTCAGATGGTAAACTAGTTTAGGAATGGCATTATCAGCTAGGGTTGGGGAGCATTATGTGATCATATTGGTTATGAGCCCAAAACTAAGAGTTAGAATGGGCTGACTCTTATATTGATGTCTCCAAAACCCTGCTGCAATATGTTGACAAGTATTATGAAAAAGAATGGAGATGTGATGATGTTTAACCTGCTGTGTTTACTTATGACTCCCTTGCCTAAAACTTTTCAATAGCTACTCTCTGGCATCAACTATATATATTTTCACCTACCTCTAGAACCTCATCTGGTGTTATGCTGCTCTGAATTCAACTATGCTCCAGCCACACGAACCTTTCTTTTCCCCCCACAAACTCACAAAGTTTGTTCCTAATTCAGGCTTTCCACGTGCTCCTCCTTCTGCATGGAAAACTCTTTGCCAGGCTTATGCATAGCTGGCGAGAAATCACTTTTCTTTTAGGTCTCGCTTCACATTCTAGCTCTTTAGTGAGGTCTCCTAACCCCTTCTTTTCTTTGTTTCTTTCATAGAAATTATTGCATTCAATTAATTTTCTTGTTGTTTGTCAGTCATTCCACTACTAGAATGAAAGCAGGATCCCTGCTTATCTTGTTTACCTTTGTGTTTCCAGAACATAGAACAGTGCCTGGCATGTGGTAAGAGACCAATAAATGTTCAATAAATGCATCAATAAAATGAGTAAAATATTTTCAAAAAGAAAGTAGGATACACTGTATCTAAGAGTCAAAGAAATGTAAATGGATTAACCTAGTCACTATGGAGAACAATGGTAGGGAACAGCAACAGGAATTTCAAAAATCCTTATCAAGGTGCTAAGGTTTGTTCTCCACCTTTTGTCTTGGTATAAGGAGAACTTGGAGAGGTTTAAGAGAGTTGGGATACAACATTATGGGGAAACACTAAGACAATTTATTTTCTTCTTCAGACAGATTAATTCTACTTTGTAGTCTCCATTGAAAGCTGAATAATCAGTATGGGATGTAAATTAGAGTAAGTTATACATTATGGAAATAAACTTTATGAGTTGAGTGTTTTAAAAGCAATGAATTTGTGACAAATAAGGTTTGTGGAATTTTCCACCCATGAGAACTCTTAGTAATAAGGAATCTGGATGACTGATTTCTAGTCTGGACTATGCTGAGTGTAGTCCCACCTGAAGGTAATAGAAAATATAGGGTTTGTACAGGACTTTTTCAGTCTTGTCGTTCTGTTTCTCTGACTTTGAGAAGACAGAAAAATATATTTTTTTATTTCTTATGGGTTTTTTTTTATTTTTTAGCTTAATTCATTGGGGTGACATTGGTTAATAAAATTGTATAGGTTTAAGGTATACAATTGTATAATACATCATCTGTATATTGTATTGTGTGTTCACCACCCCAAGTCAAGTCTCCTTCCATCACCATTAAGCCCTCCTTTACTGTTTCCTACTTTCCCCTACCCTTTCTCCCCTGTGGCAATCACCATACTGTTGTCTATGAGGGTGTTTTTTTTTATCACTTAATCCCTTTACCTTTTTTACCCACCTCCTCTACCCTCCCCTCTAACAGCTGTCAGTCTGTAATCTGTAGCCATGAATCTGTTTCTATTTTGTTTGTGAGTTTATTGTGTTCATTAAATTTCACATATGAATGAAATCATATGGTGCTTGTCTTTGCCTGGCTTATTTCACTTAGCATAATGCTGTCCAGGTCCATCCATGCTGTTTCAAAGGGTAAGATTTTCTTCTTTTTTATGGCTGAGTAGTATTTCATTGTGTAAATGTACCACAACTTTTTTATCCACTCATCTACCAATGGACATTTGGGCTGCTTTCAAATCTTGGCTATTGTTAATGCTGTAATTAAGATAAGAATGCATATAACCTTTTGAATTAGTGTTTCAGGTTTTGGAATCACCAGGTCATAAAACAATTCTATTTTTAATTTTAGAGGTAACTCCATCTGCTTTTCACAGTGGCTGCATCAATTTACATTTCCACCAAGAGTACACAAGGGTTCTCTTTTCTCTGCACCGTCACCAACACTTGTTTATTGATTTATTGATGATAGTGATTCTGATAGATGTGAGGTGATACTTCATTGTGGTTTTAGTTGCATTTTTCTGACGATTAGTGACATTGAGCCTTTTTTCATATGTCTATTGGCCTTCTGTATGTTCTCTTTGAAGAAATGTCTATTCAGGCCCATTTTTAATTGAATTTTAAGGGAGTTTTTTGGTGTTGAGTTTTACAAGTTCTTTATAAATTTTGGATATTAACCCCCTATCAGATATATCATTGACAAATATGTTCTTCCATTCAGTGGGTTGTATTTTCATGTTGTTTTCCTTTGCTGTGCAATATTTTTTTATTTTGATGTCATCCCATTCATTTATATTTTCCTTTGTTTCCCTTGCCCAAAGAGATATATCAGAAAAATAATTGCTAAGACAAATGTCAGAGATTTTATTGCCTATGTTTTCGTCTAAGATTTTTATCATTTCAAGTCTATAATCTCTTTGGCATTTATTTTTGGGTATGCTGTAAATAGGTAGTGTAGTTTCTGGTTTTTGTTTGTTTGTTTGTTTGTTTTTTGCTTGTATCTGTATAATCTTCCTAACAACATTCACTGAATATACTATCTTTACCCCATTATATGGGGTTCTTGTCTCCTTTGTTAAATATTAGTTGATCACAAAAGCATGAGATTTTTGACAAAATAATTTATCATCTGTGATATAGACTGAATTAATTTCTTTGAACAGTTTGTTCACTAAGCATGTATCTTGTTCAAGGATAGAGATTGTAGGGTATACAAAGGTACTTGAAGAAAGTGCCTTAAAGGAGCTTATTAGTTAATAAGATACATTTGATAAAAAGAAATAAGCAAAGAATACATTATTTTGTAAAAAATTAAGATACAACTTCCACCAAACCACTGTCACAATCCTTCAACACTCCAAATTAGCTAATTTTACTCTTTCACAGACTTGAATTTTAACGAGGTTCCTCTTATTTATATCTATTTAACCATTTTCTTCTTGAGAGATATTTACTATATCTTTTATTTCATGATATAGAATATTTCTCAGGCAGTGCAGTTAAGTGTAAAGCACACTAGATTTGGGGTTAAGAGATCAGTTTGTTTGTTTGTTTGTTTGTTTGTTTGTTTGTTTTAATTCTTTGGTCTGCATTATCTGGGTAGGTCAGTTGCCTTTTCTGTAAAGTGGAGATGATCAGACTTGCCCTGCTTACATCTTAGATGTACTTTGTAATCTGTAAAACATCATACATATGGAATGAGATTATAAGGACTTCATTAAAATGAAGCACAGTATAAATGAAACAGCTCCCTTAAAAAGGTACATGGAAGAGAGTAATATAATGAGAAATAAATGTAATTTATAGTGTTTTTGTAACCTAGCCTTTTATGATTTGTAGGTATCACGAAAGAGCTCTTGCACAATTTTTACCAGTTGGGATGGAAAATTTGAAGAGAGTATAAGAAAACGTCAAATATTCTCATGTGTTTGAAAGATAGACTGAAAAACACTGATTGGGATCACTATTTTCTGACTTCTGAAAAATCCAAATGGATTTTTTATTAGCTCCTTTCATAAAGATGGTGGGAAATAAAGGCTCTTCTAAGGCTGCTGTTGTGTTGATCTTCTAATAGAAATCAAGGTGTTTGAATTTCTGGTACAGATTTATGCTCCCATAGTGAGTTTTCTCTGCCTTAGCAGAGTCACTCCTTATACCTCAACCTTGAAGAACATTGGATAAAATTTATCAGCCCAGAAAATAGTCACCAGCCCAGTTCTCCTAGATATGACAGAACAAATTCTGTAATGTGGAGCTCCTTTTCTCAATAGTTTTAAGTTGGATCTCTGCAACTCTGACCACTATTTGCATATGTTTTCCCTCTGCAGACATTGTTTAGAACACTGCACATCTGCTTTTGTCTGCAAAGTCCCACAAGCAAAATTAATTCAATCCTATAAAACAAATGGTATGAAATCAGGATAATGAAACCTGCTGTAATGGTGACCAATGAGTCTTTCCCACTGCCACCTGAGGTAATTGACATCAGCTACAGCCTAGTTCTCATTGTTTCCCATGAGTGACCTCAGCATAAGTACTTATCACCTCTTCAGATTTAAATTTGATTCTTGTGGAATGTGTAATTTAAGTCTTAATGAATGGAGAAGAAGGAAATGAGGGAAAGGAAAATAACTAATTATCACCCCTTGGTAACCTCATAAACTTGGCTTTTCATAAGACTCATAAAATAGCATGCAGAGTGTATTCAACTATAGTCATTCTCCTAGAATCTCTAGACATATTCAAGCATGGTCATATATTAAGTTAGCTCTAGTTCAAACAGTTGAACAAGAAAAAAGCATTTTATTTTACATATTTAATTTGAAATGGAGACTTTGCTTATATGGTATTTTGTAGGTAACCTTTCATACCTAGTTTTGTTACAGTTGGTTTCAGTGATGGTCTTTTTAACACAGAGTGCTGCCTGAATCTTAGATACATTTTTTTTAAAGATTTTATTTGTTGATTTTATGGGGGGGGGGGGGCGAGAAGCATCAATTTATAGTTGCTTCATTTTAGTTTTTCATTGTTTGCTTATTGTATGTTCCTTGACCCAGCAAGCCCAGGGTTTCAAACTGATGACCTCAGTGTTACAGATCAAGACTTTATCCACTGCATCATCACAGGCCAGGCTGAATCTTGGATACATACTTCATACATTTGGATAATTGGAAAATTAGTGAAATTTGTCTCTGTGCTTTTGTGGGTTTTCAGAATACTTAATTTTTATTTTTCTCTTTGATGCCTTTTTGTCTCCTGGTGCCTACTTATAGCATCAACACTTATGTGTATAAGGCTTTATCTGTCAAATACTTGACATCCTATTGAGAATGAACAATTAGCCACCTGAGGTGTAGTTTCTGTGTTTGCCTTGTTTTACCAGGGTTAATTGGTTAGCCTTTGGCCTTGATCAAACTTATTAGCCTAAGAAGTTATGAAACTCTTTCCTTTGCCTGAAATGGTGATAGCAAACCTCCAAGATGGCCCATATTTATTCCAATCTCCTGGTATTTTCACATCTTTGTTAGTGTTCTTTCCCACAGTGAATATGGCTGATCTGTATAGAACACTGTGGAAATGATAGAGTGTGATTTTTAAGGCTGGTTTATAGGAAACATTGAGACTTATACTTGACTGCCTCTTGGACACTTGTTCTGGAGGAAGCCAATGCCATGACATGAGCGTACTCAGACATTCCATGGAGAGCCTAGAATTGAGGCCTCCTATGAATAATCAGAAAATAACTGGGTTCTTCTGCCAATAGCCATGTGAGTACACCATTTTAGAAGAATCCTCCAGCTCCAGTTAAGTCTGCAGATGACTGCAGCCCCAGCTGGCCTCTTGATTACAACCTTATAAGAGACTGTAAGGACAGAGCTACTTAGCTAAGCTGCTCTTGAATTTCTGATCCCAGAAACTGTGTGAAATAATAAATGTTTGTTGTTTTAGGACAGTGAAGTTTTGGGGTCATTGATTAAGCAGCAATAGATAACTAATACAGGAATCAGTGTTTGTGAAATTGACACATGGTCTGGTTTACTAATGTCCAGACTCAAAGAAGTTTTCAAATAAACAGTTATTTTTTTTTTAATTTTTTTACAGAGGCAGAGATAGACAGGGACAGACAGACAAGAACGGAGAGAGATGAGAAGCATCAATCATCAGTTTCTCGTTGCACATTGCGACTTCTTAGTTGTTCATTGATTGCTTTCTCACATGTGCCTTGACCGCGGGCCTTCAGCAGACCGAATAACCCCCTGCTGGAGCCAGCGACCTTGGGTCTAAGCTGGTGAGCTCTTTGCTCAAGCCAGATGAGCCTGCGCTCAAGCTGGCGACCTCGGGGTCTCGAACCTGGGTCCTTTGGCACCCAGTCCGACGCTCTATCCACTGCGCCACCACCTGGTCAGGCTAAACAGTTATTTTTTTAAAGCAGGGCTAAAGGGAAATATAACTCATGAAAGTTCTACTTTTTTATCATATTATTGTTTGTGTTATTAATTCCATCAGTCATCAAAAAGAAAAAACAAAGTTGAGAGGGCACTGTCTGTGTTAAAAAATGAAAATTAAAGGCCCTGGCCAGTTGGCTTAATGGTAGAGTGTCGGCCTGGTGTGCAGGAGTCCCGGGTTCGATTCCTGGCCAGGGCACACAGGAGAAGCGCCCATCTGCTTCTCCATCCCTCCCCCTCTCCTTCCTCTCTGTCTCTCTCTTCCTCTCCCACAGCCAAGGCTCCATTGGAGCAAAGTTGGCCTGGGCGCTGAGGATGGCTCCATGGCCTCTGCCTCAGGCACTAGAATGGCCCTGGTGGCAACAGAGCAACGCCCCAGATGGGCAGAGCATGCCCCCTGGTGGGCATGGTGGGTGGATCCCGGTCAGGCGTATACGGGAGTCTTTCTGACTGCCTCCCCCTTTCCAACTTCAGAAAAATACAAAAAAAAAAAAAAAGAAAGAAAATTAAAATGTGATTCTGCCTTACCAGGTGGTGGCGCAGTGGATAAAGTTTTGGACTAGGATACAGACAACCCAGGTTTGAAACCCTGAAGTCACCAGTGTGAGAGTGGGCTTATCTGGCTTGAGCATGGGCTCACCAGTTTGATTGAGCACAGGGTTGCCGGCTTAAGCGTAGGATCATAAACATTACTCCATGGTCACTGGCTTGAGCCCAAGGTTGCTGGCTTGAGCAAAGGGTCACTAGCTCTGCTATAGCCCCCCAGTCAAGGCACATATGAGAAAGCAATCAATGAGCAATAAGGTGCTGCAACAAAGAATTGATGATTCTCATCTCTCTCCCTTCCTGTCAGTCTGTTCCTATCTGTTCCTCTCTCTCTGTCTCTGTCTCTGTCTGTCTCTGTCACAAAAAAATGTGGTTTCTCCCTGTACCCAATTGACTTTGAGAAGGAATATGGGTTTGTTCCTATGTTACCAAATTTATAACTATAGAAATATTTGGAAGATTCTGATCACCTGAGAAATCCTCAGAAACATTTGTCTAATTAATTTCTGAGCAGTACTGCAAGGAAATCTTCTTCCCTTCAGACTCCAGGAAAAAATATACTTTGGAGCCCACTGATATCAGCCCCAAACTTTATTGCTTCTTCACTCTTACCTAATGATCTTCACTGCAAAATTAAAGGAAGAGAGCAGAAATTCTTGAGTATATGAGAGTGGAGTATATGAGAGTGAGTTGTTCAGATGTTAGTGAGAATAGAGGATTGGGTACTTTTGAACAATTGATTTATATGAGAATTACCCTGTGGAATAAAATTTGGAAAAATGAAGTGGAACTCAGGGTTGTGATAAGAATTATTGCTGCTTATTGAGAGATCCAAAACAGAAGCAACGCAAGTACCTTTTTAACCAGTGAGCAAGATTCTTAAGTACGTTTGCCCCTCAGTGGCCTATGCTAAATATACCAGAAATTTGGACAAACATGCTTTCTAAAATATTGGAAAAACTGATAAATGAATACTTACTATTTAATTATTCAATCAACATACAGGAAGTTAAATTAAAATTAATTTTTAAAGGAAAATACTTGTTTGGGAAGAAGAGTTGTACCATTCAGTAAGTTTTAATATATGTATAAATTCATTTAGCTACTACCACAGTCAGGATTCAGAACAGTTCTATCACTCAAGAAAAAATAACCTCTTTTGTAGTACCTATTTATAGTTGTATCCTCCTCTCTCCCTCTCTTATCTCTAGTAATCACTGATCTGTTCTATTATTGTAGTTTTGGTTTTTCAATCAAATTATATAAATATAATGTAAATATATAAATACAGCATGTAACTTTTTGATACTGACTTCTTTCCTTTGGCATAGTGTCTTTGAGATTTATCTAACTTTTTGCTTGTATCAGTAACTCAATCTGGCCCTAGCCAGTTAGCTCAGTCATAGAGTGTTGGCTCAGCATGTGGATGTCCTGAGTTTGATTCCCGGTCAGGGCACACAACAGAAGTGACCATCTGCTTCTCCACTCCTTCCCCTCCCTTTCTGTCTCATTCTCTTTCTTCCCCTTCCACCGCTATGGCTCTATTGGTTTGAGCACATCAGCCCTGGGCACTGAGGATGGCTCCATGGAGCCTCCACCTCAGGCACTAAAAATAGCATGGTTATAAGCATGGCCCCAGATGGGCAGAGCATTGGCCCCAGACAGGGGTTGCAGAGTGGATCCTAGTCAGAGCACATGCACGAGTCTGTCTCCCTATCTCCCCTCCTCTCACTTGGAGAAAGAAGGGGGGGAAAAAACTATGCTGAGTAGTATGCCTTGTTGTGAATGTATTACAGCTTGTTTATCCACTCACATATTGAAGGACATTTGGGAACTTTTCCAGGTTGTAGTTTATGGGCTATGAGTAGTCCTATTATAAACATTCAGGTACAAGTTTTTATATGAACATAAGTTTTAATTTCTCTGGGATAAATACCTAGGAGTACAATTGTTGGTTTACATGGTAAGTTTATGTTTTACTGTATGAGAAATTGCTGTACTGTTTTCCACAGTGGCTATGTTCATTTGCATTCCCGCCAGTAATGCACGAGAGTACCATTTTGTCCACATGCTTGCTGCCACTTGGTATTGTCACTATTGTTTCGGCCATTCTAATAAATGTGTAGTTTTATATTTACAGTGATTTTAATTTTATATTTCCCTAATGGCTAACTATGTTAAACATCTTTTCATATGTTCAGCTGTCTAATTTTTATTTTGTGAAGCGTATTTAATTAAATGCAATAAAATATTAAAACATCAAAAAAGTAATAATTGTAACCTCACAAAGGGATCACCACATTTTCTTGATTATTTTCATTTTATCTCAGGCCAGTTGAAATTTGATTGTGTTTATGCATTGACCTATGGACAAGCCTTTGGGAGCTCTGCAGTCCAGGATTTATTATTTTGGCATTGACATTATTGTAAGAATGTGAGGACCCTTTAACTGAAGGGTCCTACTAGATAATTCTTTAGGCTCTACATCAGTTATGAAGTCCTATGTAAACTTTTTGGCATGATAGTTAAGAAACTTCATAATTTTTCCCCCTACCCTTTTTAGCTTTGCCTACTACTACTATGCTACCAGTAACATCACTTAATTTACTGTTCTTCATGGAATCCCAGTTTTGCCCTGTATCTGAAATGCCTATCAAGCCTATCCAAATCCTATTTATTCTTTAAGCTGTTACTCAGTGTTTTACAAAATGTATTCTGAGGGACATATTCATTGAAATAATCTGTAATTGTTAAATATGTAGATTCTGTGCCCTGCTCAGATCTTACTGAGTTAGACTTTCTGGGTATGGACCCCAAAAATATGTATTTCAATAAATGTTCCATATATGATCCTTATGCACAACTGACTGAGAATTTCTGACTCTAGCTTTAGAATCTAGATGCTGAAATCCTGCATCAGTGAAGCTATTGCATGTGGCTCCCTGTACACAGTAATTTTACCTTCCTCTAAAAACTGTTGAACTTGCTTCTTATTTCAATTTGTCTGTAACATTTATTTTGGCATTTCACCTATTATGTTTTATGGTGGTTTAAATGATTACCATGATTTAATTTACAATCCATTGAAGAATGTGGATTCCTTTCATACCCTCTTTAACACATGTATAGTGTTATAGAGCATGATATAATGCACACGCAGTATATATCTATATCTATCTATAAAACCGAGTTAAAGAAAGTAAACCAAAAAAAAAGAGAAAACGTGAGAGTAAAAGAAAAAGAAAAAGCAGTGAAAGAAAACAAAGTACAAGCATGTACCCACATGTATACACACACATTTCCTGTTTGTATAATGAAATCCAGTGTATGCCTTTTCAAAACTCTTTCATTACTCATTCCTTGAATTTCTCTTTTTGCTGCCTTTCTGGCCCTTTGGGAAAATAAGAACAAATGACATGTACCTATACAATAGCCAGTAAAGGTCATTTTAAGTACAGTAAATGAAACTAGTACTTCTTCCTGGAAAGAGAGCCCACACACCTTCTTTTGCATCTATGTATGTTAGACATGTTAGAAACTTGGTGAACTATGAAGAAACACTAACCTTCACATATAGTCATCTAAATTTGGACATATTATTTCCATCCTTTCTAATAGTGGAGTTCTGAGATTCAAGGAGAACACAATTGTTACTTTTTTATATAGGTTTAATTTTATTTATTCTAGAACAGGGGTCGGGAACCTATGGCTCGCGAGACAGATGTGGCTCTTTTGAACCTATGGCTCGCGAGACAGATGTGGCTGCATCTGCTCACAGACAAATCTTTTTTTTTTTCATTTTAGAAGAGAGAGAGAGAAAGAGAGAGAGAGAGAGAGAGAGAAGGGGGGAGGAGCAGGAAGCTTCAACTCCCACATGTGCCTTGACCAGGCAAGCCCAGGGTTTTGAACTGGCGACCTCAGAGTTTCAGGTCGACGCTTTATCCACTGCACCACCACAGGTCAGGCCAGACAAATCTTTAATAAAAAATAAATAACGTTAAAAATATAAAACATTCTCATGTATTACAATCCATTCATTTCCTACTGCTCATATTCATGGTTGCATGTGGCTGGAGCCAATCACAGCTGTCCTCCGGGACAACACCAAATTTTTATTGGATAATGTGTAACGTACATAGGTCGTTGTATGGCTGTCATGGAATTACATTTTAAAATATGTGGTGTTCATGGCTCTCTCAGCCAAAAAGTTTCCTGACCCCTCTTCTAGAAGCTTCATCATTCTTTTGATAGCAGCTGACAGATCCAATCTTGTTCCCATATGCTTTCTGCTATTTTATTTTATTTCTTTTCTATTTAATTTATTGGGGTAAGAGAACTTAAAATTACACAGATTTCAGGTGCATAATTCTACAACACATCATCTGTACACTGAATTGTGTGTTCACCACCCCAAGTCTCTGTCCATCATCATTTATCCCCCATTACCTCCTCTATCACCCCCCTCCTTACATCAATCACCACACTAATGGACACAGACAATCGTTTCTAATCATTTTGCAAAGGCATAGTTACCCTGTGAACAATGATGATGTAAAGCTTTGGGAATCTCTCCTTGAAATATTTTCTACTTGCAGTGCTAAATTGATTTAAGACTTTGAACATCCTATTGACACTTTAAAATATCTTAAATGTTTGTGATATGAATGAATGGCAGTATCTCATTGCTTTTGTAGGATACTGACTAGCCAAGCATGATTGTCCTTGAAATATCTGTTCCTTCCACTTACTCCCCAGTGCTTTAATCATGCTAACAAAATTTTATATACTATCCTCCCTTTTTGCGTAAACATTTCCCATTATTCTAGTCCCACAGTAGTCTCCCCTCCTCCATAGAACTTACTGTTACCACTCATGCCCATGAAGAATTCTTCCTCCTATAAACTCTTAGTACTTCCTGTCTATAGCTCTTATTTAAAACATAACTTATAGATTGTATAGTAACATGTTTTGTTGTTTAACTCTTTTCATTATTTAGCTTTACACAGATGAGTGTCTTGTTTAGTGAGCTAGCCAAGGTAGGTGTAGCAATACATTGACTTTTGTAGAGACAACTGTTGAGAATTGGTAGAGAATGCCACAAAGTTAGTTTCTTAAGGAGGTGACCAGTACGAAAATAAATATAGTACATAGGCAGATCTACTGGGACATGACACACAAGTTTAAATAGTGTGTATTTTTTATTTCTTGCTTGTAAATGTTTTCATAGTCGTGGCTAATGACTAATGATATGAGGGTGTGAATGAAGCCATAGCCATACTTATGCTTGACTTGCATACTGATCCATGATAGATAAGGCCAAACTGCTCATTTTTACCATCTTTATTATCAATATTGAGTACTGTAGCTGAATCCATTATCTGATTAGTCCTATTGGTTGCTTAGATAGTCCTAGAAAACAAATGGTCACTGCTTTGGTCTGTTGGTTCCACACATATGGATATGGCCTTATATTCTGAAGGCCAAGATAACATTCTATAACACTATTGTGGCTTGTTAGCAGAGTTTATCTGCTTCAGAGGGTACATGGAAAACTAGTTTTTGCCTTTTTACAAGGTCTAAAAGAGTGAGAAGGCCTTGAGCCTCTGTTACCTTCTGAAATTCTTTTTGGTCCAGAGGCTATTTATCTAACCCTATGTTTTCTTCTAGGAGTTTTATAGTTTCAGGTCTTACATTTAAGTCTCTAATTCATTTTAAGTTGATTTTTTGTGTAAGGTGTAAAATAAGCATCCAATTTCATTCTTTTGCATGTGAATATCCAGTTTTCCTAGAACCATTCCTTAAAGAGTGTATTGTTTTCCCATTGTATATTCTCAGCACCCTTATAAAGATGAGTTGATCATACATATGCATGGGTTTATTTCTGAGTTTTCTGTTCTGTTCCATTAGTCTGTATACCTAGTTTCTATTACAGTATTATGCTATTTTAATTACAGTAGCTTTGTAATATATTTTGAAATTAAGAAGAATGATGATTTCATCTTTGTTGTTCACAAGATTGCTTTGGCTGTTCAAGGTACTTGTAGTTCCATATGAATTTTAGAATTTTTTTCTATTTCTTAAAATAAATGCCATTGTGATTTTGATATTGATTGCATTTAATCTGTAGATTTGTTGGGGTAGAATGGACATTTCACAATGTCTTCCAATCTGTGAACATGGGATAACTTCCATTTATTTCTGTCTTCTTTAATTTTTTATCAATGTTTTATAGTTTTCAGTCATAAAAGTCTTTCACCTCCTTGTTTAAGTTTATTCCTAAGTATTTTATTATTTTTATACTATTATAAATTAGGTTGTTTTTACCATTTTCTTTCAAGTAGCTCATAAATCTACAAAGAAATAGCTGATTTTTATATGTTCATTTTGTATCCTATAACTTTTATAATATTTTATTTATTAGAGGAACAAATATACAGTGATGAAAAATAATTTGACTTTGGGTGATGGGCACACAACACAATCAACAATTCAAATGCTATAAAAATGTTTACCTGAAACTTACGTGCTTTTTTTAACTTGTTTGTTTGCTTTTTTAGTGAGAGAGGGAGAGAGACAGACAGACAGAAATGGACAAAGATGAGAAGCATCAATTCTTTGTTATGACATGTTAGTTGTTCATTGATTGCTTTCTCATATGTGCCTTGACCAGGGGACTACAGCTAAGTCAGTGACCCCTTGCTCAAGCCAATGACATTTAGGCTCAAGCCAGTGACCATTGGGTCATGTCTATGATCCCATTTCAAGCTGGCAACCCCACATTCAAGCTGGATGAGCCCACACTCAAGCCAGCAACCGTAGGGTTTCAAACCTGTGTCCTCAGCATCCAAGGCCTATTCTGTATCTACTGTACCACTGCTTGCTCAAGCAAAAATTTATGTGCTCTTATTGATCAATGTCACTCCATTAAATTTAATTTTCTATTTTTTAAATTAAAAAATACTTTATTTATTGATTTTATAGAAAGAGAAGGGGGAAAAAGAGAAGCATCAATTCATAGTTGCTTTACTTTAGCTGTTCATTGTTTGTTTGATGTATGAGCCTTAACCAGACAAACCCAGGGTTTGGAACCAGCAACCTCAACAACTTCAGTGTTCTGCATTGCACCACCACAGGTCAGGTTGTATCAGTTAACTTTATTGTATTCATTTATTTAGAGTTTTCTATGTACATGATTATGTCATCTGAAATCAAATAATTGTACTTCTTTCTTTATAATTCAGACACCCTTTATTTATTTTAATTTATTTGATGAGTGGCTTTGGCTAGAACTTTAAGTACAGTGTTTAATATAGTGATAAGAGTTGGCATCTTTGCTTTGTTCTTGAACTTTAAGGAAATATTTTAGGTTTTTCACCATTGAATATCATGTTAGCTTTGGGTTTTCAATATATGACCTTTATTATCATTTATTGAGACAAACATAAAGGAAGATACAACGTACTAAAACTTATGTGATATAGCAAAAGGAATACGAAATGAAAGTTTATCATAGTGAATTTCTACATTAAGAAAGATCCTAAATAAGCAAAGTAACTTTATACTTCAAGGAACTAGGAAAAGAAGAAAAACCTAATCCCAAAGTTAGAAGCAAGGAAATAAAGATTAGAGCAGAAATAAATACAGTATAGAAATACAATGGAGGAAATCAATAAAATTCAATTCTTTTGAAATTATAAATAAATTAACAAACCTTTTGCTAATCTAAATAAGGAAAAGAGAAAGAAGACATATAAAGAAATCAGAGCTGAAATAAAAGACATTACAAGTGATACCACAGAAATACAAAGAATCATAAGCAACTACTAACAATAGTTACCAGTATATGCCAACAAATTGGATAATTCAAATAAATAAAAATATTCTAGAAGCATACAACCTATCAAACTATATCATGGAGAAATAGAATATCTTAACAAATGAATAATGAGTAAGGAGATTGATTCAGTAATCCAAAACCTTTCAATAAAAAAGCGCAGGACCAGATGACTTTATTGGTGAACTCTTCTGAACATTTGACTCTTTCAAAAAATTGAAGAATGTCATCATTTCTTATGGCTGAGTAGTATTCCATAGTGTATATGTGAGACTAAGAGACATTGATAAGAGTGTGGTGGTTATGGGGGGGAAGGGGGAGAGGGAAAGGGGGAGGGGGAGGGGCACAAAGAAAACTAGATAGAAGGTGACAGAGGACAATCTGACTTTGGGTGATGGGTATGCAACATAATTGAATGACAAGATAACCTGGACATGTTATCTTTGAATATATGTATCCTGATTTATTGATGTCGCCCCATTAAAAAAATAAAATTATAAAAAAATAAATAAAATAAAATAAAAAACTGATGAAGAGGAAACACTTCCAAACTCATTTTATGAGACAAGCATTATCCTGAGAGCAATGCTCAACAAAGACACTATAAGAAAAGGAAACTACAGACCGATATCCTGATGAACATAAATGCAAAAATCCTCATCAAAATACCAGCAAACCAAATTCAGTAACACTTCAAAAGTATCATACACTATGATCAAGTAAGATTTATCCTTAGAATGAAAAGATAATTCAACATACACAAATCAATTAATGTGATATACCACACACCAATAGAATGAAGGATAAAAATCATATGATCATTTCAATAGGTTCAGGAAAAGCATTTGACAAATTTCAACACCCTTTCATGATAAAAACTTTCAACCAATGACAATTATAGAAGGATATATATGTTACTGTTTCTTAATAGCATGTCCATTTTTTCTTATAGTTTCGATCTCTTTGCTGAAATTACCCATCTGTCCTTTCATGCTGTTCACCTTTTTCAGTACAGTCTTTGACATATTATGTAATTGTAGTTGTTTTAAATTCCCTGGAAATTCCTATATCAGCGACTGCTATTAATTGTTTTGTTTCTTGATAATGGATTGTTTGTGTGTGTGTGTGTGTGTTTGCACCTCACAATATTTGAGTGCAAACTTCATGTGTAGAACAATAGAAATCAGCAATCATCAATTTAAAAGGGGACTGTCATCTCTGTGTTCACTATTGCACATAGTAATTGAAAATTTAAATTGTTACTAGTTACTACAGGTATTGTTAAAGAATGTAAAACTACTTATATTGAATAAATACAAAACTACTTATATTGAAGAATAGTATTTCTATGCTGTGCTTGGCTAACTTTAAAGAATTATAACCTTTTCGTATTTATTTTACTTCAATATAAGTTGACCCCAGAACTTACAGTGTCGAAATAAATATTTTAGATATGGTGGTAAAAATAATAGTAGCTACAGTAAGGAGTAACTAAGTGCTAAGTGACATCTGTGCTGACATTGTTGTTTGGCCTTTGCTGTTACACTTAGCATTTAAAACAGAATGAGTTTTTTAAATAAAAGTAAATTGAAACATACATACATGAAACATTTCACTTTTTCTTCTTAGCTCTTTTAAAATTGAAAATAATTCACTTACCATATAATTCACCCATTTAAAGTTCATAGAATTTTTAGTATATCCACTGAACTGTGCAACAATCACCATAATCTAATTTAAAACATTTTCATCTCCCCAACAAGAAACTCCATGTTTATTAACTATAATGCCATATTCCCTCACTTCCTTCTGCCAAGCCCTAGACAACTATTAATCTATTTTCTATTTCTGTAGATTTGCCTATTCTGGATATTTCATATAAATGGAATCATAAAATACTGTCTTTATGATTGGCCTCTTTGACTTAGCATAATATCTTCAAGTTTTACTCAGCTCATATGAATTAAAACTTGATTCTATTTTGTTGGCAAACAATAATCCACTGTATGAATATTTTTTTTTTGTATTTTTCTGAAGCTGGAAACGGGGAGAGACAGTCAGACAGACTCCCGCATGCGCCCTACCGGGATCCACCCGGCACGCCCACCAGGGGGCGATGTTCTGCCCCTCCGGGGCGTCGCTCTGCCGCGACCAGAGCCACTCTAGCGCCTGGGGCAGAGGCCAAGGAGCCATCCCCAGCGCCCGGGCCATCTTTGCTCCAATGGAGCCTTGGCTGCGGGAGGGGAAGAGAGAGACAGAGAGGAAGGAGGAGGAGGGGTGGAGAAGCAAATGGGCGCTTCTCCTATGTGCCCTGGCCGGGAATCAAACCCGGGTCCCCCGCACGCCAGGCTGGCGCTCTACCGCTGAGCCAACCGGCCAGGGCCTGTATAAATATTTTATACTTGTTTATCTATATTGGCTGCAGAGCATTTGCATTGTTTCCCCCTTATGACTGTTGTGAATAGTGGTATCTCATAGTTTTAATCTACATTCCCGTAATGATTAGTGATGTTCAACTTGTTTTCTTTTTTATTATTTAGAAAATTAAATTTAATGGGGTGACATTGATCAATAAGAATACATAAATTTTAGGTAAATATTTCTATAACATTTGAACTGTTGTTTTCATGTTTTTCTATTGCCTGCATATATATATATGAGAAATATATATTCAAATCCTTTGCCTAATTCTTAATGGACTTTTTTTTCTTATTATTGATTTTAAGAATTCTTTATATATTTTATATATGAATTCCCTTTCAAATATATAACTAAATCGTTTCTTCTAGTCTTTGGATTTTTATCCAAATAAAAGAAAGGTGAAGAGATTAAGAAGTACAAATTGCTCTGCTTTGTTACAGAACAGTCACGGGGATGTAAAGTACAGTGTAGAGAATATAGACGATAATATTATATTAACTATGATTTTGCTAAATGAGTACTTGAATTATTGGGGAGATTACTTTGTAAATTATATAATTATCTAACCACTGTGCTATAGTGAAACTAATATAAAATAATATTGAATGCCAATTGTAATTGAAAAATAAAGTTAAAAAAAACTGCACAAAGTATACCAGTTTTTAGAAAATGACAGAGAGAAAAAAAATCTTCTGTAGTGGTCTTTAGAATCTAAGCTTTAAGGTTGTTAAATTTTTATCTTCCTCATTAATCCAATGTGATAATGACCTTAGTAATACACTGTTTCACTACAAAGTATTAGGGGGTACATATCACATTTTCAGAAAATGTTTAACTTCACCATTTGCAAATATAAGGCTCATGTATGCATCTTGGATAAATACTTGCAAATATAAATATACGAAAAGGTAACTGAGTTTTTAAATGCCTTTCTGCTAAACAGCATGGGTTTAGATGTATCTTGATAGATGTGAACTAATACTATATTTTTTTCACTTATCTTTTATACCCAATAAGTAAAGTAAATGAAAATGATGCAAATAGGGACCACACTTCCTGAGATTCATTTTTACAGGAATATTTTCTGACCTGATGTTCAACTTGTTTTAAATAACCCCAGAAAAGAAGTGTTTGCCATGCTTTGTCCTTTAGACATGAACTAACAAACATGTCATACTTATTCTGTGACTCTAGCTACTATTCTTCTAATAATGCTGGGGACCAAAAATATCTTCCAGTTCTCACCTGGCCTGTGGGGGCACAGTGGATAGAGCATAGACCTGGAATGCTGAGATCACACGTTCACAGGCCCAAAACCCTGGGCCTGCCCAGTCAAAGCACATATGACAAGCAATCAATGAACAACCAAAGTGAAGCAAAAATATTTTTCAGTTCTAATAACATATGAAATACTAGTATGAACCAATTGAAATATGTAAGAATACTAGAAATCATCTAATATTTAGCCATTAAGTTTACTTGGTTTGACACGTAGTTTTTTAAGAAATTAAAATTAGTTCCCCCAATTTTTTAGATGGAGAGATTTTAAATAAAAAATAAGTTTAAATACACAACATTTCCCAGGACAGATTGCTTAGCTGGTTAGAGCATAGTCCCGAAGTGCAGAGGTTGCCAGTGCGATCCCTGGTAAGGGCACATGGAGGAACAGATTGATATTCCTGTCTCTCTGTCTTTCTCTTTCTTACTCTCTAGCTGAAATCAATAAATAAAAAATTTTTTAAAACTTTTTTAAAAACTACACAACATAATTCACAGTTCAAATGCTAAAGAAATGATTACCTGAAACTTATGTACTGCTGTTGATCAATGTCACCCCATTAAATTTAATTTTCTAAATAACATCAGTTTTAAAAATCCAGAATCTCTGGCAATACCGCACTTGCATTCCCACATTATAATGATAGGCTGAAACTGAAGAGTGTGTTTTCTACTTTATCACTCTATTTTCTCTCTGACACAAGTTGTGTGTTTCATTCCATTAATTATTACACTTACACTTGTATTTTATGTAGCAGCCCATATCATTACTTTATGTTTTCTACCTGGACCCTCACTCCTGATTCGGTACTTGCCCACTCTATTAGTTTCCTAAGTCTGTCATAACAAATTCCCACACACTTGTTGGTTTAACACAAAATTTAATCTCATACTTTAGGATGCCAGAAGTCCAAAATCAACATGTTGGTGAGTTTTGTTCCTTCTGAAGGCTCTAATATAGAGTCTGTTCCATTCCTCTCTCCTACCTTCTGGTGACTATAGGCAATTCTTGGAATTCCTTGCCAAGTGATGGTCATTCAAGACTCATCACTCAAGTCTTGGCCTCTGTCATTACATCACCTTCCCATCTTTGTCTGAGTGTCTCTAATCTCCCTCTGCCTTTAATGACACCTATTATTGGACTTGGAGCTCACTCTAAATCGAAGATGATCTATCAATAGTTTCAAGATTTCATTGATATCTATAAACACCCTTTTCCCAAATAATGTCACATTTACTTGCTCCAGATGTTAGAACTGGGACATGTATTTTAAGGGTCACTATTCCACCCACTATATCCCAATATTACAAGTAAGAAAAATGAATCCAAGACAGGTTAAGTTACTTATTCAAAATTATATAACTTTATTGTGATACAGAGTTGATTTAAGAACCTTAGTTTCCTGACCCCCAAGTGAGTTTTCCTTTCCCTCATCCTATGTTGCCATTTCACTTCTGAACAGTTTGTGTAAATAAAATAGAGAATAAATATAAATAATAAGTTGCCACTAGCACTTGCTTTACAATTTTTTGTTTTGTTTTGTTTTTTGCAATATGGAGATCTTTAAAAGTCACAGTTCCTTTGAAAGTTTCTGTTAACTGTATATACAAACAACAAAGATTAGTAAAAAAAAAAGGAAAGAAAGAAAGAAAGAAAAAAACAGTTGTGTTAATTTCAAGTTGTCTGAAGAAAATATTTTTTTTAGTTCAAATCCCAGGTCTGCCGCTGATTTGCTATGTGACATTGGGCAGGTGTATTCTCTCTAGGCTTCAAGTTGCCCATTATAAAATAAGAAAGATGGACCAGGTGATTTTTAAGGCTCCGTCTAGCTCCAACTTTGTGGGATTCTGTTTTTGTAGAATTATGTGGGATGTGGTTAGTCATTTGCTTTGAGGTCCTATTATCCAGCTAAGGTGTCAGTAGCAATAGTTTCCAGAATACAAAATCTGTTCCACTATGACCTCTTATTTTGCTGGGGGTACTGTTTTCAGTTTCAAGAATGGAAATAATGATATGTACTGAGACATTCATAGCCCTACTCCCCCACCCTTTCTTTGTAGCCTTCCCTGACTTACAAACCCACGTACTAATTTTAGATACAGTAACACCTTCCTAAATCAAAAATAAGTGCCATTTTGATTATAAATTAGGTACAAGAACAAAAATCGAAGGTTTTTTACATTATATAAATTCTGTTCTTGTAAACTGTTCTCACCGTGGTTTCTCTTCATTGTGTTCTAAAGTTTCAGTCCCCTTGATATTTAACTTTTTAGGCTGCAACTTTCCACAACAGCAATTGACATCTGTTCTATGGCTGGTATGGGGAACTTACAAGTTCTAAAATGAGAAACCAGGAAATTTGAACCTCCAACAAAATCATCCTGAGCATAATTCATTAGCTAAGATCTAAAAGTTCATTCCCTTTGAAATAAATTGATTTTTAGTCAAATGTTGCAATATATTAGTTTGCTGTGGTTGCCATGTAAAATACCACAAGGTGGCTTACTTAAACAACTCAGTTTTTTTTCTAACAGTTTTAGACTGGAAGTCTGAGATCAAGGTATTGACCAGTTTGGCTTCTTTTGAGGCCTCTTTCCTTGACTTGCACATGGCCACCTTCTTGTGTCTTCACAGTCTTCTCTGTGTGTATGTGGCCCTGGTGTCTCTGTGTGTCCTAATCTTCCATCAGTCATATTGTATTATGGCCTATATTTACAGCCTCATTTTAACTTATTCACATCTTTAAAGGCCCTATTTCCAAATAGAAAACTGTAGATTAAGACTTCAACATGTGAAGTCAGGGAGGCACAATTCACCCCATAACATGTACCATATTTTTTTATACTTTTGAGTTACTAGAATCAGAAGGGTTTATTCTTACTTTGAAATAACGGGATTTCTTCTGAAGTAAATTTTTTTTGTGAGAGGGAGAAACAGACAGGAAGGGAGAGAGATGAGAAGTATCAATTCTTCATTTGCAGCACCTTAGTTGTTCAGTGATTGCTTTCTCATATGCCTTGACTAGGGGGCTACAGCAGAGTGAGTGACCTCATGCTCAAGCCAGTGACCTTGGCTTCAAGCCAGCAACCTTGGGCTTCAAGCCGGCGACCTTTGGACTCAAGCTAGCGACCTTTGGGCTCTAGCTGGACCTCGGGGTTTCGAAGCTGGGTCTTCTGCCTCCCAGTCTAACCCTCTCTTCACTGCACCACCACCTTTTCAGGATGAAATAATTGAATTTGTCCTTACCTGGATAGACAGGACTAAAATCAAAGGAACCTCAGCTTATTCTACCCTCTCAGAATCTAAAGTGGAGAAAGATTACCATATTTCCCTATGTATAAGACGCACCCATGTATAAGACACACCTTAATTTTGGGGCCCAAAATTTTTAAAAATGTATTACATAAAGTTATTGAACTCAAGTTTTGTTCATCATAAAATTCATACAACTTCTCATCCCTGTCAGAACTCACATCTACTAGCTTGTCCTCATCTGTGCCTGATGACAAATCACTGTCTTCATATATTGCCTCCTCCTCAGTTCCATCTTTGGCATTTGAAAAGCCACAACCACTGTATAAGATGCACCCAGTTTTTAGACCCCAATTTTTTTAAAAAAGGTGCTTCTTATACTTGGCAAACTACCATAGCTCAAACCTATCTGTCTCCCCTATTAAAAGAAAAGACAAAACAAAAAGAAAACTTGTCCTCTTTCCTTACAATAGGACAGGGATCAGGAACCTTTCTGGCTGAAAGAACCATGAATGCCACATATTTTAAATGTAATTCCATGAGAGCCATACAATATGTTTAACACTAAATACAAGTAAATGTGTGCATTTTATGTAAGACTAACACTTTTAAAGTGCAATAAGTCTCTGAATTCTTTTTAATAACGTTGCTATGCTTTTGATAACCAATGAAGAATAAAGTACTTCTTACCATTAATGAGACTTCTGGTGCTGCATGGTTTTGCTGATGGCTTTGTAGTCTGGTTGATACGTGGTGAGGTTAAGCTTCATGTAGATGTTGAGACTTCCATCCATTAAACATGACCGTAGGTTGGTCTTAACGTTATTTAGATGTGAGAAAGACTGCTCACATGCATACATAGAGCCAAACATTGTTAGTACAGCAAGACTTACATGCTGCAGTGTGTGGTATGTGAAGGGAAGTGCATTCCAAGTTTTGACAATCAGCTGGTCCGGGGGTTGAAGTTTTTTCATTTATCCCCACTTGTGTTTGCTCACCAACTCTGCTTGCTGTGGAGCAAAGCTTTCCAAATCTTCATTCAATGACTTGAAATTATTCACCCACATGTCTGAGACCTTCAAGTCAGCAGCTTGTAGCTCAAAATCTCTGACAGAGACACCAGGGATGTAACTTAAGTCGGCGCTGTCCACTGCACACTTGTGTGGATGGGTGATGAACCTAAAAAGACAAGTGCAGAAGATCTGAAGATGACAGCGGAGTAGACAGATGCACAGACTCCCAGCTCTCACCACCAAACTGGAATACAAATCAATTTAGTAACAATCGGCGTGAAAAACCAATTCTGGATTACAAGAACAGCTCTCAAAAACCAAGGAGCAAAGAAGAAGCCACAACAAACCTGGTAGGGAGCGCCTGAATCTCCCCTGCTTACAGGAACAGAAGAGAGGGTGAGGCTGAGAGCCCAGAGGGGCTTTCACTCCAGGGCAAAGAGCAGAAAATACTGCTCACAGCCACTTTCCTGGCAACCAGGAAGTGAGGTGTGTTGAAAGGACTGGCTTATCTTCCAAGTGGAAAGGGGAGAGAGAGGGACAGACAGTGAGGAGCAGAGGAATGCAGGGGATGACGTAAAAAAGCTGACTCATACTGGAAGCGGCCATAGCTGGGGGAGGGACTGATTCTTTCACAAAACAGAAGACTGAATTGCGTCCAGATCACAGATCTCCAGACATCTCTTCAGCTCCAATCAGCGCAACAAGACACAGCTGAAAACAAGAAGTGGGGAGGAGGGGCAGTAACTCAGGTCTCCATGGAGATCTGAGATACACCTCCCCCTATGGAAGCGGAGAAAACACCCTGCCCCCAGAGAGATTAGTTGGTGGAAGAGGCATTCAGAGTCTCAGGTTACACCCATCACATACCTGGATACAGTTTCAAGGAAACCCCCTGCTGAGATCAGTAAACAAGACTATCACCTGTTAAGAAAACAAACAAATCAAGACTTCAAAGCGGCCCAAAACCAAAAGTGGATTACAAATAATAGCTCATGCCAACCCAAGAAGACCTAGAAATAACACAATTGAAAACTGGAGGCAGACAACACCAAGACTAGACTCAACCAGCTCTACAAGCAAAAGACCCAAACACAGACATAATGAGAAGACAGAGAAGTGCAATCCAAATGCAAGAAAAACCTTCAGGAGATGAACCGAGTGATATGGAAATAACCAAACTTCCGGATGCGAAGTTCAGAATAATGATTGTAAGGATGCTTAGGGATCTTAGAACAACAATGGATGGTCATTATGAATACCTAAATAAAGAAATAGCAAGTATAAAAAAGGATATTGAAATACTAAAAAAGAATCAGTTGGAGATGACAAACACAATATCAGAAATGAAGAACACAATGGAAGGAATTAAAAACAGGATGGATAGAGCTGAGGATCGAATCAGTGAGTTGGAGGATAACTTGAATGAAGGCAAGAAAACAGAGAAGAAAAAAGAAAAGAGACTCAAAAAGTCTGAGAAAAATCTTAGAGAGCTCTGTGACAACATGAAGAGAAATAAAATCTGCATCATAGGGGTTCCTGAAGAAGAAGAGAAAGAACAAGGGGTAGAGACTTTGTTCAATCATATCATAGCTGAAAATTTCCCTAAATTAATGCAGGAGAAACTCTTACAAGTTCAAGAAGCACAGCGAACTCCATTAAAGAAAAACTCAAAGAAACCAACACCAAGACACATCATAATTAAAATACCAAAGCTAAGTGATAAAGAGAAAATATTAAAAGCTGCAAGAAAGAAAAAAGCTATCACCTACAAAGGAGCCCCCATAAGGATGACATCAAACTTCTCAACAGAAACACTGGAGGCCAGAAGAGAATGGGAAGAAATATTCAAAGTAATGCAGAACAAGAACCTAAAACCAAGACTACTTTATCCAGCAAGGCTATCATATAAAATCGAAGGAGAAATTAAAAGCTTCCCAGAAAAAAAACCTCAAGGAATTCATTACAAACAAACCAATGCTGCAGGAAATGTTAAGGGGCATGGTGTAAACAGATCAAAGTGCAGAAAGAATATAGCAAAAAAGGAATACAGCTTTAAAGAATAAAATGGCAATAAACAATTACATATCAGTAATAATCTTAAATGTAAATGGATTAAATGACCCAATCAAAAGACATAGGGTAGGTGCATGGATAAGAAAACAGGACCTGTACATATGCTGTCTAGAAGAGACACACCTTCAAACTAAAGATGCACATAGATTGAAGGTAAACGGATGAAAAAAAAAACATTTTATGCAAATGGAAATGAAAAATAGCTGGGGTAGCAATACTTATATCAAAGAAAATGGACTTTAAAACAAAGGATATAGTAATAGATAAAGAAGGCCACTACATAATGATAAAAGGAGTAATCCAACAGGAACATATAACTATTATAAATATCTATGCATCTAATATAGGAGCACCTAAATATATAAAGCAGACTTTGATGGATATAAAGGGTGAGATCAACAGCAATACTATAATAATAGGGGATTTCAGTACCCCATTAACATCACTAGATAGATCCTCAAGAAAGAAAATTAACAAAGAAACAGCAGACTTAAAGGACACACTAGATCAACTCCATTTTATAGATATCTTCAGAACCTTTCACCCTAAAGCAGCAGAATATACATTCTTTTCAATAATTTAATAGATATCTTCAGAACCTTTCACCCTAAAGCAGCAGAATATACATTCTTTTCAAGTGCATGGTACATTCTCTAGGATAGACCACATGTAGGGCACAGAAGTGGTCTCAACAAATTTAAGAAGATTGAAATCATATCAAGCACTTTCTCTGATCACAATGGCATGAAGCTAGAAAAAAAGCACAACAGAAAAGCTCAAAAATTCTCAAAAACATGGAAACTAAATGGCAGGTTGTTAAATAATGAATGGATTAAGAATGAGATCAAAGAAGAAATAAAAAAATTCCTAGAAATGAATGACAATGAGCTTATAACAAATCAAAATGTATGGGACACAGCAAAAGCACTACTAAGGGGGAAGTTCATAGCACTACAGGCACACTTTAAGAAACTAGGAAAAGCTCAAATAAACAACTTAACCCTGCATCTAAAAGAAATAGCAAAAGAATAGCAAGTAAAGCCCAAATGTAGTAGAAGGAAGGAAATAATAAAGATCAGAGCAGAAATAAATGACATAGAGGCTAAAAAAACAATACAGAGGATCAATGAAACTAGGAGCTGGTTCTTTGAAAAGGTAAACAAGATCGATGAACCTTTAACTAGACTCACCAAGAAAAAAAGAGAGAGGACTCAAATAAAATTAGAAATGAGAGTGGAGAAATAATAACTGACACAACGGAAATACAAAATATTGTAAGAAAATACTATGAAGAACTGTACGCCAAAAAACTAGAAAACCTAGATGAAATGAACAAATTCCTTGAAACATACAATCTTCCAAAAATCAATCTGGATGAATCAGAAAACCTAAACAGACCGATTACACCAAATGAGATCAAAACAGTTATCAAAAAACTCTCAGCAATGAAAAGTCCTGGGCCTGATGGCTTCACAAGTGAATTCTAACGAATATTCAAAGAAGAACTGACTCCTATCCTTCTCAAGCTATTTCAAAAATTCAAGAGGAAGGAAGACTTTCAAGCTCCTTTTATGAGGCGATCATAATTCTGATTCCAAAACCAGGCAAAGAAAACACAAAGAAAGAAATTATAGGCCAATATCCCTGATGAGTATAGATGCTAAAATCCTCAATAAAATATTAGCAAACCGGATCCAACAATATATGGAAAAAATTATACACCATGATCAAGTGGGATTTATTCTGGGGAGGCAACGCTGGTACAGTATCCATAAATCAATCAATGTGATTCATCACATAAACAATAGGAAGGAGAAAAACCACATGATAATTTCAATAGGTGCAGAAAAAGCATTTGATAAAATCCAGCACCCATTCATGATCAAAGCTCTCAGCAAAGTGGGAATACAGGGAACATACCTCAACATGATAAAAACCATCTATGACAAACCCACAGCCAACATCATACTCAATGGGCAAAAATTAAAAGCAATCCCCTTAAGATCAGGAACATGGCGGGGGTACCCCCCTTTCAGCACTCTTATTCAGCATAGTCCTGGAAGTCCTAGCCACAGCAATCAGGCAAGAAGAAGAAATAAAAGGCATTCAAGTTGGAAAAGAAGAAGTAAAACTATCATTATTTGAAAATGATACGATATTGTATATAGAAAACCCTAAAGTCTCAGTCAAAAAACTACTGGACATGATAAATGAATTCAGCAAAGTGGCAGGATATAAAATTAATACTCACAAATCAGAGGCATTTTTATACGCCAACAATGAACAGTGAGAAAGAGAAAAATGCCTGACCTGTGGTGGCGCAGTGGATAAAGCGTTGACCTGGAATGCTGAGGTCACCGGTTCAAAACCCTGCTCTTGTCTGGTCAAGGCACATATGGGAGTTGATGCTTCCTGCTCCTCCCCTCTTTCTCTCATTCTCTCTCTCTCTCTCACTCTCACTCTCTCTTCTCTCTAAAATGAATAAATTAAAAAAAAAAAAAGAAAAAAAAAAAAAAAAGAAAGAGAAATTAAGAAAACAATCCCCTTCACTATTACAACCAAAAAAATAAAGTAGCTAGGAGTAAATTTCACCAAGGAGGTTAAAGACTTATACTTGGAAAATTATAAAACACTGATAAAAGAAATCAGGGAAGATACAAACAAGTGGAAACACATACCCTGCTCATGGTTAGGAAGAATAAACATTAAAATGTCTATATTACCCAAAGCAATCTATATATTCAATGCAATACCAATTAAAATACCAATGACATACTTCAAAGATATAGATCATATAATCCAAAAATTTATATGGAACCAAAAAAGAACACGAATAGCCTCAGCAATCTTAAAAAAGAAGAATAAAGTGGGAGGTATCACACTTCCTGATATCAAGTTATACTAAGGCTATTGTACTCAAAACAGCCTGCTATTGGCATAAGAACAGGCATATAGATCAATGGAACAGAACAGAGAACCCAGAAATAAACCCACAGCTCTGTGGACAACTGATATTTGACAAAGGAGCTAAGGAAATACAATGGAGTAAAGACACCTCTTTAATAAATGGTGTTGGGAAAATTGGACATCTACCTGCAAAAAAATGAAACTAGACCACCAAATTACACCATTCACAAAAATAAACTCAAAATGGATAAAAGACTTAAATGTCAGCCATGAAACCATAAGCATCTTAGAAGAAAACATAGGCAGTAAGCTCTCCGACATCTCTCGGAGCAATATATTTGCTGATTTATCTCCACTGGCAAGTGAAATAAAAGACAGGATAAACAAATGGGACTATATCAAACTAAAAAGCTTTTGCACAGCTAAAGACAATAAGAACAAAATAAAAAGACAAACTACACAGTGGGAGAACATATTTGACAATACATCTGATAAGGGGTTAATAACCAAAATTTATAAAGAACTTGTAAATCTCAACACCAGGAAGACAAACAATCCAATCAAAAATGGGAAAAAGAAATGAATAGACACTTCTCCAAAGAGGACATACAGATGGCCAATAGGCATATGAAAAAATGCTCAACATCACTAATCATTAGAGAAATGCAAATTAAAACCACAATGAGATATCATCTAACACCAGTCAGAATGGCGCTCATCAACAAAACAACACAGAATAAGTGCTGGCGAGGATGTGGAGAAAAGGGAACCCTCCTACACTGCTGGTGGTAATGCAGACTGGTTCAGCCACTGTGGAAAACAGTATGGAAATTCCTCAAAAAATTGAAAATCAAATTGCCTTTTGACCCAGCTATCCCACTTTTAGAAATGTACCCCAAGAACACCATAGACCTGCTACAAAAGGAGAAATGCACCCCCATGTTTGTGGCAGCACTGTTCACAATAGCGAAGATCTGGAAACAGCCCAAGTGTCGTCAGAGGACAAGTGGATTAAAAAGCTTTGGTACGTATACACTATGGAATACTACTAAGCCATAAGAAATGATGACATCAGATCATTTACAATAACATGGATGGACCTTGATAACATTATACGGAGTAAAATAAGTAAATCAGAAAAAACTAAGAACTATATGAATCTATACATAGATGGGACATAAAAATGAGACTCAGAGACAAGTACAGGAATGTGATGGTAATGGAGGGTGGGGTGTGGGGGGGCGGGAAGGAGAGAGAGGAGGTGGTTGGAGGGGAGGGGCACAAAGAAAACCAGAAGGTGACAGAAGACAATTTGACTTTGGGTGAGGGGTATGCAGCATAATCAAATGTCAAAATAATCTGGAGATGTTTTCTCTCAACATATGTACTCTGATTTATCAATGTCACTGCATTAAATTTAATTTTTTTTAAAAAAAGACGAGTGTGCTCACAAAATTCTTCAAAGCAGGCTTTGAATGACTGCAGGAGATTAGATGTGAAGCCGCTAGCTGCTGAAGATCAAGATGTTGAGCAGGGTCACTTGCTGTGCATGCATCTTTAAACTCTCCCAGTTATTCAAAGTGTAGTAAAGGACCTGTTTCAATGTCGCCGATGAAGAGTTCCAGCTTGTTTTCAAATGCAAACACTGCTTGTTGAAGGGATAAGACTGTATTTCCAATGCTTTGCATTTTCACATTGAGCTGGTTCAGATGTTCAGTCATGTCCACGAGATAGCAGAACTTCAGGAGCCACTCAATGTTAACTAACTCAGGATGCTTGACATTTTTCAAGAAACGTCCGGATTTCAGTCAGACAAGTCGTGAAATGGCTGAGCACCTTCCCTCTTGACAACCAACACACATTGCTGTGCAAAAACAGACCAGGATAATTATTCTCAACTTCATCCAGCAGTGTTTTAAACTGGTGATCATTTAAAGCTTGGGCAACAATAAAGTTGACCACCCGAATGACCAGTGACATCACCTCACTAAGCTGCTCGCCACACATCTGAGCACAAAGCGCCTCCTGATGTAGGATGCAGTGAAAACTTAGGATGGGTCTCTTTTCGTGTTCACGAAGAAGCGCTATGAATCCTCTGTTTTTCTCCACCATGCACAGAGCACCATCAGTACACACCGAAATAAGTTTATCCATTGGTAGATTTTTTTCTTTAGCAAACTCAGTGAAAGACTTGAATAAATCCTCCCCTCTGTTGTCTCTTTCATAGGCAAAACAGCAAGACTTTCCTCAGGTAGTGTGTCACCAACAGCATACCTTGCAATCACGCTGAACTGGGATAAATAGCTTATGTCTGCTGACTCATCCAAAGTGAGAGAAAAGAATGGTGCTGCATTTATGTCCTTCACTTGTGTTGCCTCAATTTGATTTGCCATCATGATGGTATGATTGTGAACAGTTCTTGCTGCCAGAGGCTGTCTTTTATTTGTTTGATTATCTTGCCTTTTTCTGAAAAGTCGTCAAAAAGTTCATTGGCAACATCAAGCATGAATGTTTTGGTATACTCCCCATCTGTGAATGGCTTTCCATTTCTCACAATTGCTAAAGCATCAGCAATGTTAGCCGAATTCCAGTCACCTTGTTGGGTCCAAACACGGAGTTGCTGCTGACTAGCTTGCACTCTGCACAGTAGTTCTTGACATGCTTTCTTCCTGCTGTCCCCTGCTGGATATTTCGATGCAAATGTAGTATGGCATGTGTCGAAGTGCCGCTTTATATTTGACCATTTTATTGATGCAATTGTATCATTGCATATTAGACACACTGCAGAACCTGCTCTCTCCACAAAGGCGAATTCCTCTGTCCATTCCTGCTGAAAAGTACGATACTCCTCATCTTTTTTTCTTTTAGCCATCTTCTTCGGCAAAAGGGTTTCTGCAATTAGCTAGCTCACTACTTCATTAAAAGGAGGAAAGTTTATTTCCTGACCTTACAATGACCCGTGTACATTACACATTATCCAATAAAAATTTGATGTTGTCCCAGAGGACAGCTGTGATTGGCTCCAGCCACCCGCAACCGTGAACATGAGCGGTAGGAAATGAATAGATTGTAATACATGAGAATATTTTATATTTTAACCTTATTATTTTTTTATTAAAGATTCGTCTGTGAGCCAAATGCAGCCATCAAAAGAGCCACATCTGGCTCATGAGCCATAGGTTCCCGACCCCGCACTAGGAGGTACAGAGGCTTCTGAAAACTTTTATACACCCCTGCTCTCCACCCACCTTCATATTCCCCTCACCCTCTCTAAGACAGTAAGTACCAGTATTGAACTGCTGGTGGAAAAACTGCCTGAATGTTCTTTCTTTAGCCAGAGGTATTTAAACTCAAACCATAGAACCTGAAAGGAAAGAAAATTCTTAATGCAAATGTACCTTTTCTTCACTTGTAAATCTTTTCCACCCTGTCTTTTTAGAATGAAATATGAAGACAGAAAGAGGAGAGATTTTGAGTTATAAAATGCAGGACCTGAACATTAAAAAGATTTATTGAAATTAGGCATACTCTTCCACTTAATACTCGAGGTTTACTTTTATTTAAACTACTAGTATAAGCTATTTCTTCTCAACAGTCAGTTACCTCAGTGGGCCAGGGAACACTTTCCTTTATCTGAATCTCCAGTTGTTTCCTTTTCAAGAGGACTGTTTAATGACAAAAATTCTTTCTTTAAATGAGCCCCTTCAAGTAACACAGCCCCATGCTGCCCCTCTGTTAGCCTGCTGATTACTACGAGATGCATCTGGTTAAGTCATCCCCTGTGGAGGCCTCTAGTGCAATATATCAGAGCTTGATCTTGTTGCCTGCTTAATTAGTACAGACAGAAACACTGGGTGGCACTAAAATATTATAGATGCCTGTGCCATTGAGGTACAAAAGGCAATAAATCCATATCTGTTAAGCATATATGTATAGTATCACTGTCTTAATGATTTTGAGACTACAAGAAATGAAAACATAGATTAATTAAATTTGATTGGCATTATCTCAGACTGGATGCGAATGTAGGGGTGAAAATAAGTGCACAACTACATTATTTAATAAACAATTTGAACAACATGAGATAATAAAGCAGTGATTTCCTTTTTAAGATTCTAGAAATTTCTGATTGGGAGGACGAAGTTTGGCTATAGGGCTCTATTCTTCCCCCCTGCTACATCATTTCATCAGGAAGTTCCATTTCTATATGTGGTTTAAAAAATACTGCATTTCATTGTCATGTTTTAAATTTTAAATTTTTTATTTAATAGTTTATTTGGAAAGTTTTTTTCACTTAAAAATTGTTCTAAAGTACTATGAGAAAAAAATTTCTTATTGATTTGTGAATGTATCTATATAAAAATCTAGGTATATAAAATAAAAATAAGTATTGCTATACTTTTAAGTAATTTTTATTGAAAATAATAAAATTGACAACATGGGTAGACGTTGAGAACACTATACTGAGTGAAATTAGTCAATCAGAAAAAACTAAGAACTATATGATTTCACACATAGGTGGGATATAAAACTGAAACTCATGGACATGGATAAAAGTGAAGTGGTTACCAGGGGGAAGGGAATGTGAGGGAGGGGGAGGGGTGTGGGGAAGGGTGTAAAGAGAGACAAATATAAGGTGACAGAAAATGATTTGACTTTGTGTGATGGGTACACAACATAATTGACAATCCGAATGATATAGAAATGTTTACCTGAAACCTATGTACTCATTAATCAACGTCACTCCATTAAATTTAATTTTATAGATAAATTTTTTAAAAAGAAAATAATAAAATTGGAGCTGCCTTGCTTGCCATACCTATTGAGTGATTTTCTTTCACATAGTGACAATTTATGGGTATTATCAGTTTTCCCCAAAACTTGTTTTCAGTGGTCAGAATAGCAAGTGTCACTATATTGTTTGAAGCCAGATTCTAACAGAGACAGAGTTCTCTTGCTTTTTTATCCTCTTTGCAGTTACGAAGGCTTTGAGCAGGCAATTGTACCCTGTGTTTTGGTGTCTGCTACTCTTACTGTGATTAAGTGTTCTCCTCTGTTATGAAATATAGTCCTAAGGAAGAGCTATTGTGTAGCTAGGATAGAACTATTGAGCTCTAGTGGGTGGTTCCTTTGTGAGATCATAGCATCCAATAAGCCGTAAAGGGATGTATTGAAGGGAGATATTTGAGAACCACTTATATTCTTCTCTAGCATTACTGCTCATCTTAGGGATAGAACTAGTTCTGTGAGAGAAACAGGCTATATTGTGGGCTAGATTTGCTGCAAAGTATTTATCAAATGGTCCATGTTAATCACAGGAACCAGCAAATGCTTTATCATTGCTCCAGGTTGCCATTCGCTACAGTCTTTGATTGTTTCATAGGGAACTGTCTGTCCTTCACCTAACTACAGACCTCAGCTTTGTTTACCTGAGACATTATCACAAATACACTACTCCTAGTAGCATAACCCAAAATTCTAAAAGACTATGTTTCAAATAAGAGGGAGGTCATAATTCCTGTCTGAGTTTTAATTATCACACTTTACATATATACACAAAATTTCTTAACTGTTCCTACCCACTCTATCACTCTATTCATTAATGCCATACAATTATATAGCACTTTACATTCTTCAAAGTACTTTCCCATGCATTCTTGTTTAATCCTTACACTATACCTATGGGTTTAAATCACTATAGGAATTACAAAAGGGAAAGGTGGTGGTGGGGAGGTGGAAGAGACTAGATGGAGGATAGTGATGGAAGGACACTTGATTTGAAGTGGTGAACTTACAATACACAGATGATGTATTATAGAATTGTAAACTATATACACTTGAAAGGTATATAATTTTATTAACCAATATCACCCCAACAAATTCATTGAAATTAATAATAAAAAAACTCTTAGACACAGACAAGAATATGGTAATTACCAGAGGGAAATGGGGTGGGGGAGTTAAAAGAGTGTAAAGAGTGGGGTAAATAGTGACGGAAGGAGACTTGATTTGGGGTGGTGAATACACAATACAATATACAGATGATGTTTTATAGAATTGTATACCTGACACCTGTATAATTTTATTAACTAATGTCACCCCAATAAAATCAATTTAAAAAAGAAGAAAAATATTGTTCTCTATTTTATAAATAAAGTGAGGCTAACAAAAGTAAGATTTCAGAGGTAAGAATAGTTGTGCCTGAAATATTTTTCTAATCTAGCCCACTACTTTTGCCTATTACACCCCAGCTATCATTGTTACAGAGGCAGTCTGTTGTAATGGAGCCAGACTGCCTGGATTTGAATCACACATCTTTTACTTCATAATAGTGTAACTTTAGCCAATGTATTAAATCCCTCTGTGCTAAACTTTCCTCGTTTGAAAAATGAGAATAATAATAGTACCTACCTCATAGGGTTGTTGTGAGGATTAAATGAGTTGATATATAGAAGGTACTTGGAATAGTACTTTAAGTAGTTAATATTATATTAGTGTACATTTCCATTATTACTTATATTATTATCGTCCTTTTTATGTTCAGTAGTGGCATTATTGCATAACATGCTGGTAAAGATCTCAAAGTCACTTTATGCTGGTTGCCTGGATTCAAATCCAGACTCTACCACTGACTAACTGTGTGGCCTTTGACAAGTTACTTCCCTACTCTGTGTCTCAGTTTCTTCATATATATAGTGCTAGTCGCACATACAAGGTTGCTATGAGTATTAAATGAGTTAATTATGTAACATGCTTAGCCCAATGCTTGAAACATAGAATCCCCACTTGGCTTATTTCTAACATCTTGGCTGCAAACTCAGACCCACGAAGTGTCTGTATGGCAGTTGTGTAATGTATATGGCATATGTGATTCATCAGTCCTCTATAGTCTAATCACACAAGCCAGTGGTTTGGTTGTCATGGTAGTTCATCAGCAGGAATGTATTTGTCATATAAAAAGTTATTTTCAGTCAATCAATGTGGTATGGTAAAATGAGCATTCACTGGAGACCTAGTTCCATTGCTGAATGGTATTTCAAGTGAAATTATGGAGCTTAGAGAAATTATTTTAGCAAGAGTAAGAAATAATAATTTCTCAGTCACACATTTTTCTTTTTACTGTTTATATGAAAGTATACTTTCCAATGTATAGTGGAATAGGCCTACACTGATGAGATGGTATAATATTATATTTAGGAATTAAAAATGTTTCCAGTTTGAAGTTTTTTCCAGTGCTTAGTTTTTTCCAGTATTAGGTGTTAACTGGAAAATGAGATTTATTGAGCAGTTAATTTAGAAGTAATTTTGCTAAACTCCATTTATTAAACACTAAAGGGGATCCTATGCACAGCTTCACAGGCAGACCCTCAGTTTTGGGGATATTATTCCAAAAGATTATTCTTAGGTTAGTTGTTCATCAAATGTGTGTTTTGTTGTAGAAACAATGTTCCTGTGATGGGGGAGATCCCATGTTAGTCCACAAAATTGGATTGGACCTGTGATAGGACTAAAATATTCCACATGCTGTCTCAGTATTAGTAATGAAAGCAAAGTATTTAATTGGATCAGAAATATCACAAGAACAGTAGAGTTGATTCCATGTTAAATAGATAGAGGGAGGTTTTGGGAGATTTTTTCTGAAGAGCATTTCTGGGTACTTTCAGTGAACATTAGAATTTGGCACAAATTTTATCCCTAATTCTACTTCAGAAAGGATGGCTTTATTTTACCTTGATACAGGTATCTCACTAATAGTGCTCTTAAAACTATCAGTGATGATTACAGTCATTTGGGGTTCATGAATAGAACAAACAAACTGAAAGAGAGGTTATCTTTGAAGTAACTGTGCAAAAAGGGGAGAAGAAAGAATTATTCAAAGGGGTGATATGGTCCGATGTGAGAATATGTGATTCCTAATGTGGAATTAACAAGCCACCATCAGCGAGGGGCTCAACTTCTGCACAGGCTCCCAGAGTTGAATTCAAAATTGTAACAACCCAACTCTGGAAAATACTAGTATTATATTATGTACCTCATGGTAGTAGAAGATACAATTTTACATATTTTAATGTCCTGGCCAATAAAAAGCAAATGGTTTCAGCTATCAGATTATGTCTGACTTCATTTATATATACCATGTGTTCTAAACCTCCTTTGTGCTAGGTATTGTCAGAAGCAGATAGATTAATAAGAAAGCATTTTTGCCATCCAACAGGTAGTCTAGTGGGGGAGACAAGACACATGCGAAGAACTGTAATATAAGACAAATGTGTGAATAGAAGTTTAAAAGGTGGGTATTACCAAGCTGGGACCGGTCAACCGAAGTATGCAAAGGCTCTCTATGTGGAGCTTTGGAGGCTCCCTGATGGACAAAGCTCTCTGCAGATATGGATTTTATAGCTTCCTTCAGGAACACATAGTAGCATGCAGGTTATGAAGAGGTTGTGTAGAGTTTGACTATTGATTCTTTGTCTTCCCCTTTGCTTTCATTCTGTTTGACCCCTTCCCTGATTCATTCCTGCTGGAGACAAAGCCACATGCTGAACTATGGGGAATAGTCTGTAATGAAACAACAAGCTGCTCCCAATTTTAAATATTGCAAGTTGGGGCAAAGGCAGAGTTCCTTTTCCTCTAAAGCTATAACGTTAAAAAAAATTCTGTTTGATATTCAGAGTTATTTGATCTGGCAGTTTAACAACTGTTGATGTTTTAATTGCTTCTTTAAAGGATTTCATCTACATTTCTAGGTTTATTTTTATTTTACTCTGAAGGAATGTCAATATTAGCCATCACTATGCCCAGTAAGTTCCCATTGCAGGATCTTGGAGTAAAATCCAGTAATTACTGGAGCTGGTAACTTAAGACCGTGCTGAGAAACTTGGCAGTTTTCCTTTTCCTGAGGAGACATCTCTTCCCATGGAGCTAGCAATCATTTACTGTTCTGAATCAATTTTAAGCGGGCGTTGTACTTTTGAGATCAGCTTTCTATGTTCCTTTGGAAGAGACTGAGGTCATTCTATTCTGGATGAAAAAGGAATTTTAAGTCACTCTTAGCTCAGACAGATGTACAGTTGTAAGTTGTGCTAACAAGAAAGACTTAGTGAGTTTATAATCCCTTAGGGGACGTCTTCATTTTTTTTTTTTTTTGTCTATTCATATTCTCCCAGGACCAAATAGAACACTTTGTTGTCATACTACTTACATGTATGCAACTAGCCACTTGAATTCTCTAAGCAAAACTACTTACATTCAAAGTTCTTTAGAGATGAAAGGGTCTTCCGAGATATCTCATCTATCCCCCTCTAAATGCTTTAACTTGTATTCATTAGTAAAGGGAGGACTGGTTGAATTCACATCTTTGTTCTTGTATTATATATTTTTTGAATTATTTCCATCAAAAAATGTTAAGTGCTTACATGCTGGACCCAATCTGAAGCAATTTGCTTCAGAAGACATGGTTCCTGGAGCTTTGTAGCTTACATGCTAAAAACCAATGGCACTGACATAGTACATATTGACTTTCACATTTTCTCTTCTGAACTTTCTTTCCACTCCCCCACTACCGCCACCACCCTCACATGCATACATTTTGAGGAAATGAAAACAAATTTCCTAAACATTTATTTTTCTGCTTTGAAGCAACACTGCCTGAAGAGGCTTCCTTTTGCAGGGCATACTTTATTCTTGTCAGGGATAAGCAAAGGTTAAATTAAAGGACCAGCCAACTGAGTGATTAGTGGGGCACTGGCTAGGATGTTTGGGGGGAAGTGGACTGAAGCTTGGTTGTATTATTTCAGCTGCCCCTTATCTTTTCCTGCCTTTACCCTCTCTCTCCAACAGTTGGACTGTAACACTTTATACTTAAAATTTGAGACTTTATATACTTTATACTTAAATAACATTATCAATAATCTTTTTTGGGAAGTGGAACCAATTACTAGTTCAGCTTTCTTGTTCTTTCTCTGAAATAAAAAGGAAAGTGCTTGAAACCCAGAAATTTCAAAATGAAACTCATGACTTTTTTTACTGGTCATTTCTTATGCCACTTCACTCCTTTCTCTAGGCTGTGATTTTATTATCAAAACTCTGGGATATTTTATTCTTTCCAATAGATAGCACCCAGACATTGAAAATTTAAGAGAGTGCAACTGTGTGAGGAATTTCAGAATATGAACTATAATAATTAGAAAATTACATGTACAAAATGTAATGTTAGAACCTATTCTTGCCTGGAACCATTTTACTGAGTCTTTTGCTTCCTGTCACAGTTGACCAAGCCCAAGTGCTATTTTTTTTCTTGACTTCACTAGACTATAAACTCCATGTGGAAGGAGGCTACCCTCTCCTTTTCATTCACTGCTATAAATCTGTATATCTTATATGACCAACACAACACTTGACACAGAAGATACTCAGTAAATATTTATTGACCGAATTAAGCAATCGATAGACTTATCCTACTTCCCAAATTTTTTTTCTACCACCAGTCTACATAGACTTCTCTGGCTGAACTCTGCCTGGTTATTGATTAAACAAGCTCCTCTATGGTTCTCTGTTTATCTTTAAGTATAGACTACATCCTAGTAACCTTCAATTACCTTCCTATTTCTAACGGCAATACTTCTGTAATCACCAACTCTTGAAACTCTTCAAGTGCCCTCTTCTCACACCAAACTTCTCCCCTAACTGACCATCCACTTTCATTTCTGACCCAATCTTTCCTTTATTTACTGTGCACTGTTTTTTCAAGATTGCCTGGATTCAAAACATTTCCTGCAGTGTACCATTCTTGCAGTCTCCTGCTTGATCTCCTACAGAGCACAAATTTACATTTATACCTTTATTTTCCCCCAACAAGGAACAACTCCTTTCTACCCTCCAGAAGGGCTATCTCAGTTGCAAATATTGAGGAGAATATTTTGAGCACAAGGACACAAGAAGCAGGGTAATTCAATTTTTAAAAGCAATTTTGAAAATATCACATTGAGGTGGTGGTGTAAAAGACTTTCCCAAAGTTAAATTTGCAGCTGTCTGCCTTCCTCGTCTCTCTCAGATATCACACTGACACATCTGCAATTTGAATTGGATTTTGTGAAGCTTTTGAATTGGGAGTAGTGACACGAATTGCTATGGCTTTTGGTATATCTTTCTATTGTTCCCTCCTGAGAGTCAGGAAGTGCTGCCTATATTCCCAATCATCCGTGCAAATTGACAGCAACACCATAAAGTCAGGTTTATTGGCAAAAAGAAAATCCCACATGTTATTACACTATGAGTTCTACAGTATTTATGTAGAAGAAAAAAAAATACTTTTAGCTAAAGATAATGTCTTGTCTTTTCTTTATTACCACACTTAGCTGGGAACATAGAAGATATTCAATAAGTATATGGTAAAATTAAAATTGTTGTCTTGTTGACAGTTTTACTTCTCAGGATGTAGAATAATCAAGCAAAGAATTCCTATTCTATTCATACTTCTGAACTGGAAGGAAGAAGTGATTGGTGAGATAGTGGTGATAGGAACCTTGGGAGAAAGTGAGTGTGTCATCGTAGAGTTTGTAGTAACGAAGGAAGGAAGTGCTGTTGTTCACAGTCCCACATCTATTAAAAGCATTAGAAAAACATATTCTAAAACTTAGTAGAATGAAAAATATGTCCCCATTGTCCTGACATACTACAATTTTAAAATGATGATTCTTAGAATCGAATACTCCCTAGTTTTAGGGTGATAGAGAAGGAAAGGGAGTATCTAAAACAGTTATACTCAGTCTTTCTTATGTCCCAACACACCAGGATGAATAAACACCAGGAGGGGCATGGCACATACCTAGTAATAGTGCTCACTCAAGAAGCTACAAGAGCACGTATCACAATTTGTAGAGAATATGTAATTTTAACCCTACCCAAAGGAGTATTCTCCCTTCTGTAGACCCCAAAGCATCATTGATCAGTGTGACTTCCCAGTAAGTTCTTTGATAAGTTCAGATGTGACATGATAACTTGAAAACATAGAACCAAGTACACATTGCAAAGAAGAGCATAATAATTTTAAGAACAGTGTCAGGAAGGCCAGAGTCTTGTTAACAATGCTTAAAACCACTGAACGTGTATATATATTTAGTTCTATTTAGAGCAAGAACAAGGAAGAGCTAAGCCTACTTGGTCTGCCATTAAAAATAATCACTGACAAATTACTCACCTAGACTTTTTTATCAATGGAGATGATATTCAAACAGAAAAGGGTGGCTGGAATATGGTTCAGAAGGAATTTGAAGCTCAAGGTAAATGAATAATTAGAAAGTATATATCTATTCTCTTTGAGTATCTTAAGTCTCTAGACATAGAAGAACTGGATAAGGGCACTGAAAAAAGCTGGAGAGGTAATCTCATAACTACTATCACCAGTTTGTGAGACCTCATAAAGGACAAATCCTGTAAAACCAGAAATGAACAAATACCCTAAGTTTCTCAAAGGGTAAGGCAAGTGAGTAGATTTGCTGAAACTGTGGATCTATAAATACAACAATTACTCCCAGCATAATTCTAAAATAAATTCTTCAATCAAATAGTTTATACACATTCATTATAAAAAATAATGGTCATCAAAATCTCTTAAGTTCTTGCCTGACCAGACAGTGGCACAGTGGATAGAGCATCGAACTGGGATGTGGAGGACCCAGGTTCGAGACCCCGAGGTCACTAGTTTGAGCGTGAATTCATCTGGTTTGAGAAAAACTCACCAGCTTGTACCCAAGGTTGCTGGCTTGAGCAAGGGGTTACTCAGTCTGCTGAAGGCCCACAGTCAAGGCACATATGGGAAAGCAATCAATGAACAACTAAGGTGTTTCAATGAAAAACTGATGATTGATGCTTCTCATCTCTCTCCGTTCCTGTCTGTCCCTATCTATCCCTCTCTCTGACTCTCTGTCTCTGTAAAAAAAAATCTCTAAGTTCTCTAAAAACAAGTCAATAATAAAACAAGAATTATGTGTCATTTCTTTTTTATATATTATTTTATTTATTTATTCATTGTAGAGAAGAGAGAGAGAGAGAAAGGGGGAAGAGCAAGAAACATCAACTCCCATATGTGCCTTGACCAGGCAAGCCCAGGGTTTCAAACCAGTGACTCAGCGTCCTAGGTTAATGCTTGATCCACTGTGCCACCACAGGTCAGGTTATGTGTCATTTCTTGATAGGATTACTAAATTAGACTTTAAAGGATAAACATCATGAAATAGGGATGCAGTAAGACAACTCTATATCTGTCTTGTGTTATCCTTGTTGAAAAGAGAACATAAGAGAAGTTTGATAGCAGTTAGAGGGATTTATAGTTAGTTAAACTCTCTGTTGTATTTATTTCAAACTTGAGAAAAGTATGCAGTGGTTAGCCATAGAACTCTATCCTGTTCAACATTTTTAGCAATAACTTGGACAACATATTGAAAGTATACATATTGAATTTTTAGATCATACAATGCTAGAAACAGTAACTAATATGTGTATGGCAAAATCATAGTGCAAAAAATCAAGAAAGACGTGAATCGTATACAAGATTAAAGTCACAGTTGCCTTGTTCTCTTGGTTGGCCAGCCTAGTTAGTACTAATGAAGGCTGGATACCACACTTCGAGAATCGTTGGAAATTGCTGTACCTGGAGAGAGGGAAAAACAAAACAAAACAGATATCTATAAAGCTTCCCCCCCTCCAATTTTATTTATTATTTATTTATTTATTTATTTATTTTGTGGCAGAGACAGACAGACAGGGACAGACAGACAGGAAGGAGATTGAGAAGCATAGACTCAGTTGCAGCATCCTAGCATTGTTCATTGATTGCTTTCTCATATGTGCCTTGACCAGGCACTCCAGCCAAACCAGTGACCCCTTGCTCAAAACAGCAACCTTGGGCTCAAGCAGGAGACCTTAAGCTTCAAACCAGTGACCTCTGGGGTCAAGCCAGCGTGCATTAGGTCATGTCTATGATCTCATGCTCAAGCTGGCAACCGCACACTCTAGCGGGTAAACTCACACTCAATCCAGCAACTTCAGAATTTCAAACCTTGGTCCTCAGCATCCCAAACCGACACTCCATCCACTTCATCACCACTTGATCAGGCCCCCAAATGTTTTTTCCTCTTCTCTGATACTGTTTCTCCTTTCTTTACTTGTATAATTCAGGAGTCAACCAGAGATTCAGACAGAATTTATATGCAGAATTAGGGATAGCCCTTTGGCTCTCTCCTTTTCAGTCATTCTCACTTTTCAATGACTGTTGTTGAACTTGAACTCTGTCCTCTCATTTTTGAAGCCAGTGAGATGTCAGATCTCCAGCCACCCCAGTCAGGTGCTAAAAGCCCTTTGTCTTATTTTAAATCTCACCAGCCCCCCTAGTATGACATCTGCCTGCTTTGTTTATTCTCCAGTGCCTTAGGGTATTTTTTCCTATTATATCCAGAGTATACAGTTATTTATCTGTAGTAGGGTTAGTCTGACAAGAGTTTACTTGATTGGCCATTAGCAGAAGTGAAATCATCCTGTAATGTCCCTACTTAAACATTTTGGAAGACGAGATTGAGACTCAGAAAAGTCAAGTGACCTTCCCAATGTTACATGGCTAGAATCTAGTAGAGCTACAGTGTAAATATTAGGTTTTCTGAATCCAAATCTACAATATCTCTGCATGTTACTTTTAAATATCAGTAATACTCTTCCTCAGGAATTCTTCTCCCAGATGAGTGAGTACTGACTCTTTTGTCTTCTCCTAGGTAATAGCTATCACTCCTATCACCTTAGTTTTTCCTGTAGACCATCCTCCCAATACTTAAACCTTCTCCAAATTCCTGTTAATCTCCTTTAGGTTCTGATAGAATCCAGGCATCCCCAAACTACGGCCCCGCGGGCCGCATGTGGCCCCCTGAGGCCATTTATCTGGCCCCTGCCGCACTTCCAGAAGGGGCACCTCTTTCATTGGTGGTCAGTGAGAGGAGCACTGTATGTGGTGGCCCTCCAACCATCTGAGGGACAGTGAACTGGCCCCTTGTGTAAAAAGTTTGGGGACCCCTGCAAGGAAATCTGCTGGGCTGTCTCGTAAGGGAGAGTAGCGGCTACACAGTCTTTAGGCCACTTTTTAAGGGTAAGGATAGGGAAGTAAGAAGGGTAGTGGGGCATTTGCTGATTGGCTGTCGCTATTGCTGGGTGCAGGGGTGCTTTTAACCAATTATGGGTGTTGATGCATTTTCAATCGTCAGCAGTTTCAACCGTCCATGACTTCATTGGACATTCCTTTGCTGTTGGTCACCTGCTGCAAACCCTGAAACGAAACTCATGCTGGCAGGGTGAAAGAAATGAAACCTAAGAGGTTCCTACCATAGTCCAGTGCTGTATTTCATTGCATAAGAGGAGGAAAGTTACTTTTGCCTTTTTTTCTAATGACTTTTCTGAATAATGTTCCAGCAATGTCTGTGTGGAATAGTTTATAGGACTCTTACAGATATCATTTCTGTGTGAAAAGTAGAAGCTCAGAGACTGCAATCTTACTTCAGATTATTCTCCTTCCTTCTAAATGTTATCCTATTCACCCTCATCGGGAAATTTTACCTTTTCTACCTTCTCATGAGTCTTATTAGGCCTTGTTTTGCAGTGTTTTCCTGTTGTTATTGCATCTTTTATGGAAAGAACACTGTGTCATTTACCATCTTAAACCCACACTCTTCCAGATCACTAGCAAAAGTGTTAAAATAGACTGTGTGGTATAGTGAATAAAAAAAGCATCACAACAGGTGTGCATGCATGCATAAACTATTTTTTGAGTGCTGACTCTGCACCTGTCATTTCACTAAGTGCTGGAGATAAAATAATGAGCAAAACAGACATAGTCTCTGCCCTCTTAGGGCTTCTATAGTCTGGTAGAAAATGCAAACATCTAAGTAAGCAATAGGAGAAAACTAAGTGTGGACATGAAGGAAAGTCAAGGGTGCTATGAGATTAAGTAAAATAAAGTTGTTGGGAAAAATAGTCTTCAACATTTTTTTTCTAACTAGTTAATTTCTTCAGTTTCAGTGGTCATATATGCATGATACCACAAGCACAGACTTTGAATGCTGACACACCTGAGTTTGATATCCTTTCTTAGCCCCAGGTTCCACATCTACAAAAAAGTAGAATAAGTACTTCAGGATGCTGGTGTAAGAATGAAAAGAGGTCAGATATACAAGCCTGGGATTACAGAAATATCATAGGGTAAACATGTACCACTGTCATTCTATTACTGTTTTAGTCAATGGTGAGTGATTTATTATTAGTAGTAAAACTTATTTATTATGAAGTAGAATGTAAAGTTTATGCTAATATCTAAGATAAACTGAAGGAATTTTTATCTTGCTACATGCTCCCAGGGTAGCATTAGTTTCTTCTGCTTTTATGACTACTTACATAGAAAAAAGAGAGAGGGGGACATTGTATAAAAATACTTAGCATAGTACCTGTGTATAATAAGAACTCACTGACCTAGAGTATCAATATCAACATACAACTGAAGAGTGCCCATCATTTACATATTTTTCATCCAGAGCACTCTCCTTCATTTACTATCCTTTAAATTATTCTCCTGGTTCTGCAACTTCTGTGCTAATTCATTTTTATTTTTAAGTATTCTTTGGTGTGCACCAGTCTGCATTCCCACCAGCAGTGCAGGAGGGTTCCCCTTTCTCCACATCCTCGCCAGCACCTATCATGTGTTGTTTTGTTAATGAGCGCCATTCTGACTGATGTGAGATGGTATCTCATTGTGGTTTTACTTTGCATTTCTCTAATGATTAGAGATGTTGAACATTTTTTTCATCTGTCCATTGGCCATCTGTAGACTGGTGCAGCCACTGTGGAAAACAGTATGGAGATTCCTCAAAAAATTAAAAATCGAACTGCCTTTTGACCCAGCCATCCCACTTTTAGGAATATATCCCCAAAACACCATATCACCAACTGAACAAAAGAAATGCACCCCCATGTTTACAGCAGCATTGTTCACAATAGTGAAGATCTGGAAACAGCCCAAATGTCCGTCAGTGGACAAGTGGATTAAAAAGCAGTGGCACATATATACAATGCAATAAATACTATGGGGCCATGAAAAAGAAGAAAATATGAACTTTTGCAACAACATGTATGGACCTGGAAACTATTATGTTAAGTGAAATAAGCCAGGCAGAGAAAGAAAAATATCATATGACCTCACTCATTTGAGGAATCCAAGGAACAATGAGAAATGAGGAACGGAATTGAGACAGAAGAGGGATCAAAGGGAACAGAGGAAAAGAGGACAGAGGGAAAGGGGATGATAGGATGGGATAGGGGAAGGGAGCTGTAAGGAGGGGAACAAGAGAGATGTTGAGGGGAATATGGGGGAGGGGGATGCATTTGGGGCGACCCTAGAATCTATGTAAACACAATTAATTAAATAAAAAAGAAGCAATATGGAAATACCTTAAAAAAGGTATTCTTTGGTGTGTGATCTTTAAAAAATAAAACATATTTAAAACCCAGATAAATTGCATCCATTGGTTACATTCTTATTTATCTCCTCAAAGAACTCTTGAAAAGTAATCAATACATGATTTCTGCTTACAGAAAATATGTTGTCTTTCTCCTTACTGAGCTATATTCCATTTGCATATTTGAGCTCATATAAATTAAAGTGTTTGAACTGAAAACTAAAAGAATATTACAGAACCACAGTAAGCTAATGAAATCCAACTACTAGTGTTTGTGCTAATAGACAAAGAAATATCATTACATGGGTAAATATTAACCACAGATAATTCTCAAATGTTTCTATAGCTATTGTTTGAGTATATTTTCTTTTCCTAAATTTTATTTAGAAAATTAAATTTGATAGGGTGACATTGATCAATAAGAGTACATAAGTTTCAGGTAAACATTTCTATAGCATTTGAATTGTTGATTATATTGTGTACCTATCACCTGAACATATTTTCTCATCAAAAACTAGATGCCAGGGGAGGAAAATTGCCTAATTTCACTCTTTTTTTCTTCATCAAGTCATCTTAGCTCAATTCTATTTTATGCTAATCATCACTTTACTCCTAATTTCTTTGCTATTTAGATTTTTTATTTTTTTAATAATAGCTTTTTTAATGCAGTACGTTTTAAGTCACCCTCAGGTTTTTATATGCCTACTTGTATTACCCTGTAAAGATCACCAACCTCTATGCAAGTATAAAATGTATTTTGAGGTTTTCTTTTCATATATAGCCTATTCTGTAATGTCTAATAATTTGCAAATGTTGCACAATGTAGATAACTTCTCATGGGTTCGATTACACTGTTCAATAATATCAGCAGGAGGGAAATGGAAGTGAATTGATGATGGTAAGTACTCGTGGGGATGAATTACACCCAAACTGAATTATTTCCCAAAACCAAGAATAGACTAACCCATCATTTCTGCTAAAAGAAGCTGAATAACTATTGAAAGTGAAAAGTAAGTTGTATTCTCTGGAAATAAATTATTCTGAAATAACTTGCTCTACTACTGTAAAGTGACAGTTCTCTGAAAATGTATTACTTTTTCTTACAAAAAGAACCTTTATTCCCTTAACAGTGAAGTGAGTTCATTTCCTTTCAGTTTTTCCAAAACCATTTCTAAACTTCATCTTAGCTTCTCTAGTGAAGGCAGTCAACTCTGGTGTTATCTAAACTATACACACAGACTGGCTTGGGTGGGGGTGCTCTGGAAAAATTAAGTGTACAGTCTGTTTGACTGGTTTGCCTGGCCTGTGGTTGCACAGTGGATAAAGCATCGACCTGGAATGCTAAGGTCACTGGTTTGAAACCCTGAACTTGCCTGGTAAAGGCATATATGACAAGCTAGCAATGAACAACTAAAGTGAGAGAACTATGAGTTGATACTTCCCATTCCACCCTCTGCTCCTCTCTCTGTAAAATCAATAAATAAAATCTTTAAAAGAAAAAAAGAAGAAAGAAAGAAAGAAAGAAAGAAAAAAAGAAAGAAAGAAAGAAAGGAAAGAAAGAAAGAAAGAAAGAAAGAAAGAAAGAAAGAAAGAAAGAAAGAAAGAAAGAAAGAAAGAAAGAAAGAAAGAAAAAGAAAGAAAGAAAAAAAGAAAAACTGGTTGGATTCAACTGAAATAGATTTGTTTTTGACAGATACTTGAAGTATTTGTGACTGGTTAACAGCAGGAACTATAATAAATTTTTTAGTCTAGCAGGAGTTGAAACTTGAGAAATGGCCATTGATGATGAAATCCATGGCTAAAGGATAATGAACTACTTGGAGTACTATAAAATGGGGCAGAAATGCCACTGTTAATTTATTACATTTTTCGTCTCCATTACAAAAGACCCTTGAGTGCATTTATAAACACATAGATACCAAACAAAACTAGGATCACACCTGGGCTATTCAGCTTCTCCAAACTCATTAACTGAAAAGATATAGATTAATTGGAGAGAGTTCAGAGAAGAGTAACAAAAATGATTAAGGGGCCAGAGGGACTGATTTATGAGAAAAGATTAAAAGAATTTTGTCTATACAATTTAGCTAAGTGATGACTAAGGAGGGAGGGGGTGGGGATACAACTGTCTGAAGGGTGTAAACACCAAGGAGAGAGGAGAATAATTTACTATGCAACATGAGAATATAACTAGGGCTAATAAGCTATAATTACCCAAAGGAATAACAGAACAAATATTTCAGGTAAATTCAGAACCATAAGACCGCCAACTTGTTTCTCAAGGAGACAGTTGCAGACACTTATAACCCTAGTCTCTTCCAGATTAACAAGTATGTTATGTGGAATAGTCATGTGATGCCAATGAGCTTCCTCCTCCCCACACCCTCTCCAATGGTCTTGCATTTTATATTATTTGGCAGATTTCAAGTCCAGCCTTATACACAGGTGTACATAATTTTGCCTTTATTGGTGATGATAAGTCTTTCAAAATTTAATTCCAATAGTGGCCATATAAAAGCCCTTACTTTTAGACTTACTGTGAATTCAATTATAAAATACTAAAATAAGGGACCAAATCTGGAGGTGAGAAAATCTTGGATTCTGCTTAAAATTGTAAACAAATCAGAAGTCATAGTGTTTATGTTTGAAAACTCCAATAATTAATTTTCAAATTGTATTTCATATCTTAAAAAATTCAATTTCAGGATTATCTGAAGAATAAAAAGACTAAAAGTAAATCTTGGTAGGCTTCATGATTTGTGTAAACTTTGGAATGTGGTTCTTCAGAAAACAAATTAGTCTGTGGGTAACTTCAGGCTAAGTTATTTGGCTAATTCCTATTGTGCTATCATGACATTCCAAAGTTTGCTATTTAACCTTACCAGATAAGATTTTGCATGTCACTGCAGTGAAAGCAGCTTCTTTTGTATGCATACTTTCCAACTTCTTTTTCTTTGTGTTGGGAATCTTCATAAGATCATCCACTATGGAAATATACTTTTTTTTTTCTCTTCCTCCTCCTTTTCCCCCTCCTCCACCACCACCACCATTGTTTTTACAACTTCTTCTGGCTTTTATCCTCATCTTAGTCTAGTATTTTTCTAGATAAATAATATCTTAATACATTCTTGAAAGTGAAGTATTTCTGTAAATAAATTTAAAATTCTTCTGCATGGTTAATTTGTCTATTCTCATTCACTTATTTTTGTTTATTTAATTATCTCTTTATAAAAGTATAGGCATAAGGATAATTATTTTATACTTTGGGTTATAATTCTATTTCTTATTAATTTTAATGGGGTGACATTAATCAATCTGGGTACATAGGTTTAGAAAAAATATCTCCAGGTTATTTTGACATTTGATTATGTTGCATACCCATCACCCAAAGTCATATAATCTTCTGTCACCTTCTATCTGGTTTTCTTTGTGCCCTTCCTATCCCCGTAACCCCTACCTTCCCCTCCCCACATCCAGTAACCACCACACTCTTGTCCATGTCCCTAAGTCTCATTTTTATGTCCCACATCTGTATGGAATCATATACTTCTTAATTCTTTTTCTGATTTACTTATTTCACTCAGTATAATGTCCATTATCAAGGTCCATCCATGTTATTGTAAATGATCCAATGTCATCATTTCTTATGCTGATTAGTATTCCATAGTATATACGTACTACATCTACTTTATCCAACATCTATTGAAGGGATGTTTGGTTGATTCCATGTCTTGGCCACTGTGAACAATGCTGCAATGAACATGGGGCTGCATGTGTCTTTATGTACCAGTGTTTTGAGTTATGTGGGTATATTCCCAGTAGAGGGATTGCTGGGTCATATGGTAGTTCTATTTTTAATTTTTTGAGGAACCACCATGCTTTCTTCCATAGTGGTTGTACTACTTTACATTCCCACCAACAGTGAATGAGGGTTCCTTTTTCTCCACAGCCTGTCTAACACTTGTTATTACCTGTCTTGTTGATAATAGCTAATCTAACAGGTGTGAGGTGGTATCTCATTGCAGTTTTGATTTGCATTTCTCTAATAACTAGTGAAGATGAGCATCTTTTCATATATCTGTTAGCCATTTGTATTTCATCCTGTGAGAAGTGTGTGTTCATGTCCTCTTCCTATTTTTTTTTATTGGATTGTTTGCTTACTTGTTGAGTTTTATGAGTTCTTTGTATATTTGGATATTAGGCCCTTATCTGAGCTATTGTTTGAAAATATCATCTCCCATTTAGTTAGCTGTCTGTTTATTTTGTTGTCAGTTTCTCTTGCTGTGCAAAAACTTCTTAGTCTGATGTGGTCCCATTCATTTATCTTTGCCTTCACTTCCCTTACCTTTGGGGTCAAATTCATAAAGTGCTCTTTATAACCAAGGTTCATGAGTTTAGTACCTATGTTTTCTTCTATATAATTTATTGCTTCAGATCTTATATTTAGGTCTTTGATCCATTTTGAATTAATTTTAGTACAAGGGGACAAACTGTAGTCGAATTTTATTCTTTTGCATGTAGCTTTCCAATTTTCCCAGCACCATTTGTTGAAGAGGCTTTCTTTTCTCTATTGTGTGTTGGTGGCCCCTTTATCAAAAACTATTTGACCATATGCATGTGGTTTTATTTCTGGGCTTTCTATTCTGTTCCATTGGTCTGAGTGTCTATTTTTCTGCCAATACCATCCTGTTTTGATTGTCGTGGCTCTATAATATAATTTGAAGTCAGGTATTGTAATGCCCCCAGCTTCATTCTTTTTCCTTAGGATTGCTTTGGTTATTTGGGGTTTTTTATAGTTCTGTATAAATCTGATGAATTTTTTTGTTCCATTTCTTTTAAAAATGACATTGGAATTTTGATGGGTATTGCATGAAATTTGTATATTGCTTTGGGTAATATAGTCATTTTGACTATATTTATTCTTCCTATCCAGGAACAAGGAATATTTTTCCATTTTATTATATCTTTTTTGATTTCCCTTAACAATGCTTTGTAGTTTTCATTATATAGGTTCTTTACATTCTTTGTTATGTTTATTCTTAGGGATTTTATTTTTTATTGCAACCATGAAGGGGATTATTTTTTTGAGATAGTTTTCTGATGTTTCATTGTTGGCATATAGGAAGGCAATGGACTTTTATATATTAATTGTGTATCCTGCGACCATACTGTATTGGTTTATTGTTTCTAGGAGTCTTTTTGTGGAGTCTTTGAGGTTTTCGTTGTATAGGATTATATCATCTGCAAAAAGTGAAACCTTTACTTCTTCTTTCCCAATATGAATGCCTTTTATTTCTTTCTCTTGTCTGATTACTCTGGCTAGAACATCCAGCACTATGTTCAATAAGAGTGGAGAGAGTGGACAACCTTGTCTTGTTCCTGATTTTAGGGGAAAAGTCCTCAGTTTTATGCCATTTAATATGATGTTAGCTGATGGTTTATCATAAATGACCTTTATTATTTTGAGATATTTTTCTTCTATACCCATTTTATCGAGGGTTTTAAACATAAACTACTATTGTATTTTATCAAATGCCTTTTCTGCATCTATTGATAAGATCATATGGTTTTTGTTCTTTGTTTTGTTGATATGGCGTATTATGGTAACCGTTTTTACATATTTTGAACCATTCTTGTGTTTCTGGGATGAATCCCACTTGATCATGATTAATTATTTTTTTAATATGTTGTTGTATTCGATTTGCTTGTATTTTGTTTAGTATTTTAGGATCTGTATTCATTAGAGATATTGGTCTGTAGCTTTCTTTTTTTGTGTTGTCCTTGCCCGGTTTTGGTATGAGGGTTACGTTAGCCTCATAAAATGTATTTGGCAGTATTGCTTCTTCTTCAGTTTTTTAGAAGACTTTGAGTAGAATAGGAACCAAATCTTCTTTGAATGTTTGATAGAATTCACTAGTATAGCCATCTGACCATGGACTTTTATTTTTGGGGAGGATTTTAATAGTTGTTTCTATTTCCTCCTGATTATGGGTCTGTTTAGGCTTTCTGCTTCTTCATGACTCAGTCTAGAAAGACTGTATTGTTCTAGGAATTTATCCATTTCTTCTAGATTGTTGAATTTGGTGGCATACAGTTTCTCATAGTATTCTACAATCATTCTTTGTATATCTGTGATATCTTTGGTGATATCTCCTCTTTCATTTTGGATTTTGTTTATATGAGTCCCTTTTTTTGTTCCTTGGTGAGTCTTGTCAAGGGTTTGCCAATTTTGTTGATCTTTTCAAAAAACCAGCTCCTTGTTTTATTAATTTTTTCTACAGTTTTACTGTTCTCTATTTCATTTATTTCTACTCTGATTTTTATTATTTCCTTTCTCCTGCTTGTTTTGGGTTGTCTTTGTTCTTTTTCTAGTTCCTTAAGATGCAAAGTTAAGTGGTTTACTTGAGCTCTGTCTTGTTTGTTTATGTAGGCCTGAAGTGATATGAACTTCCCTCTTATTACTGCTTTTGCTGCATCCCAGAGATTCTAATATGTTGTATTGTTATTTTCGTTTGTCTGTATGTATCTTTTGATCTCTGCTTTTATTTCTTCTTTAACCAACTCATTTTTTAAAAATGTGTTGTTTAGTTTCCACATTTTTGTGGGTTTCTTTACCTCTTTTTTTGCAGTTGAATTCTAGTTTCAAGGCTTTATGATCAGAAAATATGCTTAGTATAATTTCAATATTTCTGAATTTGTTGATGTTATTTTTGTGACCCAACATATGGTTGATTCATGAAAATGTTCCATGTACACTAGAGAAAAATGTATACTCTGTCACTTTGGGATGAGATGTCCTATAGATGTCTATCATATCCAATTGTTCTAGTGTTTCATTTAAGGCCAATATTTCTTTATTGATTTTCTGTTTGGATGAACAATCTAGAGCCATCAGCAGTGTATTGAGGTCTCCAAGTATGATTGTATTTTTGTCGATTTTTGTTGTCAGGTCAGTCAGTAGCTGTCTTATATATTTTGGTGCTCCTTGTTTTGGTGCAAATATATTAAGATGTATTATGTCTTCTTGATTCAATGTCCCCTTTATCATTATGAAATGAACGTTTTTGTCTCTGATTACCTTTGCCATCTTGTAGTCAGCATTGTTAGATATGAGTATTGCTACACTTGCTTTTTTTAGTGTTATTTGCTTGGAGTATTGTTTTCCAACCTTTCACTTTGAAGTTGTTTTTATCCTTGTAGTTTAGATGTGTTCCTTGTAGGCAGCATACAGCTGAATTTTATTTTTTAATCCATTCTGCTGCTCTGTGTCTTTTTATTGGTGATTTCAATACATTTACGTTTAGTGTAATTATTTACACTTGAGAGTTTCCTATTGCCATTTTATATATTGCTTCCTGATACTTTTGTATCTTGTTTGGTTCTTCTCTTTTGTTTTTCTATCATTTGTTTTTGTTTGGTTGTAATCCATACTTCTTTCCTCTGTTACTTCTTTTTTCAAGCCATGTGCTTCTGTGGTGGTTTTTTCAGGGGTGGTTACCATTAAGTAATAGAAAGGGTACATATCATGTTCATTGTAGTACATTATCTCATGAGTGCTTCTGCGCTCCGTCCTCCGTTGCTACTTTTAATCTTTGTCCCCCCCTTTTTTGTGTTTGTTGTCACAGATTAATCTTGTTTTTATTGTGATATTGAATGAGCTTTTATTTGTAGCTTTGTTTTGTTTTGTTCTGTGTACCTGGTCTGAAAACCCCCTTTAGTATTTCCTGAAGTGGGGGTTTTCTGGTGATAAATTCCCTCATCTTTTCTGTATCTGTGAATGTTTTTAATTCTCCTTCATATTTGAAGGATAGCTTTGATGGGTATAGTATTTTTGGCTGGAGGTTCCTCTTTTTCAGAACTTTAAATATGGGGGTCCACTCTCTTCTCGCTTATAGAGTTTCTGCTGAGAAGTCTGTTGATACTCTAATAGGCCTTCCTTTATATGTTGTATTCTTTTTTTCCCTGGCTGCCTTGAGAATTTTGTCTTTGTCATTGGTTTGTGCCAATTTCATTATGATGTGCTTTGGAGTAGGTTTGTTAGGGTTAAAATAACTCAGTGTTCTGTTTGCTTCCTGAATTAGAGGCTTAGTTCTTTCCACAGGCTTGGGAAGTTCTTGTCTATTATTTATTTGAGTATGTTCTCTATTCTATTTTCTCTCTCTTTTCCTTCTGATATACCCATTATTCTTACGTTGCTCTTTCTGATGGAGTCAGATAATTCCTATAGGGTTTTCTCATTTTTTTTTTAAATTTGTGAGTCTCTCTTCTCTCTGTAGTGCCTCTGGTTGCCTGTCTTCTATGTCACTAATTCTCTCCTCTATCTGGCCTGTTCTATTGGCTAAGCTTGTTACCTCATCTTTCAGTTCATGAGTTGGGTTTTTGATCTCTGTTTGATTCATTTTCATAGTTTCAATTTCCTTGGTGATATATTTTTTCTGTTCGTTGAATTGTTTTTTGAGCTCCCTAAATTGCCTTTCTGTGATTTCTTGTATATCCCTGAGTATTTTTAGGGCTTAAATTTTCAATTCTCTGTCTTTTAACCTCAAGACTTCCAAGCGATTAAAACTTTTTTCTGTAGATTTTTCCTCATCTATTTGAGCTACATCACTGTCTTTTGTATCCCATGATATTCAATTTCTTTTTCCTTAGTGGCATTTGAGAGTGGTATTGTTAATAACACTAATGAGAGTTAATAAAAAAAGTTTTGAGAAAATGCAGTGAAAAACTAAAAATTCTGTTGTGCTAAGTGGAACAAAAATACATAGAATGAGGGGACTTGGTTGGGGGGAGTGACAAAGTGGCAAAAAATGAGGCAAGAACCCATAAAATGCCACAGGAAAAATTTGGATCAAGAATAAAATAATTTGTTTGTAAATGATGATCAAATAATGGAAATAGTGCAAGAGAAAAGAAGAAAAAAGAAAAGAGAAAAGAGAAAAATACAATGAAAAATAAAAATTCTATTATATTAAGTGAAACAAAAACTACATAGAATGGAGAGCCGGAGTTGGGAGAAATGCTAAAGAGACAAAAAGCAAAGTAAAAAGCACACAAAGAAAAAATTTGAATCCAGAATAAAATAATTTGTTTGTGGGTGAGATTTGAATGAGAGAAAAGTGAAAGAGAAAAGAAGAAACAAAAAGAGAGAGAGAGAAAAAATTGAGTTAAGTTTTTTGGAATGTAACAGTCATAACAAAAAAACAATGGAAAATGTAATTCCTATGGGTAATAAAGTTCAAAATGAAAAGAAAAAATTAAAATGGAAAGAGGATAAAATGACTGAGGTGGAAAAAAATGATAAAAAATACAAGAAAAAAATGGAAAAATCTAAAGACTGTAGATTTTTCCTGGTTTTGAGAGGTTATATTTTTCCTTTTTCTTTCTTCTTTCTCTCTCTTTTTGGCCAGTGGTGCTGTACCCCAGGTTCTGCCCCTGTGGCACTCTTAGGCAGAGATTTGCAGTTGATGTGTCACTATGGTGATGACATAAACTAAGCCTCAGTCCCATTGGTAGGCAGGGTTTGTTAGTGTTTGCAGGCTCTGACAATGGGAGAGTTCGTTTTCCTGGAGCCTCTTCCCCAGTCTCTCCTTCCTGAAATAGCAGCCTGGGGATCCAGCTGTGACATTTCCCCAGCCACTGCTTAGAGAACAAGAGGCTCTAAGAGCTGCCAAATCCCCCTTCTATCCCCACTCAAAGCAGGGTTCTGGGTAAGGCTTTGCCAGCCAAAGCTGCCAGTATAATCAGGCAGGACTTGGAGCCGACTGTTTTTCAGGTGTCTTTCTATGAGCCTCTGGGCATGTCTAGTATGCCTCAGTGCTCCAGAGGTCTGCTCTCCCCAGGCTTTTTGCACTTTTTATCCTGTATCGGCTAGCAGGAAGATGCCCCAGTCACTGCCTGCAGAGCAAGAGGTCCAAAAAGCTGCCAAGTCCCTCCTCCAGGTTTGTTCAAAGCACGGCTCTGTGTATGAAAGCTTTGTCAACCAGCTCAAGTGGCAGGGGAGTGAGCTGATTTCTGGTTCTAGCTAAATTTGCCTTAGCACTCCATGGGTCTGCTCTCCACAGGCTTCTCACTTGTTGGGAAGCCTATAGCCCAGCCCACCCAACTTCTGCAGTGTTCTCTGAGGTCTGTTTCATGGGATTGTACTTTTTAACCTGTATCGGCTGACTAGAAGTTGCCCCAACCTCTGCCTGCTGAGCAAGAGGCCCTGAGAACTATCAAGTCCCTCCTCTGGGTCACCTTAAATCGTAGGCCTAGGAAAGAAGGCTTTGTCAGCCAGAGCTGCTAGCATAAGCCCAGCAGGCAATGAGCAGACTGCGGATTAGGCTCTTTTCAGCACTCAGTGGATCTGCTCTCCAGAGGCTGTCTTCATGCCCTTCTCCCCATTTTTGTAGTTCTCCTTCCTGGGAATGTGCTTCGTTTGCCTATATGGCTGGCAGAGTTGCCATGCCTGTAGGGAAGCCAGCTCTCTGTGCACTTCCCACACACTGGGATTATACAGAGACTCTGTTCACAGCCCACGCAGAAGGCCACTGCTGACAGTCTCCAACCCAACCCCTCTATCCAGGAATGCAGGAGCCCATGCCCAAAGCACCAGGTTAATCCACTCGCACACTCCCCACACTCGTGACCGGGAAACTGAGAGTAAATAAGGCAACTGCTTGCCCACCTCTGCCAGGGCCTGCCTCTGCATTAGCTCCACGTGGGCTGAGCCGTGAGCACACTCTTTCCTCAGCTTGAATGTCTCTGCCCTAGCCCAGCTTTTTCCATGCCCCCAGCCCTCCCTTCCTCTCAGTTCCAAGTGAAAGCAGCCCTTCCTCAGGTCAGTGAGGAAAGCGGAATACTCCGTTCTCCATCCTATTTCCTTCAGAGTGGGTTATATATTCAGTCACCTTTTTGCCTAATCATACCTTTGTTTAATGTATGTGTATTTCTGATATTCCTGTGATTGTTTTTCTGTCTCTAGTTGTTGAATTTGTTGAAATTTCAGGGAGAGGTCTCGGGCGCACCCCTCACAGCACCATTTCTCTGACATCAGTCTCTGGGTTATAATTCAACACTACTTTATGTTGTTCAAATTTTCCCAACTTTGGACATTGGGAGCTCTTTCAGTTAGCTTCTGTGTTCCTCTGACATACTCCCATACAAGTGGACTTTTACTGAATAATTATTTTCTTTATGGCATTACAAGATGTTACAGATTCATTCATAGTTCCTGTCCAAATCAGTCCTATTGTCAACAAGTTCTTTAAGGATCTCTGCTTCTTTTTATTGGAGAATGGTATTAATAAGCAAGACTTGAGTGCTATATGTGTTTATTGCTACTGGGGTGTCATTACTTCTAGGTTTTCCCTGCTAACAGAGGAAGGAAATGTATGTGTACATACCAGCTCACATTTGTACATATATCTATAAATACTTCTATATGTAACCATCTGTGTTCATACTGATGTCTCCAATTCTAATCCATTACTACATAGATATTCTAGCCTTCTCCCCTATTTTTCCATTACCTCCCACTTCCATTCATCATCCATTTACTTAACTACTTAGTTCTAACACACATGTATAATGATTTCAGAATGTTCACCTATACCTCCGTGGGACATTTTTGACAAATACAGTATATGCTTATCTATAGTTTCTTTTGTATTTAGTCTGACAAACTCAACTTATTTCTAAAATTTCTTAGATTAGCCTTTTTCTCCCTGCCTTATTCAGTGAGGTTGTTTCATATGTATGTAATATAATTAGATTCTTCTGTCACATTTTGCATTCCATCCTGAGATCATTTCCCTGATGATTTTTTAAATTTTGCACACATTAATATTTGTTCTTTGTCCTGTAAAGTTGAATGGGTATTAAAAAATGCATAGTATCATCCTTACCCTAAAGAATAAATCCCCTGTGTTCTACCTAGTCAACATTCCCTCCCTCTACTCAAACCTCTGACAAACTTCAGTCATCTGTGTACCATCTCTGTAGTTTTGTCTTTTCCAAAATGTTGTGTGAATGGAATGATGATGCAGTTTGTAGCCTTTCTAACTGGCTTCTCTCACTTAACAATATATATTTTAAATTCATCCATGTCTTAGCCCTGGCCAGATAGTTCATTTGGTTAGAGCATCATCCCAAAGTGAAGTTTGCAGGTTCAATCCCTGGTCTGAGCACATACAGTAACAGATGTTTCTGTCTCTCTCCCTGCCTCTCGACAAAATCAATAAATTAAATAAATTAAATTCATCCATGTCTTTGTGTGGCTTTTTAAATCATTGCATAGTATTCCATTATATGTATATACACAATTTCTTTTGTGTGTGTGTGTGTGACAGAGACAGAGAGAGGGACAGATAGGGAAAGACAGACAGTTAGGAAGAGAGATGAGAAGCATCAATTCTTCGTTGCAGCACCTTAGTTGTTAATTGATTGCTTTCTCATATGTACCTTGACAGGGGAGGGGTTCTACAGCAGACCAAGTGACCCCTTGCTCAAGTCAGCGACCTTGGGCTCAAGCTGGTGAGCCTTGCTCTACCCAGATAAACCTGAGATCAAGCCAGTGACCTCGAGGTTTCAAACCTGGGCCCTCTGCGTCCCAGTCCAATGCTCTATCCACTACACCACCATCTGGTCAGGCCACAATTCCTTTGTGTATTTAACTAATGAATGACATTTAAGTTGCTTCCAGTATTCAGTGATTGTGAATAAAGCTGCTTTAAAGATTTGCATGGTGCTTTTTGTGTGCATGTAAGTTTCAAATCAGTTAAGGAGTGAGGTTACTGAGTTGTATATTAAGACTATATTTATCTTTGTAAAAAAAACTGCTAAAATGTCTTCAAAAGTGGACACACCATTTTGCATTCTCCCTTTCATCACTTCCATTACCACACACACACACACACACAAACACACACACGCATTCTATTTTCTATCCTCACTACTTGAACATGAAAACAATGGTGAGAGAGACTAAAATGTACTCAGAATATATATATGCAGCATGCTTTTTTTCTTGTCTTAGGACCACATATCCAGTGACTTTAATTCCTTTTTCATCACAGTGCGACTAGCAGATATACACTTTCTTCTAAGAATATTGTTTGCATCTGATTTTGATTGCCTTGCAACCCATATGTAGGCCCTCCTTCTCTGAGTTATACGGCTATGTTGCCCATTTCCCTTGCAAGCTGCAAACTTGCCTTTCTCACTTCAATCCAGATTGCATCTTACCCATTCTATGTGTCATTCCTTCAGGCTCACAGTAGATGAAAAAGTTAATTGTTTAAATAAATTTTATTTTGAATGTTAGGGCAAAGAATGACACTAACGTGGATTGAACATCTACAATGCACCAGGCACTCTCATACTACTCTCATTACACTCACAATAACCTTATGAGGTGATTGTTATTTCCACTGTATAGATAAGAATATTTAGAGGAAAGTGGGCTCTTTTAATACCTTTATACATGGTATCCCCTCTGCCTGAAATGACTGTTCAGTTCTATCTCTATCAAACTAACAATTTTCACAAGTCACTTCACATTTTACTTCCCTAGGTGGTGGTCTCAGCATTACCCCTGTCAATTTTGGAAAGACTCTCCAAGTAGCTCTGATACTTGCCCTATGTTAAGGGCCATAATACTAAACTGTGCATATGTAAACCTCAAGGGCCATATCTTACTATTATTAGTATTCATAGTACATTACATAGTATCTTTTGGGTTCCACAGTATTTTATGAGTCAGTGTTTATTAAATGAATATTTTGGGGTTTTATGGAAATGCAGATATTCTTTTGCATATTGCTGTGGGTGGGTAGATTTAAAATCATTTGAGTAAATTTATTCAGATAACTGCTAAATCTTTAGGGAGAAGAAGTGATTTTTAAAATGAAGAGGATATTTATCATATTTTTACTCTTAACTATCTACTGTTATCATAATGCAAACTACATAAAGTAAAGTCTGATAAAGTCTATTTAGCTGGTGCAGATACACAAAAGATAATTGTAAACCAGGGATACTTCAAGTGGGCATAGATCAAATTGAATAGCTGAAAACCACTACAGTAGGAACTGAGAAAAATTTTAGCAACCCAATATCCTTTACCAAAACAAACACCTTAGTGATTAAAATTCTTTGGTTGCCTAGAGCTGTATTTTTAATTGAATGTTGCTAAAAATAAATGTGCTACTACTTACACTAAGACTTTTTTTTCATTCCACAAAAGCTTCAATTAAATGGTAATGGCATTGTTTTAACAGAATTTAACCTTTATTGGCAAAAATAATATAAGACACTACTAATCAATTCTCATGCAAAATGTGGAATCACTTTCCACATAACTAGATACCAGCTGATTAGAGATGAGGTCCCTGATTACTATTCTAAGTTACCATTAGTTCAAGTCAAAATGAAAATTATTCAAGAATCTTAATACTAACATAATTCTTAACATTACTTATTGCTAAGAACTGGGCTCTGCATGGTCCCAGTTCAATGTCAATTTAAGACCCCAGCAAGATACTATACAGCTGACTTGATTTGCCAAAGAAATTTGAAAACTCAAAGTTATTAGAAGCATTCTTGCTGCTAGGTGTACAACTTGGCTCATCATGGAGCTGGGGTAATCAGAGAGTGAGCAAATGATAATTTACATCCTTAGGCAAACATACAAGCTTTGAAGCTAGAGTATTCCTAATTGCATACCTAATGCTTGATTGAGTGATTCTGAGGTTATACAACCACCCCAAGAAGCTGCTCCTACTGTCTTATTGTTTACCAGTGACACTCATCTCCTTCATGCAGAGCTGTGCTTCACAAACTAGCAGTGGTCTGCCAGGATCCAGGCTGTTTCTTCCTGGAGCATAGATTCTATTTGGGTTTAAATATACGCATACTGCATATTATTCTCAAATGGGTAGGGAGGATATTGGGAAGTGCAGAGAAACTTCTAAAGCACTGACCTACATTATGACCACTTTTCTGGCATTCCCTTCTTTCTCAACTCTGCCTTGAAGTCTCCTGCTTAAATTTCAAAAACCAGCTCAGAAGCCATCCTCCCTAGCTTCCCTACCTCGAGTTCAATAACTTCCTCCTCTGTTTTCATTTACTTTTTTCCATGACCTTACAATGGCATTGATTACATTAATGTGATTAGCTATTTATCTTTTCCCTAGATATATTGTAAGCCTCAGAAGAACAAGGTATACAAAACTCTTTATATTCCCCAGTGCCTTACACAGTATTTAACTAAAGCAGGTGCCTCATAAACATTGAGTAGATAGATGAATGGATGGATGATAAGAGAGACAGACAAGAAAATGTTCATTCATCAATGTCTACCCACCTGGACAAAACATTTGAGGTCCTCTCCTAATCTGCTTATTAAGGCCTCTAAATTTGTCCACTGTGTTGCTTTCAACTTATATGTCAGTTATGCCTTAATTTTTTTTATTAAAAAAATCAATGTGGTTCATCTTACTAAATGATCAAGAAGAAAAGTCTTATAATAACTATGAATTTAGGCAAAACTTTTAATAAAATCTAACACCAGTTTATGATAAAAACTCAGAAAATTAACTAGAAATAGAGGGGAACTTCTTCAATGTGGTGAAGGACATCTACAAAAACCCTATAGCTAACATACTTTACAGTGAAAAACTAAATGCTTTCCTTGTAAGATCAGGAACAAGGTAAGGATGTCTGCTGTCATTATTTCTCATCAACATTGTGCAGGAGGTTCTAGCCAGGGCAATAAACACAGGTAAAAATAAATAAGAGACAAGCAGTTTTTAAAGGAAACAAACTCATTATATGCAGACAATGTGATTATCTCTGTAGAAAAATCTTATGAAATCTACAAAACAACTAGAACTTGTAAGCAAATATGACAAGTTCCCAGGACATGATGTAACTATTTTAAAATCAATTGCATTCTTATATACTAGCAATAAATAATCAGAAATTGACATTTAAAAATACCTTTCAGGTGATGACATCAGGGTAATGGCAGGGTAGGAAGAGATACCGATAAATCTCCCCCAAAACTCAACAAGATCTTCAACCAGAAACAGAAAAACCTATCCTTGGAGCCTCCAGATGTTTCGCAGAAACAAAGAAAAAAAAAAAAAAAAAAAAAAAAAACAAAGCCACAAGTAAAAGCTCCAAGAAGAACACAATAAAACCAAATTTAAAATTTAAACTGTGACAACAACAAAAAAAAAGGGGGGGGGGAGGATGGAGATTAACAGTAGCAAAGGACGATGGAGTACAAAAGTACTCACAAAAATAGTGTGCTACAATGAACAGGGTAGAAACCCTTTTCATTACTTAAAGGTAACCACCATTGAAAAAAATGGCCACGGAAGCACATGAGATAAAAAAGATAGCAACAGAGGAAAGATGTATGGAATACAACCAAATAAAAACAAAAGATAGAAAAACGAAAGAGAAGGATCAAACAAGACACAAAACTAACAGAAAGCAAGATATAAAATGCCAATAAGGAACTCACAAGTGTCAATAATTACACTAAATGTAAACGGATTAAACTCACCAATAAAAAGGCACAGAGTAGCAGAATGGATTAAAAAAGAAAATCCAACTGTATGCTGCTTACAAGAAACTCATCTAAGTAACAAGGATAAAAACAAATTCAAACTAAAAGGCTGGAAAACAATACTCCAAGCAAATAACATCCAAAAAAAAGCAGGTGTAGCAATACTCATATCTGATAATGCTGACTACAAGACAGCAAAAGTACTCAGAGACAAAAATGGCCATTTCATAATGGCTAAGGGGACACTGAATCAAGAAGACATAACAATTCTTAATATATATGCACCAAACCAAGGAGCACCAAAATATATAAGACAGCTACTTATTGACCTTAAAACAAAAACTGACAAAAATACAATCATACTTGGAGACCTCAATACACCGCTGACGGCTCTAGATCGGTAATCCAAACAGAAAATCACCAAAGATATAGTGGCCTTAAACAAAACACTAGAGCACCTGGATTTGATAAACATCTACTGGACATTTCATCCCAAAGTGACTGAGTATACATTTTTCTCCAGTGTACATGGATCATTCTCAAAAATTGACCATATGTTGGGCCACAAAAACAACATCAGCAAATTCAGAAAAATCGAAGTTGTACCAAGCATATTTTCTGACCATAAAGCCTTGAAACTAGAATTCAACTGCAAAAAAGAGAAAAAAAATCCCACAAAAATGTGGAAACTAAACAACATACTTTTAAAAAATGAATGGGTCAAAGAAGAAATAAGTGCAGAGATCAAAAGATATATACAGACAAATGAAAATGACAATATGACATATCAGAATCTATGGGATGCAGCAAAAGCAGTGATAAGAGGGAAGTTCCTATCACTTCAGGCCTATATGAACAAACAAGAGAGAGCCCAAGTGAACCACTTAACATCACACCTTAAGGAACTAGAAAAAGAAGAACAAAGACAACCCAAAACCAGCCGAAGAAAGGAGATAATAAAAATCAGAGCAGAAATAAATGAAATAGAGAACAGAAAAACTATAGAAAAAGTTAATAGAACAAGGAGCTGGTTCTTTGAAAAAATCAACAAAATTGACAAACCCTTGGCAAGACTTACCAAGGAAAAAAGAGAAAGAACTCATATAAACAAAATCCAAAATGAAAGAGGAGAAATCACCATGGCCATCATAGATATACAAAGAATTATTGTAGAATACTATGAAAAACTTTATGCCACTAAATTCAACAACCTAGAAGAAATGGATAAATTCCTAGAACAATACAACCTTCCTAGACTGAGTCAAGAAGAAGCAGAAAGCCTAAACTGACCTATTAGTAGAGAAGAAATAGAAAAAACCATTAAAAACCTCCCCAAAAATAAAAGTCCAGGCCCTGACGGCTATACCAGCGAATTTTATCAAACATTCAAAGAAGAATTGGTTCCTATTCTACTGAAAGTCTTCCAATAAATTGAAGAAGAAGCAATACTTCCAAACACATTTTATGAGGCCAACATAACCCTCATACCAAAACCAGGCAAAGATGGCACAAAAAAAGAAAACTACAGACCAATATCTCTAATGAATACAGATGCTAAAATACTAAACAAAATACTAGCAAATCGAATACAACAACATATTAAAAAAATAATATGGCCCTGGCCGGTTGGCTCAGCGGTAGAGCGTCGGCCTGGCATGCGGGGGACCTGGGTTCGATTCCCGGTCAGGGCACACAGGAGAAGCGCCCATTTGCTTCTCCACCCCCTCTCCCCTCCTTCCTCTCTGTCTCTCTCTTCCCCTCCCGCAGCCAAGGCTCCATTGGAGCAAAGATGGCCCAGGCGCTGGGGATGGCTCCTTGGCCTCTGCCCCAGGAGCTAGAGTGGCTCTGGTCATGGCAGAGCGACGCCCCAGAGGGGCAGAGCATCGCCCCCTGGTGGGCAGAGTGTCGCCCCTGGTGGGCGAGCCAGGTGGATCCCGGTCAGGCGCATGCGGTAGTCTGTCTGTCTGTCTCTCCCCATTTTCAGCTTCAGAAAAATACAAAAAATAATAATAATAATAATAATAATAATAATAATACATCATGATCAAGTGGGATTCATCCCAGAATCTCAAGGATGGTTCAACATACGTAAAACGGTTAACGTAATACACCATATCAACAAAACAAAGAACAAAAACCACATGATCTTATCAATAGATGCAGAAAAGGCTTTTGATAAAATACAACACAATTTTGTTTAAGACTCTCAACAAAATGGGTATAGAAGGAAAATATCTCAACATGATAAAGGCCATATATGATAAACCATCAGCTAACATCATATTAAATGGCACTAAACTGAAGGCTTTCCCCCTTAAATCAGGAACAAGACAGGGTTGTCCACTCTCTCCACTCTTATTTAATGTGGTACTAGAGGTTCTAGCCAGAGCAATCAGACAAGACAAAAAAATAAAAGGCATCCATATCGGAAAAGAAGAAGTAAAGGTATCACTTTTTGCAGATGATATGATCCTATACATCGAAAACCCCAAAGAATCCACAAAAAGACTACTAGAAACAATAAGCCAATACAGTAAGGTCGCAGGATACAAAATTAACATACAGAAGTCAATAGCACAACCATTATGGAGGAAAGTATGGTAGTTCCTCAAAAAACTGCAAATAGAACTACCTTATGACCCAGCAATCCCTCTACTGGGTATATACCCCAAAACCTCAGAAACATTGATACGTAAAGACACATGTAGCCCCATGTTCATTGTAGCACTGTTCACAGTGGCCAAGACATGGAAACAACCAAAAAGCCCTTCAATAGAAGACTGGATAAAGAAGATGTGGCACATATACACTATGGAATACTACTCAGCCATAAGAAATGATGACATCAGATCTTTTACAGCAAAATGGTGGGATCTTGATAACATTATACAGAGTGAAATAAGTAAATCAGAAAAAAACAAGAACTACATGATTCCATACATTGGTGGAACATAAAAACGAGACTAAGAGACATGGACAAGAGTGTGGTGGTTACCAGGGGTAGAGGGAGGGAGGACGCAGGAGGGAGGGAGGGAGAGAGTTAGGGGGAGGGGGAGGGGCACAGAGAAAACTAGATAGAAGGTGACGGAGGACAATCTGACTCTGGGCAAGGGGTATGCAACATAATTTAATGACAAGATAACCTAGGCATGTTTTCTTTGAATATATGTACCCTGATTTATTAATTTCATCCCATTAACATTAATAAAAATGTATTAAAAACAAAACAAAAAAAAAGAAGTCAATAGCCTTTCTATGTGCCAACAATGAAACAATTGAGAATGAACTCAAAAGAATAATCCCCTTCATGATTGCAACAACAACAAAAAAAAATACTTAGGAATAAACATAACAAAGAATGTAAAGGACTTATATAATGAAAACTATAAACCATTGTTAAGGGAAATCAAAAAAGATATAATGAGATGGAAGAATATACCTTGTTCTTGGTTACAAAGAATAAATATAATCAAGATGGCCATATTACCCAAAGCAATATACAAATTTAATGCAATTCCCATCAAAATTCCAATGACATTTTTTAAAGAAATAGAGCAAAAAAACATCAGATTTATATGGATCTATAAAAAACCTCGAATAGCCAAAGCAATCCTAAAGAAAACGAATGAAGCTGGGGTCATTACAATACCTGACTTTAAACTATATGATAGGGCCACAACAATCAAAACAGCATGGTATTGGCAGAAAAATAGACACTCAGACCAATGGAACAGAATAGAAAGTCCAGAAATACAACCAGATATATATAGTCAAATAATTTTTGATAAAGGGGCCAACAACACACAATGGAGAAAAGAAAGCCTCTTCAATAAATGGTGCTGAGAAAACTGGAAAGCCACATGCAAAAGAATGAAACTGGACTACAGAAACTGTACTAAAATTAACTCAAAATGGATCAAAGATCTAAACATAAGACCTGAAACAATTAAGTACGTAGAAGAAGACATAGGTACTAAACTCATGGACCTGGGCTTTAAAGACCATTTTATGAATTTGACTCCAAAGGCAAGAGAAGTGAAGGCAAAAATTAATGAATGCGACTACATCAGACTAAGAAGTTTTTGCTCAGCAAGAGAAACTGATAACAAAATAAACAGAAAGCCAACTAAATGGGAAATGATATTTTCAAACAACAGCTCAGATAAGGGCCTAATATCCAAAATATACAAAGAACTCATAAAACTCAACAACAAACAAACAAACAATCCAATAAAAAAATGGGAAGAGGACATGAACAGACACTTCTCCCAGGAAGAAATACAAATGTCCAACAGATATATGAAAAGATGCTCATCTTCTTTAGTTATTAGAGAAATGCAAATCAAAACTGCAATGAGGTACCACCTCACACCTGTTAGATTAGCTATTATTAACAAGACAGGTAATAGCAAATGTTGAAGAGGCTGTGGAGAAAAAGGAACCCTCATTCGCTGTTGGTGGGAATGTAAAGTAGTACAACCATTATGGAAGAAAGTATGGTGGTTCCTCAAAAAACTGAAAATAGAACTACCTTATGACCCAGCAATCCCTCTACTGGGTATATACCCCCAAAACTCAGAAACATGGATACGTAAAGACACATGCAGCCCCATGTTCATTGCAGCATTGTTCACATTGGCCAGAACATGGAAACAACCAAAAAGCCCGTCAATAGATGACTGGATAAAGAAGAAGTGGCACATATACACTATGGAATACTACTCAGCCATAAGAAATGATGACATCGGATCATTTACAGCAAAATGGTGGGATCTTGATAACATTATACAAAGTGAAATAAGTAAATAAGAAAAAACCAGGAACTGCATTATTACGTACGTAGGTGGGACATAAAAGTGAAACTAAGAGACATTGATAAGAGTGTGGTGGTTATGGGGGGAGGGGGGAAAGGGAGAGGGGGAGGGGCACAAAGAGAACTAGATAGAAGGTGACAGAGGACAATCTGACTTTGGGTGATGGGTATGCAACAAAATTGAACGACAAGATAACCTGGACTTGTTATCTTTGAATATATGTATCCTGATTTATTGATGTCGCCCCATTAAAAAATAAAATTATATAAAAAATACCTTTCATAATACCATCAAAAATATGGTATAATGTTAAAATGTCCTAATTTTTTTTGTAGAAGTTGATAATGTGATTTGAATATCTAGAAAGGAAAAGGCCCTAGAATATCTAAAACAACTTTTAAAAGGAACAAATTTGGAGGACTTAGGCTATCTCATTTATCTCAAAGCTTATTAGAAGGCAAAAATAATTAATACATAGTGTTCTTAATATAAAAATAGATAGTAGATTAAGGAGCAGAAAAGTGAGCCCAGAAATAAACACAGACATGTATATGTGGTCAAGTGTAAAGTGATTCATTGGGAAAGCATTGCCTTTCAAATAAAAATTGTGTTGGAACATTTGGATATCATCATCACACTAACCTTGATTAAATACCTCACATTCTATGCAGAAAAAAATGGAGTCCTAAATGTAAATTATAAACTATCAGGCAAAAAAAAATTAAATATAACACCAAAAAGATAATGCATTAAAAAAATGGTAAATTGAACTTTATCAAAATTAAAAACTCTGTTCTTATAAGATACTGTTAAGATAATTATAAGACAAGACAGACTGGAATAAAAATATTTGCAAATTACATACGTTTTTTCTCATTTTTTATAGATGGTTTATTTTTTTTTTCTTTAGAGATTTAAATTTAACAGGGTGACATTGGTCAACTAAAGTACATAGATTTAGAGAAAACATCTCCACATTATTTGAACAGTCAATTATGCTGTATACCCATCACTCAAAGTCAAATCATCCTCCATCACCCTATATTTTGTTTCTCTTTAAGCCCCTCCCACTCCCTCCACCCCCTCCCTCTTATAATGAACTTTTATCCAGAATATATAATGAATTCTTAAAACTCAATAAACAAATCAATTTTTTAAATTTATTTTTCAATTACAATTGACATTTGATATTTTTAAATGGGTAAAAGATTTAAACAGACACTTCACCACAAAGATATATGAAAAGATACTCAACATCATTAGTCACTATGGACAAACAAATTAAAGCCACAACAAGAGGCTATTACATACCTATTAGAATGGGCTAAACTTAAAAAGACTGACTACACCAACTTTTGGCAAGGATGTGAGAAGCTGCAACTGTCATATATTGCTGTTGAAAATCTAAAATGGTGCAAGACTTTAGAAAACAGTTTGACCATTTCTTATAACATATACTTACCATATAACCCAACAGTTCCATTCCTAGGTATTTCCTAAGAGAAATGAAAGCATATGTCCACAAAAATACTTGTGCACCAAAAAGTGAAAGGAGTACGAACTACAAATTGGTAGTTACAGCATAGTCACGGGTATATAAAGCATAGGGAATATAGCCAATAATATTGTAATAATTATGTATGGTGCCAGGTGGCTACTAGAATTATTGTGGGATAATTTCATAAATTATATAATTATATAACCATTACACTGTACACCTGAAACTAATAAATAATACTGAGTATCAGCTGTAATTGAGTAGTTAAAAACTTGTACACCAAAACTGGTAATAGTTTTGTTTATAATAACTGAAGATTGAAAACAACCCAGTATGGCCAACAACAGGTGAACGGATATACAAACTATATAGCATCCATACAATGAAATACTAAGTATTTTTTAAAAAATGAATGAACTACTGATACATGTTATAACATGAATGAATTGCAAAATAATTATGAGCGAAAGAACCCAAACAAAAAAATAGTAAGTATACATTGTATGCTTCTATTTATATAAAATTCTAGAAAATAAAAACTAGTCTATTGTGACAGAAAGGAGATGAGTGGTTGCCTGGGAGTGCAGTGGACATTGTAGATTAGGCAGGATGGGCTGGTATTACAAAGTGGTCTGAGTAAACTTTGTGGGGGGGGGTGAATATCTTCATTATTTTGATTGTAATCATGTTTTACAGGTGTACATAATATGTATATACATATTTCAAAACTTCACAAGTTATACACTTCAATATGTATTATGTATTTTATCCCTATAAAGCCATGGAAAGTTATTTCAGTAGCTGACAATGAAGCTAATTATAGCTTACTGCATAGTTTGTGTTAAATTTCTATGCTTATAGGCTTTGGGACAGGGGTTGGGAGAAAGAGACAAATGGAGTAATAGAAACAGGAGCTATGCTTAGATGACCCTTTGCCAGCACTCTTTCTCAGGTGAGGCTTCTCAGAGGCTGGTTTGAGTTTGGTAGTGGCAAAAAGTTTCTATTTCAAGTTTTCTGGTTGATTCTGAAGTAGCCAAGCAATACATGTACGTGGTTTTAAAAAATATGAATTATGTACATAAAGACTTGTAATGTAAGCAACATGTTGACGTTCTAACCCTCCCTACTCCCTACCCCCAATCCTAACCCTCTAAGATTATTGTCTTTAAGTCTATTAATTGTTTTTGTTTAATTCTTTGGGTGTGCTTCCCTAGATACTGCTATTACTTGATTTATCTATTATGAGCTTTATTAATTTTCCACTGTAATAAATGAGGCTTTACCTCAATTATTCTACCTCTCAGCCCAATACGGTTATCATGCTTTTTAGTTCCTCTGTTTGTTTGCTTTAGAAATATACTTAGATCTAATTATTTCTGGTTTCATAAACTAGACAATATATCTTAACTCCATTTGTAAGATGAGGCTTAGTTCCCTGTTCTTCCCTTTATCACTCATTTCTTCTACCTGCTAACCCTTGTCATTTGTAGTTCTCATATTTCCAACTGGGATAACATTTATGCTTTGCTCTTTATCTATAATTAAGTAGCTCTATAATTAAGTATCATCCTTTTATATATTGGTTATTTCTGAAACTGAAAAATCACTATGCAGTGTTTATATTACTATGGCTATTTAAAATTATTTTCCTGTCAAGTGTTATAAGAACATTTCTTAATTTGTGTAATGTTTTGTTTTTCTGGAGTTTCCAATTTTTTTTTCTTGCATTGTCTGCAGCATCAATAGTTTCTCTAATTTCTTAAAGGTAGATAACATTGTGAGCCCCCCCTCTTTTATTGTTTTTTTTTCTGGATGCCTCCCTTCTGGAGCTCCTCCTTTCTTCAGTCCGGTTTGAATGTTCTTTAAGCCTATTGTGTAGCTGTCGTCCTTAGACTTTGATTAGACTGTGGTTTTAGATCCACTGTTTCCTGAATCTAGTGTGTATCTCTATTTTTCTTTACTCTCTTTGCTGAAGTATATTCCTAACTTCATAGAAAGGGGTAAGAGGTGAATTTTGGGTTTTTGCCATTTGGAAATGTCTTTTTTTGTTGTTTACATGTTTACTAGTAAGCTCGATTTATAGTTTACTAGGAATAAAACTGTAAGCACAAAATAATTTTCCCTCAGGAACTTTAAGGCATTTTTCTATTGTTCTCTCCTACACCCAATGTTGTTGATGAAGTGACCAGTCTATTCCAATTCTTGTTCTTCAACTGTTAACAGTTTTCCTCTTAGATACTTTTAGGCTCTGCGTTTTATCTTTGATGTACTGAAATTTTATAATTTGTCTAGGAGGTTGAATTAATCTATTTAGAGAAGAACATTCTGATTTTTTTTTTTTGCCTTGGGAATAAGTGTCTGAAAATAGGGTTCTATATATGGGGGTAGAAGATGATGATTCTGTATATAGGCTTTCAATGAATCCCTCACACTTAATTTTCACTCTCTCCTTTACTTTACATTTCTAAGTTTCAAACTTCTCTGTGGTCCTACAGGGTATATTGGCATTCTGCCAGGCTATAAACCCCCTCTCTCACTTTTTGTGCCCTTCTTTGTCAGTCAGCATCTGTTGAGTTCTCTATTCTCATTATTAATATTATTATTATATTTTACTTGTTTAATAGGATCTTGAGAGAGGGGAGAGCTACTATTATTTAGTTGGCCAACCTGATCCAGATGCTGATATACTTGTCAAAATTTAAAGTTTATAAGCTTCTAGTGATTTTTTTAAAAATATTTGTACATAGGAGCAATTAGCTCTAAACTAGACAAACCTACATTGTTTACCCATTAGTAGAAATTAGGGGATTCATCAGGGTAGAAGCTCTGTGAAGGAGATTAGGATACAGCAATGAAATCCAATTCTCCATTGCTCTGTGGAAAGCTGGCTTTAGTCCCTAAACTAACAATGAAACAATGGATATGCATAAAATTGACTCTAATGAATATTTTGCTATCCTTCATTTCATTTGCTTATATTTTATCCTAATTTCTTTTGAGTGGGTAGCTCTGTTGAGATGCTGTGGAAAAGATTTATGAGACAATGCTCAGCATGAGACTTTCATCACTCATTGTCACAGTCATAAGCAAAAGTCAGGAATTTTCTTCTGAGGAAAAAAAAAAGAGATTTCCATAGAAGTACCCTAATGCTGGGTTTTTAATCAACAACCATATTGAAAAAGTTCTCTTAGTTTACAACTACTGAAACAGTATCAGTCTGCCATTATGTCACATAACCAGTTGTTTTATATTTACCTCAATTGAGGACCTGGCCCTGACCACACTTGTATGCAAGATGCACTAAAATGCCAAGTTACCTAAGGGCAGCATTGTAAGTTTAGACTGATTTAATCTCACACTGAATTGGGCTTCCTGGGATCACAGTTTTCTTACCAGTCCTTTTCTGCCTGTGGTGATTCTAGTTTTATAGTGCTTCAAGTTCTGAAGCGGTGCCCCCACCCCATTATTGTATTTCCCAGTCCTCGGGTTTGTGTTTCACAGGCACTTACTGCAGGCGAATCTCTGCTGATTATATTACCACTGATTAACCTCCCATCCCCTAAGATACTTGTATCTTAGATTCTCTTTTGAATTCAATTTTCTGTACTTATACCCTATCCTGCCTGACATTTCCCTTTTCACTAATCTCTGAGATTCACTTTTTTTACTTACCTTCCTGTGAGCAAGTTCTGGATTAATGGTCCACAGACCTCATACTTAAGTTAATATCCTTGTTATCCACTCAACCCCATGGGTATGTTTGGACTATTGTTTATAGCCTTTCATCATAAGATACCTAGTTATAACTGTTGGAACTTTGTCTACAACATATTTCAACATCAACTTAAACTCAGCTTGACTCATCTTTCCTGATAATCTTTACCACTGCTTAATTTTTTTCTTCAATTTTTAAGACATTTTTGCCCTCTTAGAATCTGTTTCTTAATTTGCTTCTTATGTGTGACTTATGTCCCTGCCCCTCAACTTCTGACTATTATAATTCTTCTTTTACCAACTACTTTGCTCTTCTTCTTCCTCACTTACTTTTGAATATTGTGGTCAGATAGGGCTTAGAGGTAGTTATGTGGTTTAGATGTCCATTAGGAACCAGAATGGATTTTGTAAATGGTTATGATAGGGGACTTTTGGACAAGGGAGAAATCCTACTTTATTTGTTTTTTTTAGATTTTATTTAATGATTTTAGAGAGAGGAGAGAAAAAGAGAAAGAAGGGGAAGAGCAGGAAGCATCAACTCATAGTAGTTTCTTCCCATATGTGCCTAGACCAGGCAAGCCTGGGGTTTCAAACCAGTGACCTCAGCATTCCAGATCAATGCTTTATCCACTGCACCACCACAGGTCAGGTGGAAAAATCCTACTTTAAACACAAAGGTAATCTCATTTTGTTCATAATGCTACTACTCTAATCCTCATTAGTCCATTTTCATAAAGGTAAACTGCAACATTGTTATAACATTTTTAGAACTTATGATTAAGAGGTTGTATTTGAGCTAATGATTTATGAATCTACAGCTCAGAATTGGCTAGGATGGTTTTATCCTGGCACTTCTGTAAATTCTCTAGATGTGTTTTAATTTATAAATGTATTCTATTCAAAAGTAATACCCCTTAGTGATGTCCAGGTATCCCAAGTAGAAGTGTATGTTTTTATACTTATGTGTAAACGTGTCTTTCACTTTAGAAGTATAATGAATCGCAAATAAATAAGCAGACACTCTCAAGGGAAAGCAGTGACATTCAGCATGTATCACTGTCCTTATTTCAAAATGGCTTAAAATTCTTTTAATTATTGGAATGCACAATTTTTTAATAAGTAAAAAGTTTTGACACCTGAAAAAAAATGTCACTACTGACTTCACCCACATTTGTAGGGAGAAAAAACAAAATATTTAACCAAATGATGTTTCTATATAATATACATACAAACTGCTCTTTGAACTGTGGCTGCAGCTGCTATTTGTAGAGCCCATCCCTGTCTGTATTTCTGTGTTCAACCTGTGGTCATCTAAAAGCCTTTGCTCAAAGAGTTACCAAATTTCATATTGTCATATTCCAAGCTGGTCTCTGCTGCTGTTTTCCCAAGCAGCCCACAATGATATCATGATCTTTTGAAGCTATGCTTTAGTGCATCCTATGCCACCCCTGCTCATGGTTATGTCATAAAGTTCACCATACCAAGCATACGTGTGTATTCATCAATAACATGATTTGCATTCTCATTGACCATCTGACTTTCAGAATCTCAGTAGTGGTGGTCCTCTTTTGCTCTTTAACATTAAGCATGACTGCAACTCTGACAATAAAACAGCTCAGTGAGGTAGATGTAACATCTGTGGTGGGTGTGAATTTCTATTATCAATGTTTTATAATTTCCTGAAAACAAGTTTTTAATCTCCTTGGTTAAATTTACTCCTAAGTACTTTATTTCCTTGGTTGCAATAGTGAAGGGGATTATTTCCTTAATTTCTCTTTCTGACAGTTCATTGTTGGTGTATAAAAATGCCTCTGACTTCTGAGTATTAATTTTATATCCTGCCACCTTGCTGAATTCATTTATCAGGTCCAGTAGTTTTTTGACTGAGACTTTAGGGTTTTCTATATACAATATCATATCATCTGCAAATAATGATAGTTTTACTTCTTCTTTTCCAATTTGGATGCCTTTTATTTCTTCTTCTTGTCTAATTGCTGTGGCTAGGACTTCCAGAATTATGTTGAATAAGAGTGGTGAAAGGGGGCACCCCTGCCTTGTTCCTGATCTTAAGGAGATTGCTTTTAATTTTTGCCCATTGAGTATGATGTTGGCTGTGGGTTTGTCATAGATGACTTTTATCATGTTGAGGTATGTTCCCTGTATTCCCACTTTGCTGAGAGTTTTGATCATTAATAGGTGCTGGATTTTATCAAATGCTTTTTCAGCACCTATGTAAATTATCATGTGGTTTTTCTTCTTCCTTTTGTTTATGTGATGAATCAAATTGATTGATTTGCAAATATTGTACCAGCCTTGCCTTCCCAGAATAAATCCCACTTGATCATGGTGTATGATTTTTTTCATGTATTGCTGGATCCAGTTTGCTAATATTTTGTTGAGGATTTTAGCATCTAGATTCATCAGGGATATTGGCCTATAATTTTCTTTTTTTGAGGGTTGTCTTTGCCTGGTTTTGTATTCAGAATTATGCTCACCTCATAAAAGGAGATTGGAAATCTTCCTTCGTCTTGAATTTTTGAAATAGCTTGAGAAGGATAGGAGTTAGTTCTTCTTTGAGTATTTGGTAGAATTCACTTGTGAAGCCATCGGGCTCCAGGCTTTTCTTAGTTGCGAGTTTTTTGATAACTGTTTAAATCTCATTTGTTGTAATAAGTCTGTTTAGGTTTTTTGATTCTTCCAGATTGATTTTTAAAATATTATATGTTTCAAGGAATTTTTCCATTTCATCTAGGTTGTCTAATTTTTTGACATACAATTCTTCATAGTATTTTCTTACAATCTTTTGTATTTCTGTTGTGTCAGTTGTTATTTCTCCACTCTCATTTCTAATTTTATTTATTTGAGTCCTCTCTGTTTTTTTCTTGGTGAGTCTGCTTAAAGGTTCATCAATCTTGTTTACCTTTTCAAAGAACCAGCTCCTTGTTTCATTGATCCTGTAATTCTTTCATTAGCCTTTATGTCATTTATTTCCACTCTGATCTTTATTATTTCCTTCCTTCTTTGACATCTGGGCTTTACTTGCTGTTCTTTTTCTAGTTCTTTCAGATACAGGGTTAAGTTGTTTATTTGAGCTTTTTCTAGCTTCTTGAGGTATGCCTATAATGATATGAACTTCCCTCTCAGGACTGCTTTTGCTGTGCCCAATAAATTTTGAGTTGTTGTATACTCATTATCATTTGTTTCTAGGAATTTTTTAATTTCTTCTTTGATCTCATTGTTCACCCATTCATTATTTAATAACATGCTATTTAGTTTCCAAGTGTTTGAATGTTTTTCAATTTTTCTATTGTGGTTGATTTCTAGTTTCATGCCACTGCGATCAGAAAAAAATGCTTGATATGGTTTCAATCTTCTTAAATTTGTTGAGACCACTTTTGTGCCCTAACATGTGGTCTATCCTAGAGAATGTACCATGAGCACTTGAAAAGAATGTGTATTCTCCTGCTTTAGGGTAAAATGTTCTGAAAATATCTATTAAATTGAGTTGATCTAGTGTGTCCTTTAAGTCTGTGGTTTCTTTGTTAATTTTCTTTCTTGAAGATCTATCTAGTGATGTTACTGGATTATTGAAATCCCCTATTATTATAGTATTGCTGTTGATCTCACGCTTTATATCCATCAAAATCTGCTTTATATATTTAGGTGCTCCTATGTTAGGTGCGTAGATATTTATAACGGTTATAACTTTCTGGTGGATTGCTCCCTTTATCATTATGTAGTGACCTTCTATTATTTTTTTTTTGTATTTTTCTGAAGTTGGAAATGGGGAGGCAGTCAGACAGACTCCCACATGTGCCCGACCGGGATCCACTTGGCATGCCCACCAGGGGGCGATGCTCTGCCCATCTGAGGTATCGCTCTGTTGCAACCAGAGCCATTCTAGCGCCTGAGACAGAGGCCACAGAGCCATCCTCAGTACTCGGGCCAACCTTGCTCCAATGGAGCCTTGGCTGTGGGAGAAGGAGAGGGGGAGGGATGGAGAAGCAGATGGGCTCTTCTCCTGTGTGCTCTGGCCAGGATTCGAACCCTGGACTCCTGCACGTCAGGCTGATGTTCTACCACTGAGCCAACCAGCCAGGGCCATGTAGTGACCTGCTTTATCTCTTACTATACCTTTGTTTTAAAGTCCATTTTGTCTGATATAAATATTGTTACCCTAGCTTTTTTTTTCATTTCCATTTGCATGAAATATTTTTTCCATCCTTTTACCTTAAGTTTATGTGAATATTTTGTTTTCAGGTGTGTCTCTTATAGACAGCCTATGTATGGGTCCTGTTTTCTTATCCATGCTGCTGCCCTATGTCTTTTGATTGGATTATTTAATCCATTTACATTTAAGGTTATTATTGATATGTAGTTGTTTATTGCCATTTTATTCTTTAAAGCTGTGTTCCTCTTTTGCTATATTCTTTTTCCCCTTTGTTCTGTTTACAACAGGCCCATTAACATTTCTGTAGCATTGGTTTAGTTTTAATGAATTCCATGAGGTTTTTTTTGTCTGGAAAGCTTTTTATTTCTCCTTCAATTTTAAATGATAAGCTTGCTGGATAAAGTAGTCTTGGTTGTAGGCTCTTGTTCTGTGTTACTTTGAATATTTCTTGCCATTCCCTTCTGACCTTAAGTGTTTCTGTTGAAAAGTTGGATGTCATCCTTATGGGGGCTCCTTTGTAGGTGATAACCTTTTTTTCTCTAGCAGCTTTTAATATTTTCTCTTTATCATTTAACTTTGGTATTTTAATTATGATGTGTCTTGGTGTAGATTTCTTTGGGTTTCTCTTTATTGGAATTCTCTGTGCTTTTTGAACTAGTGTGACTTTTTCCCACATCAATTTAGGGAAGATTTCAGCTATGATTTGATTGAACAAAGTCTCTATCCCTTGTTCTTTCCCTTCTTCTTCAGGAACCCCTATGATGCAGATGATATTTCTCTTCATGTTGTCACATAGCTCTCTTAGAGTTTCCTCAGACATTTTAAGTCTCTTATTTTTGCTGCTCTGCTTCTGTGCCTTCGTTTATCTTGTACTCTAACTCACTGATTCAATCCTTAGCTTCATCCATCCTGCTTTTAATTCCTTCCATTGTGGTCTTCATTTCTGATCTTGTATTTGTCATTTTTGACTGATTCTTTTTTATTACTTCAATGTCCTTTTCTATACTTGCTATCTCTTTATTTAGTTGTTCATTATGATCATCTATTGTTGTTCTAAGATCTTTGAGCATCCTAACAATTATTATTTTAAACTCTGCATCTGGTAATTTTTGTTATATCTGACTCATTCAAGTCCTTTTCTGGGGATTTCTCTTGATTCATTTCTCTTGTTGCATTTCTCTACCTTCCCATTTTGTTTGTGTATAAGAAGGGTGTGGCCACTGTAGTCCAATGGATATGGCCTCTGTGTTCCCTAGGTGTGGTCTGTCTGTAGGCCTGCCATCCCTTCTGCCACTGCCTCAGGCATTCGGGTATTTGTGTTCCGGCACCGGCCAGCTGCAACTGTTGCTGTGGTTTCCACCTTCGCCCAGCTTCCACAGGTGGGGCTGCACGCTGCGCCTGGGGCCCCAAGCCTCGGCACCATTGGCAAGGGTGACCACCTTTGCTAATCCGAGGGTCTCTGCCTATTCCTTGGCTTTTGGTCTGCCCCCATAGTTGGAGCTGCACTCGTGAGTTGGGCCGCAAGCCCCAGGCTTTGCAGGCCCGACGAGGCCGTGCACCTGTGCTCAGCCATGGTTCTCCATCTGTTCCCAGGCTTTTGCCCCACTCCTGCCTGCAGAGTTGCACTTGCACATAGGGCTTCAAGCCCCAGCTCTGCAGGCTGGTGGGGCTGCATGCCTGTGCTCAGCCCCGGGTCTCTGCAGATCCCAGGCTTTCACCTTTCCCCTGCTGGCAGGATTGCAGGCAGACCCATAGCTGGCCAGAGTGCTTTTGTGTGCCCCCACCAGGCAAGACTGAGCTCACTCCTGGCCTTAGTCATAGCTGACCTAGCTTCCGCCCCCACTGATGGGACCACGCTTCTGCATCCTGCCACCGCCCATCCTCCAGTGAGCCCTCAGCAGTGTGGTTGGGGGCACTGCACCTCAGACCCTAGCACTCAATACTGTATTCCTTAAGGCTCCATCCTTCTAAGCAACTCTGCTCTGAGTGCCACAGAAGAGCTTGTTTGGCTGGTGTCCTGCTTCCCTTTGCTGGTATTGCTGGTTTTAGGGGAAATATTCATTTCAGATTTAGGAAGTGACTTAGCCCAGAGGTTAGGATGGCTGTCCCTCAAAGTGTTTCTCCCTGTGCCTCCCAGATTACACTCTCTTCCTGCTGCTCCAGTCTTCTCCTCTCTCCCCGTCCCCTGGAGCCCTGAGTGAGTGGTTGTGAGAGAGTTTTTTTGCATGATCCCTTTAAGAAGAATCCTGGGTCTGAGAAATCTGTCTCTTTCTTCCAAGCAGTATCCTGACTTGTTTCACAGCTAAATACTGTCCATATGCCGCTTCTAGGCTCTGGGGCTGCAGGCTGGGTCTTTGTTCCTGGTGCCCAGGGCCCTCCCCTCTCCACTAAACTCACTTCCTATCATGTGAGTCTCTCCGGGCTACCATTTATTGCTGGGAGCTGGGCAGCCCTCTCCACGTTTTTTCTTTTCCTATCAGTCTCTGTGTGGCTTCTTTGGTGTTTCTTGGTTAAAGAGTCCTCTTAGTTTAGTCCAAAGTTGGTTTTTCCAAATGATGGTTCTTAAAATTAAGTTGTAATCCACTTTGGTTCTGGGAGGTAGAAGTTGATATGTCCACCTACTCCATCACCATCTTGCCGCCAATCTGTGGTGAGTGTGAATTTCAAAGTCCTGCAAAAACTGAGAATAGCTTGCATTGTCCATTGATGGGAATCAATTCAGTAAGTTTCTATTTTTCCAGTTTTGTTCTAGATATTTGCTAGGAATAGAGCCAAACCTAGGAAACAGATTATCAGAGCAGAATTTCATTTCTCCCTTTATGTTAGTAGTTGTGTTTTTAAAATAATTAATATTCTCCCTTAATGTGCATCTTAAACAAATTTCACCATGTACAGAGGATAAGTCTACATAGGATCTGAACCTACAAATATAGCTGCCTTTGAGGGGCTTACTACCAATGGGGGAAGGGAAGAAAAATTAATATTAAAGATATATTGAGCATTATTTGGTAAGTGTTAGGTAATTCATACAGCCCAAAAGTGGCAGCTAAGAAAAGCCAGAGCTTGAACTGGTATGTAGTACAATTTCTTGCTGATGCCACACTATGGTTATATTCTCAAACAACGATATTATTCTTTTTAATTTTGCTTTCTACTTTACAGTCACTTGCATTATTGGGCAGTGATTTTTAAGTGAAACTGTAGAGGGAGCATAATTCAGTGACTATTTTTGGCTCTATGTGAAAAATGTTGACTGTGTGTAGCTTCCATGTTTATTTAGCTTTACTCTATACTTTCAGTCATCATTAGACATTTTTACAACAGGATGGCAATTCTTGGCACTTATACCAAAGGTGTCAAAGGTGCCAATCTTCTCTTGCATTTGGGTTGATTGCTGCTGCCTCTACTCCACCCTGTTTTTGGCAGCTACCATGGGATACTGTGGTCAATGTTGAGTGCCCTTGTTTGCTTGTTGTCTTAGAGCTGGCACACTCTGTTCAGCAACCAGTGCATTCTGTGCTTCCATTCCATTCCTGTCACACTCTCCTTAAAACCTTACTACCTCCTGTTATGAAGTGCTATCATTGCACTACAGTACAACTCAGGATTGTCTGCATGTTGTTTGACTGTGTGATGTTTAACATTGGGTCTAGTTTAGTGCTCTCCAGATGGTAACTACTAGATATTTGTTCAACAGAGGACACCCTGAATAACCTTCTCCAGATTCTGTTAAAAAGCAGAGGATGTTAAGGTTTTTTACAAGATTGGAAGTACGTATGTTCAATATTAGCTTCTTGTGTCTATTTTATATCAATGCCATACCCACAAAATTAGTTTGGGCACCCCACTTCACTAGTTGGTACTAAGATGAAGTGCTCACTTTTTGCTATGGTGGAATCACTTGAGGATTTTGTTAAATATCTCAGAGTATGAATGATTTTATTTTATTTTAAGGTATCAAGTAATTACTGATGGGTGGCGGTAATGACAGCAGTGGTTGCAATGAGAAAAAATAGATTTATTCAAGAACATTAAAAGGGAAATCTTTCTTTAAAAATACATCTATTTTTAATTTTATCAATTTTAGAAAGCATGATAGGGACCTGCCTCTTCTTGTGAGAGATGAAGTACCAATTTACCAATTTCTATAAACAAATTAACTCTGGGAATGACAGAATAAGGGTGAAAAACACTGTCTATATGAGTAGCAAAAGAGGACTTAGACTTTTCTGACTCCAGAAAATGAACAGGTTGAGGAATAAACAATAAAGAAGTTTCTCAAAATGTGGTTCAAGGATGACCTGAATCAGAATCTTGCAGTAAGCAAGTTGAAAAGTCAGAATCTGGAGTTCTACCTTAGCCAACTCAATCTAAAGTTGAGGAGGAGAAGGCCCAGGATTCTACATTTTAACACTCAAACCTAATATTTCTGATGCACACCAAAGTTTGAGAGCCATTGACCTACAGAGTTTCTCATTCTTAGGATCCCTTTGATTTGACTACTGCCAGTAATGTAATGAGTTCTTAGTCTACAGCTTCATGGTGAGTCCTAAGAAATAAGGTCCAATTTGGGTCAAATAAAATCCTTTCTTTGAGGAATGGATTGTTGATAGTCTTATTATTCTTTCAGCAGATAGATATTTATTAAAGGCCTACTATGTAAAAAGAAAGAAATATCTAATAATTTTGTGGGCTTAGATATTAGGGGAAATAATGTAACAATATCTAGAGAGTCAGTAGCGCTAATGGATGCATCCCTCATGTTGCACTATTAACGAATTGTTTCCAGCTGAGATCCCTGTAATCTGCAGGTGCTGTTTACCGTGTAATTTTACCATAGGAAACAAGGGTGTAATCAGTTAATAAAGTGTAAAGAATTTGATTTTTTCCCCTGGAGCAAAATGCCTGGCTGCAGCCAACATTCCTGATGCCTCCCCCCTTGTGCAATGGGAAAGCAATATTTGAAGAGAGAAAGCTGTTTTGTTCATATTCTGCCACTTGCCTCTGAAGGCCATGCTAATGAGTGCAAAACTCAAGCAAGAATTCTAGACTTTCATATGAGCAGGCAATGATTTTTGTCCTTATGGTTACACTATGCAGAAGATAGTTTTCCCTTCTTCATCTAAATGAGGCTCAAATAAGGGCACTTGACTAGAAATTCTCTTTCAATTTAAGCAGTGTTTTGTGTTGTTTTCTTCCAGTTTTTATTGACAAAATTATAACTATATTCAAAGCATTTTTATACACTGGCAGTCCCTTTCTAGTAAACACTTGATTTATGAATGTTCCATATTCATCAATAATGCCCCTTAAGTCATATTAAGTTACTCCTACCACCCATGGAAACCGGAGCTGTTTCTACTATCTGCAAGAGTTTGTACCTCCCTCAGCCCCCTCCTCGGGGAGCTAGAGTATTCACAAGCTCCCATTAGACCCTTTGGAACAATTAATCTGTAAGCACATTCTCCTGCTGCTGTCAGGACACAAGAAGGTGCTAGAGATCCTGCCAGAACATTCATAGGAGCTGAACCCGTTAGGGAACACAAAGAGTGAGCGAAACTCTGGAATTGTAGTTGTGATGGTGGAGGGTTCTTCATTTGTACTTCAAAAATCCTTTCCCATAGAAATAGCACTGTACTGTAATAACATAACCATGTAAAACTCAGTTATTTGACAAATTCACCTATCCAGACCATAGCGAGGAATCTAACAATAAACAAATGGCCTCTAAGCTGCCAGAGAATGTACTTCCTATTTATTTAAAAAGCCATTCAAAAACTTACTGACTGCCTACTTATTCTGTTCGTACGTGATTTTAATTAGTTTTAACAAGATTTCAAGCCTATAACATTATAAGTAGCAAATTTGAAGGGACTAGAAAAGATGTTATGGGTACATAAAGTGAAATCTGACAGTTGACAGCAAGCTAAAAAACATTAAAAAGAAGCTTAAAATTTCAAAAATCAATCACAATGAAGCACTACTTCACATCAACAAGACAGGCTAAAATGAAAAATACTGATAATATCAGTGTAATGAACATGCAGAGCATTGGAATCCTCATACATTGCTGGTGGGAGTATAAAATGGTACAATCACTCTGGAAAATAGTTTGGCAATTCCTGACATCGAATACTTTACTACATAACCCAGACGTTTGACCCATTTGTGTTTACCCAAGAAAAATGAAAGCATATGTCCCCCCAAAGACTTGTACCCGAGTGCTGATATCTGTTTTATTCATAATAGCCCTAAATTGGAAATAACCCATATGTCCTTCAACAGGTGAATGCATTAAAAATTGTGGGATATTCTTTTAATAAAACACTATTCACTCAGCAATAAAAATGAATGAACTAATGATACCCATAACATGGATGAGTCTCACCAACATTATGTTGAATAAAATAAAAACACCAAAATCATACAAGCATTGTACAATTCCATTTATGTCAAACTCTAGAATAGGAAAACTAAACTATGATGATGAAAATCAGAACAGTGGTTGCCTGTGGGGGTTTGCTCTGAAGAATGACTGGAAAGTCCACACGGGAAAATTCTGGAATGATGGAAATGTTCTGTCTTGATTTGGATGGCAGTCACAAAGTTGTGTACATTTTTCAAAACTCTTCAAACTTTATGCTTAAATGTGTTAATTTTATTGTAAGTAGATTATAACTTCAATTTTAATAATGTACAAAAATTCATAATGTACAAAAAGGAGGGAGGAATCTTTCAGAGGATCTCCCTGCTACAAGATAAAGTCTAAATTCCTTAACATAATCTAGCCTTTAATGACTTTTAGCTCATTCTTTATCAATCCTTCTCACCTCCTACTGCTTATTCTAAATTACTGTACTTGTATTTCCAAAAACTGCTATTATCCATCTTTCCTCTGATTTTTTTTTTTTTTTTTTTTTGCATTTTTCTGAAGCTGGAAACAGGGAGAGACAGTCAGACTCCCGCATGCGCCCGACCGGGATCCACCCGGCACGCCCACCAGGGGCGGACGCTCTGCCCACCAGGGGGTGATGCTCTGCCCATCCTGGGCGTCGCCATGTGGCGACCCTCATGGGCGTCGCCATGTTGCGACCAGAGCCACTCTAGCACCTGCGGCAGAGGCCACAGAGCCATCCCCAGCGCCCAGGCCATCTTTGCTCCAATGGAGCCTTGGCTGCGGGAGGGGAAGAGAGAGACAGAGAGGAAGGTGCGGCAGAGGGGTGGAGAAGCAAATGGGCGCTTCTCCTATGTGCCCTGGCCGGGAATCGAACCCGGGTCCTCCGCACGCTAGGCCGACGCTCTACCGCTGAGCCAACCGGCCAGGGCATTTCCTCTGAATTTTTAAATGTGATGCTCCTTTCATCTGGAATTTCTTTTTAGTTTCCCATTCATCACTAAATCATTGACATCCTTCAGTACTCACAGAAGTAGCACCTCTTCCAAGAATTTTTGTCTACTTTTCATCTATATTAGATGCTTTTCCACTTTCTACCAGAGAACTTTATATTTCCCATATTTCTCTTTAACAAAGCATATATTGCTCTGTATTGTAATTATAATTTTTCCCCAAAACTTCAAAACCATAGTGGACTTGGGCCACTTAATGTACAAATAATCTTCTACATATTTAGTAAGTCCCCTGAGTTAAATCATATATTGTAGATTAATTTTTACTCAAAATAGCTGAAGTAAGTTTCAGAATTCAAAGTTATCAAGAAAACTTTTCTATCAAGAATGACTTGTTCTTTTTAAATTGCAAGTGATTGAGATTTTATTGTAAATAGCAGTTTGGATTTATATTATTAGTAGTGTAATAGCTTACTTTATTGTGGGTTAAGTAACTTTCTTTTTTTAAGATTTTATTTATTGATTTTACAAAGAGGAGGGCCAGTGGAGTGAGAAGTATAGTTACTCCAATTTAGTTTTTCATTGCTCGCTTGTTGCTTGTGGTATGTGCCTTGACCAGTCAAGCTCAGTTTCGATCTGGTGACCTCAGCATTCCAACTCAATGCTTTATTCACTGTGCCACCACAGACCAGGCATCTTTTTATGGGATGTATCTGGAAACCTAGCCAGACTTTATTATGTTAACTCTATGAGAAAATGCATTTTACATTCCAAACAAGTGACTCAAAAATACTGCCCAATTGAATCATGTGAAATTGCTGATATTTAATCATTTCTGACATACAGAAATGACAGTTTCATATGGTTCAACTTAAATGTTTTTAAATTAACCTTATGACAAGTTGGAGATTACCTAAACATTCATTTATTAAGTTTATATTTAACACGTGCATATGTTCTGCAAGATGCTAATCTTGTACATTAAGGCTGTTGGGTATACATAATTGTTATATGTAAACAGTAAATCACAGGATTTTGAAGTAAGTTGTTATAGAGTGATAAGGCTTTCGTGAGTCCTACCCAATTTTTTTCAATTGAGAGATGCAGCAGACATGAGGATTCTGAAATTGTTTATTTTTGAACGTTAAACCTAGGGTGAAAACATAGATTCATTTCTTCTTTTTTAACCTCTAAACTACCTAACCAGTCTATTTGGAAGATTGGTTTTAATAATAGTACTAGCTAACTTTTATTGAGTGCATATTACATGCCGGGTACTGTGCTAACCCTTTAACAACTTTATATGCAAAATACTATTTATTATCCCTATTTACAGATGAAGAAATTAAAGTTCAAGTAACTTGCCCAAGGTTACACAGCTATAAATGGCAAAGTCAGATTAGAATCATTATCATTCCTACTACTCTGTCTACTGTTTACCTTAAGCATATTTTTAACCACAAAGAGGCACTCATGCTGAAAGATTATGATTCATTTCAGCAAGTACATATTTAAGCTGTGATTATCATTAGTGAAACCAAGCCCATTTACATATGAAATACACTGTATTATTGTGAGAGATCATTGTAGGACAGTAGAGGATCAAACACCAAACTGAGTGTTATAGACCCAAGTGCTATAGTTCTATTAATAGGAATCTAGGAAAGAGAGAATAAGTGTGTGCTTTGTCATGATTAACTCCTAGTTGAGCATTGACATAAATGGCATCTTCCAATTATAATTGGATGCACAGCATTCTGGGAACAAACCAAAAGTTTAGTATAGAATGGAAAAATCATGGATGTATAATAATGACATTCAAGAGGGATTTGCAAACTCAAGTCTGATTCTGGTAAGACATCAGTAGGACATGAGGAAAGTTAGAAATCCATGACTGGGCTCTCTGGATCCCACAGCTATATGGAGAAATGAAACTCAAAGGATTAGTCATTAGGGCAGAAGAAAGAGAATTGAGAGCTTAGCCAAAATTTTATACCTGCATAACTGAAATAATAATGATAAAAAGAATAAAAGGATTTGTACAGTGGAGGGAAGATGGGCTTAGGCTTTAGACATACTGAATTTAAGGTGAAGGTAGACTGTCTTCAGAAAACTAGTCTTTTTAAGTCAGCTATGGTTGACTGGAGTCAGCCTTTTATTCATCTAATTGATATTTTTACAGATGGCCCTTCTGAATTTTTTCTTCCCTGAAGAAAAATCCTACACTGAAGCAGAAAGTAAGCATGTTCATCGCAATAAAAGAAGCAAGAACAGTGAAGGAACAGATGGTAAGTCTACCTGGGTGATCCTTAGTCATATAAGGGTTAATTGAGTATCTTTACAAGAACTAACTTCTCAAGTGTGCTTCACCATCTAATATATTGTTCACATATCCAAGGTCACAGAAGTTTTCTCCATCCTAGCCTACCTATCAGTCATTTGATATATAATTGACTACACAGAATCCTGTCTCCTACAACCCCAGTTAGCTTCTATCCTTTTACAATATGTCTGAGAGCCATGGTAGCATTTGTATTTCTCAAGAACACTCTCCATAAAGACCTCATCTCTTTTGGGGGTATCCCATAGTGCTGTTCTTGGAATTGACAATGTTGTGTCATGGTGGCACTTACTCAGTATGTTAATTTCAATGATAACGTGTCAATATCAGTATCAGCTACCATATTCAAATATGAACTAGAGCTTCTAGAACTTGTTTGTAAGTTCCTTGAGGACAGTAATTTATTTCTCTTTGTAGAGCTCCAGTATTTAGACTAGTATCTGGCAAATTGTTGATATTTATAATGTAAGTTGATATTTATTGCCCCTTTAGCTAGGTTATGATTTGCCATGAAAATCGTCCCTATTGAGGGTAAAATAGATTTGAGTTAACTAGCAATGCATTTTGTGGTGCAAAAAAAAATGTTGAGCTAGCTCCTAGGCAGGGTCTTTGAATCACTCTATTCAAAGACCACTACCTCTTTACCACAGAAGTTTGTAGAATGCATAACTCTTGGTTGCCACAAAGCCATTTGGATTCAGACATAGCATGTGCTGGCTACCTCTGCCAAAGATATATTTCTTGGGGTTACAAATCACTATGACTTTATGAAGATGAAAATGAGATATTTTAAGCTGACATTTGTCAATGAGAATAAGGGCCAATGATGGAGGCAGTTCCAGGAGGCATGTGCTATGTGCTATTAAAGAAATAAGACCAATCAGTAGGTGAGTAAATTTACACAATGGAATAATATGCAGCAATAAAAAGAAGTAAATCTTACCGTTTGCACAAGCATGGTTGAACCTGGAAAGCATTATGTGAAGTGAAATAAGCCATTCAGTGAAAGACAAGTACCATATGATTTCACTTACATGTGGAAACTAATGAACAAAATGAACTAACAAGCAAAATAGAGGCAGATTCATAGAGAGCTGGCTGACAGCTGTAGGGGGAGTTAGGTTAGGGGGATTGAGGTGTTGAGCAAAAAAGAACAAAAAAAAAAAACAAAACAAAAAGCTCATGGACACAGACAACAGTGTGGTGATTGCCAGAGGTAAGGGAGATATTGAGGAGGGTGTGGAGAAGGGATAAATGGTGGTGGACGAAGACTTGACTTAGGGGTGGGGGTGAACACAAAATATTGTGTACAGAGATGTGTTGTAGAATTGGGCATCTAAAACCTGTATAATTATGTTAATCAGTGTTACCCCAACAAATTACATTTAAAGCCCTGGCCGGTTGGCTCAGTGGTAGAGCGTCGGCCTGGCCTGCAGGGGTCCCGGGTTCGATTCCCGGCCAGGGCACACAGGAGAAGCGCCCATCTGCTTCTCCACCCCTCCCCCTCTCCTTCCTCTCTGTCTCTCTCTTCCCCTCCCGCAGCTGAGGCTCCATTGGAGCAAAGATGGCCCAGGTGCTGGGGATGGCTCCTTGGCCTCTGTCCCAGGCGCTAGAGTGGCTCTGGTCACAACAGTGCGACACCCCAGAGGGGCAGAGCATCGCCCCCTGGTGGGCGTGCCGGGTGGATCCCGGTCGGGCACATACGGGAGTCTGTCTGTCTCTCCCCGTTTCTAGCTTCAGAAAAATACAAAAAAAATTAAATTTAAAAGTAAATAAGTAAAATTTTCAAAAATTGAAATGAGGCCTGGACTTTGCCAATAGGGGCCAGAAGAAATAGAACTGATATCTGAAAAGGAACTCAGAACAGGGGCCCTGCAATAAAGAGAGAGAGAGAAAGAGAAAGAGAGAAATAAGATAAGTGGGGTGTTTAACAATGGAGGTGGCAGTGGCACTGAGCCCTTGGATGTAGAACTGGACTGGTAGGGCTATCCTCTAGGGAAGACACTTTGCAAACATTTGATGACCAAGTTTAAGCCTAGGAAATGTGTTCCATGAAGTAAAATGCACCTGTTATTTGTATACTGGTTATTTACAACCAGTTTTCTGCAAGTCCTGTGAGAGAGAGAGACAGACAGACAGACAGACAGGAGGGGAGAGAGATGAGAAGCATTAACTCGTAGTTGTGGGCAGCCTTAGTTGTTTATTGATTGCTTCTCACACATGCTTTGACACAGGGGAGGAGGCTCCAGCCAAGCCAGTGACCCCTTGCTTAAGCCATTGACCTTGGGCTCAAGCCAGCGACCATGGATGGGGTCATGTCTATGCCCCATGCTCAGGCCGGACACCCTGTGCTCAAGCTGGTGAACCCACACTGAAGCTGGCGGCCTCAGGGTTTTGAATCTGAATCATCAACATTCCAGGTCAATGCTCTATCCACTGCACCATTACCTGGTCAGCTAGTTTCCTGGAAGTCTTTAGAAGGCTATGTGGAAGCTCAGAACTGAGAGTCATGGTCCCTTTCCTTTCCCATTTACCTCACCCTTTGATGCATGTATGTCTTTCCACCTTTTACTCTCCCCCAATGGCTACTTCCAGTACCACAAAATCTTTCATATTCTCTAACTGCTAAGTAGAAGAGGAGAGAGATAGGAGAAGCAATGCAACCTTATACAGTGGGCCTGGTCTTCCCTTCCTTTCCATGAGGGAAGTCTAATGGTTTCTACACTTTCATTCTTCCCTTGACCCCTGCAGTTTTCTCTTCTCTCTCTCTCTCTCTCTCTCTCTCTCTCTCTCTCTCTCTCTCTCGACAGAGAGAGGGACAGATAGGGAAAAACATACAAGAAGGGAGAGAGATGAGAAGCATCAACTCAGTTGCAGCACCTTAGTTGTTCATTGATTGCTTTCTTATATGTACCTTGACCAGGGGACTCCAGCTGAACCAATGACCTGTTGCTCAACTTAGTGACCTTGAGCTCAAGCTGGTGAGCTGTGCTCAAACCAGATAAGCCCACACTTAAATCAGCAACCTCAGTGCCTCGAACCTGGGACCTTTCTGTCCCAGTCCAACGCTCTATCCACTGTGCCACCGCCTAGTCAGGCTGCAGTTTTCCCTTAAAGAAGGCAGTTTCTTCTCCTTTCATAAAACACTTTATCTGGATCTGGCTACCAGCATCTTTGCTACTGATCTTTCTTACAATGTTTATTCTGTTTTGATACGAAATAGTTTTTCTCTGCTAAACTCCAAAGCCTCTCTTACTTGTTTATAGAACTTCTTACCTAATTTCCTCCTGGTCTGAAAACTCTAGTTAGTCACTAGACTCTAGTCACTTTGTGCCAATAACAGATATTTTTTGTTGAACAGTAAAGCTGGGAGGAATCCAAGAGTCCCTTAGAGTTAGGAGTAGTGAATGTCTGTAAGTCCTGGGATTTAATTGGATTTCCAGCCTTTTACATGGCAGGCTATACAACTATTTCTTTAGATGTGGTGGGTTCACCAATGAGTGAAAGAGTGATACACCAATCCAAATCTCCTTTTCTTTTGAACCATTCCTGTTACTCTGCTGAGTGTATGCTATATTTATTCAATGCATTTATGAAATATTTACTGAGAAATACTTATATAATCCTGGAATGGAAGTGCCATAAGAATATTAGTATCCCTTATGTTCAAAACTTTGGGGTTCTCCTTGGCTCTTTTCTGTCTCTCATTTCCCTTGTCTAATCAAACCAAAAAGTCTTTTAGCGATTCCTTCAAAATCCCTTCAGAATATGACCACTTACCACCCATATGGCCTCCATACTGGTCTAAACCACCATCATCTCTTGTCTAAATTATTGTTATACTCTCCTAACAGGTTTCCTTGTTTCTGTCCTTCTCCCTGCAGCTATTTTCAATGCAGCAGCCAGAAGGATTCTCTTAAAACATAAATCAAATTCTATTATTCCTCTGCTCAGAATCTTCTAAAAGTTCCTCATCTCATGCCCTGTAACAGTTGGAGTTTTGCCTTGGCCTACATGTTCTAGACTGAACTTTGCTCTCTGATTTAATCTCTTTCCTTCTCCCTCTTGCGCATTCTTCTGCTTCAGAACATTTGTATTTACTGTTTCCTATTTCCTCCTCTTCCCACTCCAAAATATTTTCATGTCTCACACCTTCATTTTATTCACGTTCCTTCTCAATTTTTCCCTTTTTAGAGGAACCTTCCCTGAATATGTTAGAACACTCCCAATCACTTCTCTCCCTCTTGCCCTGCTATATTTTCCTCCACAATACTTATTATCAATTTTGTTTATTGCCTGTCTCTTTAAACTAAAACTTAAGCTCTTTGAGCATACTAAGAAATACTTATTGTGGGGTATACTATGTACCAGGTCCTTTTCAAGGCAATGGAGATATAAAAGTAAGAAAAACTTTTATAGAACACTTTCATAGTCACAAAATGACTAGAGTCTAGTGCAGTGGTAGTCAACCTGGTCCCTACCACCCACTAGTGGGTGTTCCAGTTTTCATGATGGGCAGTAGCGGAGCAACCAAAGTATAAATAAAAAGATAGTTTTAACTTTAGTAAGTTGTTTTATAAAGATTTATTCTGCCAAACTTAGCAAAAATCAGACATAAAGTACTTGGTAAGTAATCATTATTATATGCTTTAACGTGCTGTAACTCTGCTTTATAAATTTTATAAAGTAAAGTTACTTCCCTACTTTATAAATCACCATTATTGTGGAACTGATAGGCAGTTAGAAAATTTTACTACTAACAGAGATACAAAAGTGGGCGGTAGGTATAAAAAGGTTGACTACCCCTGGTCTAGTGACTGACTAGAGGGATCAGACAAGGAAGAAATTAGATAAGAAGTTCTTTCTTTCTATTAGAAGACCTTTTAGGAGAGTATAACAATAATTTAGAAAAGAGATGATGGTGGTTTAGACCAGTATGGAGACCATATGGGTGGTAAGTGGTCAGATTCAGAAGGGATTTTGAAGGAATAGCTGAAAGACTTTTTGTTTTGATTAGACAAGGGGAATGAGAGGCAGAAAAGAGCCAAGGAGAACCCCAAAGTTTTGAACATAAGGGAACTGTCATTTCTGAGATGGGAAAAAATGGAAGAACAGAGTAAGAGGATGTAGGGAAGGAATCAAGATTCAGTTAGGCTTCTACGTCTGAGAGGCCTTAATGACAGCAAAATACATATGTTAAAGAAGCAGCCAGATATATGTGCGTTATATATCAGTGGTCCCCAACCTTTTTTGGGCCACGGACTGGTTTAATATCAGAAAATATTTTCACGGACCGGCCTTTAGGGTGGGACAGATAAATGTATCACGTGACTGAGACAAGCGTCAAGATTGAGTCTTAGACAGATGTAACAGAGGGAATCTGGTCATTTTTAAAAAATAAAACATTGTTCAGACTTAAATATAAATAAAACAGAAATAATGTAAGTTATTTATTCTTTCTCTGCGGACCGGTACCAAGTGGCCTACAGACCAGTACCGATCCATGGACCAGGGGTTGGGGACCACTGTTATATATCACTATGTCTCAAGACAATGAGCTGACGGTATCTTATAAAAGTAAAGAACTCATTGAAGAAGTGAATTGATCTATAAACCATCTGAACAGAGTAAGAAGTAGGATGGAAGAGGCAAATCAGAGTTGGGTGATTTAAGGGCAAAAATAAAAGCAATCATGTGTTGATTCTAAATTCACAAGTTATGTGATATATTATAACAGAAATTTAGTTATCCAGCTCAAGTTTACTTCACAAAATATCAATGAAAAAAGAGTAATTTACCTTGAACATTAAAAACATGACAGAGATTTCAGGAAGAAAACATTTTTCTAAGGTCAAAAATGGATATAAGTTTAAGAACAGCAGGAAAAAATCAGTTATACCTCCTGGTATAATTCTTTGATCTGTTTATTCTTTAATTTTACTTCAGTTCTCCACTTTTTTTTTGTTATTTAACAAGTCTTCTAGGCACTACCAGCAGAAGAATAAAGATGAACAAGGCCCTCAGAGAAGCTTAATTATGGGACACATAACATTTTTAGGCAACAGGTAAAATTTAAGCAATGGTAGGGTGGGGGACGTGAATCCTGGCATTTTACCTTGTACAGCATCAGTACACAGAAGACACTCAGAGATTTAGTAAATGGACCCTGGCTGCATAGCTCAGGAGCATGATCCCATACACCAAGGTTGTGGGTATGATCCCTGGTCAGGGCACATACAAGAATTAACCAATGAATGCATAAATAATTAAAACAGCAAATTGAAGTTTCTCTGTCTCTCTTTCTCTCTCTCTCTCTCTCTTCCCCTTCCTCCCTCTCTTAAATTAATCAATAAAATAAAATGAAACATTCAATTAATGAGTGACTGGACAAAAAAATGGGGTAATCTAGATTTTCTATCTCAGAACTATAGATATTAATTTTGATGATCTTTTCTAATCGCTATGGGAGAAAGAAAATTTTAATGGTCTATTCACACTGAGGAAATGCAAGAGACATAGTAGTAGTGACCCTTAGGAGGATGCATAGGTTTATCAAGAATCAATCAAGAGACTGATGTCAGAGAAATGGTGGCATTAGGGATACTCCTGATCTCTCCCCTTGAAATTTCAACAAATTCAACAACTAAACACAGAAAAAGTATCTCAGGAGTACTTGAAATATAGGAAAGGCAACTGAAGATAGAATCCACTCAGGAAGGAAAAAAGATGGAGGATGGGGTTTTTCACTTTTCTCACTGACCTGAGGAAGGGGCACTTTTGTTTGGAGCAGGGAGAAGTGGAGATACTGAGAGATAGAGGGAAAGAAGCTGAGTTAGGGCAAGTGCTCACACAAAAGAAAGAGTGTGGCACCTGCAAACGCATCAGTCTGCACCGCCTACCCGCCTAAGATTGCGGGTGCTGTGCACCGGTACAGGCCTTTGCAAACATCTATGTGTACCCCAGGCTCCACCTGAGATCATGGGCATGGGGCACAGGCACGGACCAGTGTGGGTGTCTGCCTGCATCACTGGGATCTCGGGCACTGGGAGCACACCTAGCCTATGGCAGGCTCCCAAACAGTGTGAGAATAGTGGTGGAGATGAGCCCCTCAGAGTTGAAGTGTTCTAGATCAGCCCAACAGCACACAGAGGTTTGCCTGCAAGTAGCAGAGGTGCGCTTGATATGCAATCTGCACCCTGCTCTTCTGGCTCTCAGCTCCCGGCACCATGCAGCCACTGCCCTGCCCAGAACCACACTTTAAGTGATACTGCAGGAAGAATCCAGCTGTGCATTGTTCCCCTTGCTGTACAAACAGTGGCTGTGGTGATCCCTACAGCTAAGTCTCCTGGCTGCTAGCTCCTGAGAGAGGTAGAGGGACATGGGGAGAGGTGCCAGGAGAACTGAGACTGACATTGCTAGAGCCCTAAAATTGCAAAGCCCTAACAAGCCCTGCCTACCAAAACAAATGAGGCGGACCTATGTCATTACCACAGCCACGCATCAGCAGACCTCTGCCCAAAAGCCCACCAGAAGCAAAACTTGTAGTACAGCACCATCTGCTGGGAAATAGTTATCTCTCAAAACTGGGAAAAAAACTTTTTTTAATGCTTTTTCAAATTTTCTCTTCTTTCCTTTTTCTTTTTTCTATCTCTTTTTAGTCTCCATTTAAATTTTATTATCCATAGTTGGAATATTTTTTATTCTTGGTTTTTGTGAAGGTTTCATGTCTAAAACCTTTACCTATTTTTCTTTTCATATTTTTTCTTTTTTTCTCTTCCCTTTTCTTCTCCTTATTTTTTTCTTAACTCCTTTTCTTTTGCTCTCATCTGCATGTCATTTTTCATCAAATTATTATATTTTAGGCTCAGAATTTGCAGCATTTTGCTTGATTTTGACTTCATTTTTCTCTTTTTTTATTTTTTCTCAGTTTCTGTTCCTTGTTCTTTGTGGATTTTGTTACACTTATCATTATTTAAGAATTTTTAATTTTTTCACTGTATTTTTTAATTATTATTATTTTTTAGTTATCTCTTGTTAGTTTTATTAACAATACCACTTTTAAATGCCATCAAGGAAAAATAAATCAAATAAAAAAAAGAGAGACATGGCTCAAATAGATGATGGAAAATTTCCAGAAAAAAATCTCAATTGCTTGGAAACCTTGGAGCTGAATTACAGAGAATCCAAAATTGAAGTTCTAAAAATACTCAAGTGGATACAAGAAAATATTAAAAGTCTATTTATTGAACTCAAAAAACAATTTAATGAACAAAAAGAGTACATCACCAAAGAAATTGAGACTATAAAAAGGAACCAAACAGATAAAAAAAATCAATGAATGAACTGAAAAATGAAGTAACAAGCTTAGTTAATAGAAAATGCCAGATAGAGGAGAGAATTAGTGACATTGAAGACAGGCAACTACAGGTACTACAGAGACAAGAAGAGAGAGACTCATGAATTTAAAAAACTGAGAAAACCTTACAAGAATTGTCTTACTCCATCAGAAAGAACAATATAAGGATAATGGGTATATAAGAGAGGAGAGAGAAAAAGGAATGGAGAACATATTCAAAAACTAGTCGATGAGAACTTTCCAAGCCTGGGGAAAGAGTTAGAGCCTCAAATCCAAGAAGCAAACAGAACATCAAGTTACCTTAACCCAAACAGACCTACTCCAAGGCACATTGTAATAAAATTATGACAAATCAATGACAAAAAAAGAATCCTCAAGGCAGCTAGGGAAAAGTAGAACATAACATATAAAGGAAAGCCCCTTAGGTTATCATCATATTTCCCAGAAGAAACCCCAACATTTAAAGTACTGAAAGAGAATACCAGCCAAGTATACTATATCCATCAAAACTATCCTTCAAATATGAAGGGGAAATAAAAACATTCACAGGTATAGAAAAGACGAGGGAATTTATCACCAGAAAACACTCACTTCAGGAAATACTAAAGAGAGTTGTTTAACCAAATACAAGGAACAAAACAAAGCAAAAGTACAAGTAATAGCTCCACAAAGATCATAATAAAAACAAGCATAATCTGTGACAACAAAAACAAAAAAAAGGAGAGGACAAAAATTAGCAGTAGCAAGGGAAGATGGAGTGCATAAGCACTCATGAGAAAATGGACTATAATAAATATGATATATTTTTTTAAATTCCCTAATGGTAACCACCCCTGAAAATGCCACTACTGAAACACTTAGCTTCAAAAGAGAAAAAACAGAGAAAAGAAATTTGGAATAACACAGAACAAAGCAAATGACAGAAAATCAAAAAAGAACCAAACAAGACACAGAATGATCAGAAAGCAGTATATAAAATGGCAATAGGAAATCCTCAAGTGTCAATAATTATATTAAATATAAATGGTTTGAACTCGCCAATAAAAAGGCACACAGTAGCAGATTGAATCAAAGAGCAAAACCCAACTGTATGCTGCCTTCAAGAAACATATCTAAGCTTCAAGGACAAAAATAGATTCAAAGTAAAAGTTTGGAAAATAATTTTCTAAGCAATGTCCAAAGAAAAGCAGGTGTACCCATACTCATATCTGACAATATCAACTACCAAACAACAAAAGTAACCAGAAACAAACATGCTCATTTCATTAAGATAAAGAGGACATTGTATCAAGAAATAACACTTCTTAATATCTCCGCATTAAACCAAAGAGCACCAAAATATATAAGACATCAAACAAATGATCTAAAAGTAAAAACCTACAAAAATACTATCATACTTGGAGATCTGAATACCTCACTGAGAGCTCTAGATCATTCATCCAAACAGAAAATCAATAAAGAAATATTGGGGAACAGTGGAACCAGGGGCTTGTGGTCCAACTTGCAAGTGCAGCTGTGCCCGTGGGGGCAGGGCAAAAGCATGGGAATAGGCAAAGACCTGCAGCTGAGCAAAAGGTGCTCACCACTGCCAGTGGTAAGAAGTCTTGTGGCCCCAGGTGCGGTGCACAGCCCCACCCGCAGTACTAGGGTAAAAGCTAAAGCTTGTACATCTGGGTATGTAAACACAGCCCCTCCTGTGGAGGAGAGGCAGAAACCGCAGCAACAGCCACAGCCAACCAGCACCGGCAATGCCCATACCCGAATGCCCAAGGCAACAGCAGATGGGGTGGCAGACCTGCAGACAGACCACACCTAGGGAACACAGAAGCCACACCCATTGGACTACAGTGGCCACACCCTTCTTATACACAGACAAAAATGGGAAAGCAGAGAAATGAAACAAGAGAAATGAATCAAGAGAAATCCCCAGAAAAGGACTTGAATGAGTCAGATATAACAAAATTACCAGATGCAGAGATTAAAATAATGATTGTTAGGATGCTCAAAGATCTTAGAACAAAAATAGATGATCATAACAAACAACTAAATAAAGAGAAAGCAAGTATACAGAAGGACATTGAAGTAATAAAAAAGAATCAGTCAAAAATGACAAATACAATATCAGAAATGAAGACCACAATGGAAGGAATTAAAAGCAGGATGGATGAAGCTGAGGATCAAATCAGCGAGTTAGAGTACAAGATAAATGAAGACATGGAAGCAGAGCAGCAAAAATAAAAGAGACTTAAAAAGTCTGAGGAAATTCTAAGATAGCTCTCTGAAAACATGAAGAGAAATAACATCCACATCATAGGGGTTCCTGAAGAAGAAGAGAAAGAACAAGGGATAGAGACTTTGTTCAATCAAATCATAGCTGAAATCTTCCCTAAATTGATGTGGGAAAAAGTCACACTAGTTCAAAAAGCACAGAGAATTCCATTGAAGAGAAACCCAAAGAAATCTATACCAAGACACATCATAATTAAAATACCAAAGCTAAGTGATAAAAAGAAAATATTAAAAGCTGCTAGAGAAAAAAAGGCTATCACCAACAAAGGATTCCCCATAAAAATGACATTCGACTTCTCAACAGAAACACCTGAAGCCACAAGGTAATGGCAAGAAATATTCAAAGAAACAGAAAACAAGAGCCTACAACCAAGACTACTTTATCAAGCCAGTCTATTCTTTAAAATTGAAGGAGAAATAAAAAGCTTCCCAGACAAAAAAATAAAACTGAAGGAATTCATTAAAACCAAACCAATGCTACAAGAAATGTTAAGGGGCCTGTTGTGCACAAATCAAAGAGGGAAAAATATAGCAAAAGAGGAATACAGCTTTAAAGAATAAAATGGCAATAAACAAGTACATATCAATAATAACCTTAAATGTAAACGGCTTAAATGATTGAATCAAAAGAATTAGAGTAGCTACATGGATAAGAAAACAGGACCCATACATATGCTGTCTACAAGAGACACACCTTAAAACAAAAGATACACATAGACTGAAGGTAAAAGGATGAAAAATAATATTTCATGGAAATGAAAAAAAAAGCTGGAGTAGCAATACGTATATCAGACAAAATGGACATTTAAACAAAGGCTATAGTAACAGACAAAGAAGGTAACTACATAATGGTAAAGAGAGCAATCAAACAGAAAGATATGGCCCTGGCTGGTTGGCTCAGTGGTAGAGCGTTGGCCTGGTGTGCAGAAGTCCCAGGTCTGATTCCCGGCCAGGGCACACAGGAGAAGCGCCCATCTGCTTCTCTACCCCTCCCCCTCTCCTTCCTCTCTGTCTCTCTCTTCCCCTCCTGTAGCCAAGGCTCCATTGGAGCAAAGATGGCCTGGGCGCTGGGGATGGCTCTGTGGCCTCTGCCTCAGGTGCTAGAGTGGCTCTGGTCGCGACATAGTGATGCTCAGGATGGGCAGAGCATCGCCCCCTGGTGGGCAAAGCATCGCCCCCTGGTGGGCATGCCAGGTGGATCCCGGTCGGGCGCATGAGGGAGTCTGTCTGACTGTCTCTCCCTGTTTCCAGCTTCAGAAAAATGGGAAAAAAAACCCAGGAAGATATAACCATTATAAATATCTACGCACCTAACATAGGAGCACCTAAATATATAAAGCAGACTTTGGTGGATATAAAAAGCGAGATCAATTACAATATTATAATAGTAGTGTATTTCCATACCCCACTAACATCACTAGATTGATCCTCAAGAAAGAAAATTAACAAAGAAACAGCAGACTTAAAGGAAACACTAGACCAATCAATTTAGTACATATCTTCAGAACATTTCACCCTAAAGCAACAGAATATACATTCTTTTCAAGTGCTCATGGTACATTCTCTAGGACAGACCAAATATAAGGACACAAAGGCAGTCTCAACAAATTTAAGAACATTGAAATCATATCAAGCCTCTTCTCTTACCCCAATGACATGAAACCGGAAATCAAGCAAAACAGAAAAACTGAAAAATACTCAAACACATGGAAACTAAATAGCATGTTATTAAATAATGAATAGGTTAACAATGAGATCAAAGAAGAAATAAAAAAAATTCTAGGAACGAATGCTGGCCTGTGGTGGCGCAGTGGATAATGCGTCGACCTGGAAATGCTGAGGTCGCTGGTTCGAAACCCTGGGCTTGCCTCGTCAAAGCACATATGGGAGTTGATGCTTCCAGCTCCTCCCCCCTTCTCTCTCTCTGTTTCTCTCTCCCTCTCTCTCTCCTCTCTAAAAATGAATAAAGAAAAAGAAAAGAAGGAACGAATGATAATGAGTGCACAACAAATCAAAACTTATGGGACACAACGAAAGCACTACTGAGAAGGAAGTTCATAGCATTACAGGCATACCTGAAGAAGCTAGAAAAAGCTCAAATAACAACTTAACTCTGAATCTAAAAGAACTAGAAAAAGAACAGCAAGTAAAGCCCAGAGGTAGTAGAAGGAAGAAAATAATAAAGATCAGAGGGGAAATAAATGACATAGAGGCTAAGAAACAATCAGAGGACCAATGAAACAAAGAGCTGGTTCTTTGAAAACGTAAACAAGATCGATGAACCTTTAGCCAGATTCACTAAGAAAAAAGAGAGAGGATTCAAATAAATAAAATTAAAAATGAGAGTAGAGAAATAACAACTGACACAACAGAAATACAAAGGATTGTAAGAAAATACTATGAAGAAAAATTAGACAATGTAGATGAAATGGACAAATTCCTTGAAATGTATAATATTTTGAAAATTAATCTGCAAGATCAGAAAACCAAAACAGACTGATTACAACAAATGAGGTCAAAACAGTAATAAAAAAACTAGCAACTAACAAAAGCCCAGGGCCCGATGGCTTCACAAGTGAATTCTACCAAATATTCAAAGAAGAACTAACTCCTATGATTCTCAAGCTATTTCAAAAATTCAAGAGGAAGGAAGACTTCCAAGAACCTTATTTGAGGCAAGCATGATTCTGATTCCAAAACAGGCAAAGATACCCAAAAAAATAAAATTATAGGACAATATCCCTGATGAATCCAGATGCTAAAATCCTCAACAAAATATTAGCAAACTGGATCCAGCAATACATGAAAAAAATCATACACCATGATCAAGTGGGATTTATTCTGGGAAGGCAAGACTGGTACAATATTTGCAAATTAATCAATGTGATTAATCACATAAACAAAAGGATGGAGAAAAACCACATGATAATTTCAATAGATGCAGAAAAAGCATTTGATAAAACTCAGCACCCATTCATGATCAAAATTCTCAGCAAAGTGGGAATACAGGAACATACCTCAACCTGATAAATGCCATCTATGACAAACTCACAGCCTACATCATACGCAATGGGCAAAAATTAAAAGCAATCCCATTAAGATCAGGAACAGGCAGGGGTGCCCCCTTTCACCATTCTTATTCAACATAGTCCTGGAAGTCCTAGCCACAGCAATCAGACAAGAAGAAGAAATAAAAGGCATTCAAGTTGGAAAAAAAGAAGTAAAACTCATTATTTGCAGATGATATGATATTGTATATAGAAAACCCTAAAGTCTCAGTCAAAAAATTACTGTACCTGATAAATGAATTCAGCAAGGTGGCAGGATATAAAATTAATACTCAGAAATCAGAGGCATTCTAATAAACCAACAATGAACAGTCAGAAAGAGAAATTAAGGAAACAATCCCTTTCACTATTGCAACCAAAAAAATAAAGTATCTAGGAGTAAATTTAACCAAGGAGGTTAAAGACTTGTATTTGGAAAATTATAAAACATTGATAAAAGAAATCAAGGAAGATACAAACAAGTGGAAGCATATACCAGGCTCATGGTTAGGAAGAATAAACATCATTAAAATGTCTATATTACCCAAAGCAATTTATAAATTCAATGCAATACCAATTAAAATACCAATGACATACTTCAAAGATATATATCACATATTCCAAAAACTTATATGGAAGCAAAAAAGAACACGAAGAGCCTCAGCAATCTTGAAAAGGAAGAATAAAGTGGGACGTATCACACTTCCTGATATCAAGTTATACTGCAAGGCCATTGTAGTCAAAACAGCTTGGTACTGCATAAGAACAGACATATAGATCAATGGGACAGAATAGAGAACCCAGAAATAAACCCACACCTTTATGGACAACTGATATTTGACAATGGAGATAAGAGCATATAATGGGATAAAGACAGGCTCTTCAACAAATGGTGTTGGGAAAATTAGACAGCTACCCCCAAAAAATGAAACTAGACCACCAACTTACACCATTCACAAAAATAAACTCAAAATGGATAAAAGACTTAGATGTAACTCATGAAACCATAAGCATCCTAGAGGAAAACAGAGGCAATAAGCTCTCCACCATCACTTGCAGCAATATATTTGCTGACTTATCTCCACGGGCATGGGAAATAAAGGACAGGATAAATAAATAGGACTATATCAAACTAAAAAGGTTTTGCACAGCTAAAGACAATATGAAAAAAATAAAAAGGCAAACAACAAAATGGGAGAACATATTCGACAATACGTCTGATAAGGGTTTAAATAACCAAAATTTATAAAGAACTTGTAAAACTCAACACCAGGAAGATAATCAATCCAATAAAAAAATAGGCAAAAGAAATGAATGAATGACACTTCTCCAAAGAGCACATACAGATGGGCAATAGGCATATGAAAAAATGCTTAACATCACTAATCACTAGAGAAATGCAAATTGAAACCACAATGAGATATCACCTCACCCAGTCAGAATGGCGCTCATCAACAACACAGAATAAGCGCTGGTGAGGATGTGGAGAAAAGGGGACCCTCCTGCACTGCTGATGGGAATGCAGACTGGTGCAGCCACTGTGGAAAACAGTATGGAGATTCCTCAAAAAATTAAAAATCAAACTGCCTTTTGACCCAGCTATCTCACTTTTAGGAATATACCCCAAGAACACCATAGAACTGTTCCAAAAGGAGAAATGCACCCTCATGTCTATGGCCGCATTGTTCACAATAGCAAAGATCTGGAAACAGCCCAAGCGTCCATCAGTGGATGAATGGATTAAAAAGCAGTGGTACATATATACAATGGAATACTATGGGGCCACAAAAAAGAAAAAAATTTACCTTTTGCGACATGGATGACCTGGAAACTATTATGTTAGGTGAAATAAGCCAGGCAGAAAAAGAAAATATCATATGACCTCACTCATTTGAGTAATCCAGTGAACAATGTGAACTGAGGGATGGAACTGAGACAGAGGAGAAATCAAAGGGACCAGAGGAGAAGGAAAGAGAGCAAAAGGGGATGATAGGATGGAATAAAGCTGAAGGGAAGAGGGCACTATGGGGAGAGGGGCAAGGGAGATGTTGAGGGAAATACGGAGGAGGGTGGATGCATTCGGGGCAACACTAGAATCTATATAAACACAATAAAGTAATATTAATTAAAAAAATATTGGCCTTAAAGGTAACACTAGAACAAAAGGACATAATAGACATCTACAGGACATCTCATCGCAGAACATCAGAATGCACATTTTTCTCCAGTGTACATGGAACATTCTCAAGAACAGAGCATATATTGGGCCACAAAACTAACATCAGCAAATTCAGAAAGATTGGAATTAGGCCAAGCATATTCTCGGACATAGTATCAGAAAGGGGGGCCATAGCAGAGCAAGTGACCTCTAGCTCAAGCCAGCGACCTTGGGCTCAAGCTGGTGAGCCTTGCTCAAACCAGATAAGCCCATACTCATGCTGGCAACTTCGGGGTTTTAAACCTGACTTCTCCATGTCCCAATCTGACACTCTACCCACTGTGCCACTGCCTGGTCAGGTGCCATGTTATAATTATAAATTTTTTTATAAATTTTAATGGGGTGACATTAATAAATCAGGGTACATATGTTCAAAGAAAACATCTCCAGATTATCTTGTCATTCAATTATGTTACATACCCATCACCGAAAGTCAAATTGTCCTCCGTCACCTTCTATTTGGTTTACTTACCCCCTCCTCCCTCTCCCTCCATCTTCTCCCTCTCCTCCCCCCTTAACACCACACTCTTGTCCATGTCTCTTTGTCTCGTTTTTATATCCCACCTAAGTATGGAATGATGCAGTTCTTAGTTTTTTCTGATTTACTTATTTCACTCTGTATAATGTTATCAAGATCCATCCATTTTGTGTAAATGATCCGATGTCATCATTTCTTATGGCTGAGTAGTATTCCATAGTGTATATGTGCCACTTCTTCTTTATCCAGTCACCTATTAAAGGGCTTTTTGGTTGTTTCCATGTCTTGGCCACTGTGAACAACGCTGCAATGAACATGGGGCTGCATGTGTCTTTACGTATCAGTGTTTTTGTATTATGGGGGTATATTTCCAGTAGACGGATTTCTGGGTCATATAGTAGTTCTATTTTCAATATTTTGAAGAACCACCATACTTTCTTCCATAGGTTTTGTACTACTTTGCACTCCCACCAACAGTGGACGAGGGTTCCTTTTTCTCCACAGCCTCTCCAACACTTGTTATTACTTGTCTTGTTGATAATAGCTAATTTAAAAGGTGTAAGGTAGTATCTCATTGTAGTTTGATTTGCATTTCTCTAATAGCTAATGAAAATGAGCATCTTTTCATATATCTGTTGGCCATTTGTATTTCTTCCTGGGAGAAGTGTCTGTTCATGTCCTCTTTCCATTTTTTTATTGGATTGTTTGTTTGTTGTTGAGTTTTATGAGTTCTTTGTATATTTTGGATATTAAGCCCTTATCTGAGCTGTTGTTTGAAAATATCTCCCATTTAGTTGGCTGTCTGTTTATTTTTGTCAGTTTCTCTTGCTGTGCAAAAACTTCTTAGTCTGATGTGGTTCCATTCATTTATCTTTGCCTTCACTTCCCTTGCCTTTGGAGTCAAATTCATAAAATGCTCTTTCTTTAAAACCAAGGTCCATGAGTTTAGTACCTATGCTTTCTTCTATGTATTTTATTGTTTCAGGACTTATATTTAGGTCTTTGATCCATATTGAATTAATTTTAGTACAAGGGGACAAGCTGTGGTCGTGTTTCATTCTTTTACATGTGGCTTTCCAGGTTTCCCAGCACCATTTGTTGAAGAGGCTTTCTTTTCTCCATTGTGTGTTGTTGGCCCCTTTATCAAAAATTATTTGACTATATATATGTGGTTTTATTTCTGGGCTTTCTGTCCTGTTCAATTGGTCTGAGTGTCTATTTTTCTACCAATACCATGCTGCTTTGATTGTCATGGGTCTATAATATAATTTGAAGTCAGGTATTGTAATGCCCCCAGCTTTGTTCTTTTTCCTTAGGATTCCTTTGGCTATTTGGGGTTTTTTAGAGTTCCATATAAATCTGATGATTTTTTGTTCCATTTCTTTAAAAATTGTCATTGGAATTTTGATGGGAATTGCATTAAATTTGTATATTGCTTTGGGTAATATGGTAATTTTGATTATATTTATTTTTCCTATCCAAGAACACGGAATATTTTTCCATTTCATTGTATCTTTTTCAATTTCCCTTAAAATTCTTTGTAGTTTTCATTATATAGGTTCATTACATTCTTTCTTATGTTTATTCTTAGGTATTTTGTTGTTGTTGCAACTGTAAAAGCGATTATTTTTTTGAGTTTGTTTTCTAATGTTTCATTGTTGGCATATAGAAAGGCTATGGACTTTTGTATATTAATTTTGTATCCTGCGACCTTACTGTATTGGTTTATTGTTTCTAGTAATCCTTTTATGGAGTCTTTGGGGTTTTCGATGTATAGGATCATATCATCTGCAAAAATGAAACCTTTACTTCTTCTTTTTCGATATAAATGCCTTTTATTTCTTTATTTTGTCTGATTGCTCTGGCTAGAACTTCTAGCACCATGTTAAATAAGAGTGGAGAAGCCCTGGCTGGTTGGCCCAGGGGTAGAGCGTCGGCCTGGCGTGCAGGAGTCCCAGGTTTGATTCCTGGCCAGGACACACAGGAGAAGCGCCCATCTGCTTCTCCACCCCTCCCCCTCTCCTTCCTCTCTCTGTCTCTCTCTTCCCCTCCCGCAGCCAAGGCTCCATTGGAGCAAAGTTGGCCCGGGCACAAAGGATGGCTCTGTGACCTCTGCCTCAGGCGCTAGAATGGCTCTGGTTATAACAGAGCAACGCCCCAGATGGGCATCACCCCCTGGTGAGCATGCTGGGTGGATCCCGGTCGGGCGCATGCGGGAGTATGTCTGACTGCCTCCCCGTTTCCAACTTCATAAAAAATAAATAAATAAATAAAAAATAAGAGTGGAGACAGTGGACAACTCTGTCTTGTTCCTGATTTAAGGCAGAAAGTCCTCAGTTTTATGCCATTTAATATAATGTTAGCTGATGTTTTTTCATAAATGGCCTTTATCATGTTGAGATATTTTCCTTCTATACCCATTTTGTTGAGTGTTTTAAACATAAAATTTTATCAAATGCCTTTTCTGCATCTATTGATAAGATCCTGTGTTTTTTGTTCTTTGTTCTGTTGATATGGTGTATTACATTAACCATTTTACATATGTTGAACCATCCTTGAGATTCTGGAATGAATCCCACTTGATCATGATGTATTATTTTTTTAATATGTTGTTGTATTTGATTTGCTTGTATTTTGTTTAGTATTTTAGCATCTCTATTCATTAGAGATATTGGTCTGTAGTTTTCTTTTTTTGTGCCGTCCTTGCCAGGTTTTGGTATGAGGGTTATATTGGCCTCATAAAATGTGTTTGGAAGTATTGCTTCTTCTTCAAATTTTTGGAAGACTTTGAGTAGAATAGGAACCAAGTCTTCTTTGAATGTTTGATAGAATTCACTAGTATAGCCATCTGGGCCTGGATTTTTACTTTGGGGGAGGTTTTTAATAGTTCTTTTTTATTTCCTCCCTGCTTATTGGTCCGTTTAGGCTTTCTGCTTCTTCATGACTCATTCTAGGAAGATTGTATTGTTCTAGAAATTTATCCATTCCTTCTAGATTGTTGAATTTGGTGGCATATAGTTTTTTTATAGTATTCTACAATAATTCTTTGTATATCTATGATATATGTGGTGATTTCTTCTCTTTCATTTTGGATTTTGTTTATATGAGTCCTTTCTTTTTTTTTCCCCCTTGGTGATTCTTGTCAAGGGTTTGTGAATTTTCTTGATCTTTTCAAAGAACCAGCTCCTTGTTCTATTATTTTTTTCTATAGTTTTTCTGTTCTCTATTTCATTTATTTCTGCTCTGATTTTTATTACAGCGTGTCTGTAAAGTCATGGTGCACTTTTGACCAGTCACAGGCAAGCAAAAAAAGAAGATAGAAATGTGAAATCTGCACCAAATAAAAGGAAAACTCTCCCAGTTTCATACCTATTCAGTGCAGTTTGATGTGGGCTCATGCATAGATTTTTTAGGGCTCCTTAGGTAACTATCTTGTATAGCTTCTACAGACTCATCACTGACTGATGGCCTACCAGAATGGGGTTTTTCCACCAAACTGCCGGTTTCCTTTAACTGCTTATCTCACTGAGTAATGATATTCCTATGTGGTGGCGCTTCGTTATAAACGTGCCAATATCCACGTTGCACTTTGGTCACGTATTCAAATTTAGCGAGCCACAGAACACACTGAACTTTCCTTTGTACCATCCACATCTTGACTGGCATGGCCGTGGGCTGCTCCGCTGTATACACGGTGTTACATCATCATCTGTGCATGCACACATACTGCCACTTCATCCTACAGAAACTAGGAGGGTTTCCCTTTTATTTGGTGCAGGTTTCACATTTCTATCATCTTTTTTTGCTTTCCTGTGACTGGTTAAAAGTGCACCATGACTTTATGGACACACTGTATTTCCTTTCTTTGGCTGGTTTTGGGTTGTCTTTGTTCTTTTTTTTCTAGTTTCTTAAGATGTGAAGTTAAGTGGTTTACTTGGGCTCACTCTCCTTTGTTCATATAAGCCTGAAGTGATATAAACTTTTTTTATTACTGCTTTTGCTGCATCCCAGAGATTCTGTTATGTCATATTGTTATTTTTATTTGTCTGTATGTATCTTTTGATCTCTGCACTTATTTCTTCTTTGACCCACTCATTTTTTAAAAGTATGTTGTTTAGTTTCCACATTTTTGTGGGGGTTTTTTTACCTCTTTTTTGCAGTTGAATTCTAGTTTCAAGGCTTTATGATCAGAAAATGTGCTTGGTACAATTTCAATTTTTCTGAATTTCTGATGTTATTTTTGGGTCCCAACATATGGTCAATTCTTGAGAATGTTACATGTACACCAGAGAAAAATGTGTACTCTGTCACTTTGGGATGAAATGTCCTATAGATGTCTATCATATCCAATTCCTCTAGTGTTTAGTTTAAGGCCAATATTTCTTTATTGATTTTCTGTCTCGATGAACGTTCTAGATCCCTCAGCAGTGTATTGAGGTCTCCAAGTATGATTGTATTTTTGTCAATTTTTGTTTTTAGGTCAGTCAGTAGCTGTCTTATATATTTTGCTGCTCCTTGGTTTGGTGCATATATATTAAGAAGTGTTATGTCTTCTCGATTCAGTGTCCCTTTAATCATTATGAAATGACCATTTTTGTCTCTGAGTATTTTTGCTGTCTTGTAGTCAGCATTGTTAGATATGAGTATTGCTAAACCTGCTTTTTTTTATATGTTATTTGCTTGGAGTATTGTTTTCCAGCCTTTCACTTTGAATTTGTTTTTATCCTTATAGCTTAGATGTGTTTCTTGTAGGCAGCATACAGTTGGATTGTCTTTTTTAATCCATTCTGCTCCTCTTTGTCTTTTTATTGGTAACTTCAATTTATTTACATTTAGTGTCATTATTGACACTTGAAGGTTTCCTATTGTCATTTTATATATTGCTTTCTGTTCGTTTTGTATCTTATTTGATTCTTCTCTTTTTTTTTTTACATTTGTTTTTTGTTTGGTTGTAATCCATACTTCTTTCCTCTGTTACTTCCTTTTTCAAGTCATGTGCTTCTATGGTGGTTTTTTCAGGGGTGGTTACCATTAAGCAATGGAAATGATACCTACCATGTTCATTGTAGTACACTATCTTATGAGTGCTTCTGTACTCCATCGTCCTTTGCTACTGTTAGTCTTCGTCCTCTCCCCTTCTTTGTTTTTGTTGTCACAGTTTAAATTTGGTTTTATTGTCTTCTTGGTGGAGCTTTTACTTGTGGTTTTGTTTTGTTTTGTTCTTTGTGTATGGTTGAAAAACCCCCTTTAGTATTTTCTGAAGTGGGGGTTTTCTGATGATAAATTCCCTCATCTTTCTGTATCTGTGAATGTTTTTATTTCTCCTTCATATTTGAAGGATAGCTTTGATGGGTATAGTATTCTTGGCTGGAAGTACCTTTCTTTCAGAACTTTAAATATTGGAGTCCACTCTCTTCTAGCTTGTAGAGTTTCTGCTGAGAAATCTGTTGATAATCTAATAGGCCTTCCTTTATATGTTGTATTCTTCTTTACCCTGGCCACCTTGAGAATTTTTTCTTTGTTGTTGGTTTGTGCCAATTTCATTATGATGTGCCTTGAAGTAGGTTTGTTGGTGTTAAGATAACTCTGTGTTCTGTTTGCTTCTTGAATACAAGTCTTTAGTTCTTTCCACAGGCTTGGGAAGTTCTCATCTATTATTTGTTTGAATATGTTCTCCATTCCGTTTTCTCTCTCTTTTCCCTCTGATATACCTATTATTCTTATGTTACTCTTTTTGATGGAGTCAGACAATTCCTATAGGGCTTTCTCATTTTTTTAATTCATGAGTATCTCTCTTCTTCTCTCTGTTGTGCCTCAAGTTGCCTGTCTTCTATGTCACTAATCCTCTCTTCTATCTGGCCTGTTCTATTAGCTAAGCTTTTTACTTCGTTTTTCAGTTCATGAATTGAGTTTTTCATCTTTGTTTGATTTGTTTTCATAGTTTCAGTTTCCTTGGTAATATATTCTTTGTGTTTGTTGAGTTATTTTTTGAGCTCCCTAAATTGCCTTTCCGTGTTTTCTTGTATATCTCTGAGTATTTTTAGGATTTCTATTTTAAATTCTCTGTCATTTAACTCCAAGATTTTCAATCTATTATATTTTTTTATAGATTTTTTCCTCATCTATCTGTGCTACATCTCTGTCTTTTGTATCCATGATATTTGATTTCCTTTTCCTTAATGGCATCTGAGGGTGGTTTTGTTAATATCATTAATAAGAATTAATATAGAATAAAAAGTTAAAAATAGACAATAAAAATAATTTTTAAAATTGAGAAAATACCGTGAAAAACTGAGAATTATATTGTACCAAATGTAACAAAAACTACCTATAACAGAGGGCCTGAGTTAGGGAGAGTTGACAAAGGGGCAAAAAACATGTAGGGTCCCACCAAATGCAAAAAAGAAAAAAATTTGGATCAAGAATAAAATAACTTGCTTGTAAATGATGGTTGAATGAGAGATATAATAAAAGAGATAGGAAGGAAAGAAGAAAAAGAAAAATATACTATTGTATTAAGTGGAACAATATCTACATAGAATGGAGAGCCGGGGTTGGGGGGAATACTAATTAGTTAAAAAGCAAAGTAAAAAGCACACAAAATGCCACAATTAAAAAATTTGAATCCAAAATAAAAATAATTTGTTCGTGAGTGAGGATCAAATGAGGAGAAAAGTAAAAGAGAAAAGAAGAAACTATGAGAGAGTTAGAAAAAGGAAAAAGAAAAAAGAGAAGAAAAGAAAAAAAAGGAGAGGGTTAAGGGTTTTGGAGTGTAACCTTCATAGAGAGAAAGAAAAAAGAAAAGAAAAAATGGAAAATGTAACACTTATGGGTAATGTAGTTCAAGATGAAGAGAAAAGAGTAAGATGAGCAGAGGATAAAAGGACCAAGGTGGAAGAAGAAACATAAATAAAGATAAGAAAATGAAAGAAAGAAAAAAAAGAAAAAGTTATAAAGACTGTGGATTATTCTTGATTTTGAAAGGATATCTTCTTCCTTTTACTTCCTTCTCCCTCTCCCTGGTCAGTAGCACTGTACCCCAGGCTCTACCCCTGTGTCATGCTTAGGTGGAGATTTGCAGTTGATGTGTCACTATGGCGATGTCATATACTAGGCCTCAATCTTGTTGGTTGTCGGGGCTTTTTAGCATGTGCTGGTTCCAACAATGGGAGAGTTCATTTTCCTGGAGCCTCTCTCCTAGTCTCTCCTTCCTGAATTAGCAGCCTGATGATCCAGCTATGAGGTTGCCCCTGACACTGCCTGGAGAGTAAGAGGCTCAAAGAGCTGGCAAATCCCCACTCTATCCCCACTCAGCACAGGGCTCTGGGTAAGGCTCTGTCAGTCAGAGCTGCCAGCATAATCAGGCAGAGCTGGGAGCCAATTGCTCTCAAGGTGCTTTCTATGAGCCTCCAGGCATGTCCAGTATGCCTCAGCACTCTAGATACCCCAGTCGCTGCCTGCAAGAACAGGAGGTCTTAAAAGCTGCCAAGTCCCTCTTTTTAGCGCAGAGCCCTGAGTATGAAAGCTCTGCCAATCAGAGCCACCAGCTTAAGCAGGTAGGGGGGCATGTTGACTTCTGTTCAGGCTCCTTTCTAAGGCTCCGCAGGTATATCTAGTTAAATTTGCCTTAGTGTTCCATGGGATTGCTCTCTGCAGGCTTCTCCCTTGTTAAAAAAGCCTACAGCCTAGCCTGCCCAACTTCTGCAGTGTTCTCTGAGGTCTGTTCTGTAGGAATGTGTTTTTCACCCTGTTTCGGCTGGCAGGAAGTTGCCCTCGCCACTATGTGCACAGCAAAAGGCACTAAAAAATATCACGTCACTTTTCTTAGATCACTGACCTGAGAAAGAAGACCTTGTCAGCCAGAGCCACGTAAGACAGTTAGGCAGTGAGCAGAGTATGGGTTAAGCTAATTTCAGTGATTGAATCTGCAGATCTGCTCCAGAGACTGTCTGCAGCTGCCTGCATGCCCCTCCCCCTAGCACTTCCATATTTTTTCTTCCCTGGGAATGTTCTTTGTTAGCCTGAATGCCTGGCAGAGGTGCCCCACCTGCCTGGAGAGGTCTGGGCATAGGGAAGTTCGCTTTCACACACTCCCCACATGCTGTTGTTCGGGAGCAGGGATTACACCTATACTCTGGTTGCAGCCCATGCAGAAGTCTCTGACCCTGTCCCTCTGTCCAGGAATGCAGGTGCCCACACCCAGGGCACTAGGAGGAACCACTCGCACACTGTCCGCGCTTGCCAACCAGGATATTGAGGGTAATGGAAGCTGCCACTCGCCTGCCTTTGCCCGGGTCTGGCACCAGTATTAGTTCACATGGGCTGAGTCGCCACGGGCACACTCTTTCCTCGGCTTGAACTCTGTGCCCTAGCCCTGCTCTTTCCACACCCCCAGCCCTCACTTTCTCTCAGTTCCAAGTGAAAGCAGCCCTTGCTCAGGTTAGTGAGGAAGGTGGAGTGTTTCGTTTTTCATCTTATTTCCTTCAGGGTTGATTATATATTTAGCCAACTTTTCGCCCAATCATACCTTCTTGTTCAGTGTGTGGGACTTACAGACGCTCCTGGGATCGTTTTTTCTGTCTCTGGTTGAAGAACTTGTTGAAATTTTGGGGAGAGGTATTGGGAGCGCTCCTCACAGTGCTATTTCTCTGATGTCACTCCACCATAGACTTTTTAAAGGCAAAATAGACTATGCCTATGTAATGCCACAATCAACTAATTTAGTAGTTTGGTAAAAACAGGAAAATAGGCTTCTGCAGCCTCACTGATTCTTTTTTTTTTTATTTTTTTTTATTTAGACATTTAGATTTGACACGGTGACATTTGGTCAACTAGAGTGCATAGATTTAGAGAAAGCATCTCCATATCACTTGAACAGTCGATTATGCTGTATATCCATCACCCAAAGTCAAATCATCCTCCCTCACCATGTACTAGTTTCTCTTTATGCCTCTCCCCTCACCTCCCTCCCTATCCAACCTTTCCCTCCCCCTGGTAATCACTGCACTCTTATCTATGTCCATGAGTCTCAATTTTGTGTCCCATATATCTAGGGAATCATACAGTTCTTAGTTTTTTTCTGATTTACTTATTTCACTCAGTATAATGTTATTAACCTCCATTCATGTTGTTGTGAATGATACAATGTCATCATTTCTTATGGCTGAGTAGTATTCCACAGTATAGATGTACCACATCTTCTTTATCCAGTCATCTATTGAAGGGCTTTTTGGTTGTTTCCATGTCTTGGCCACTGTGAACAATGCTGCAGTGAACATGGGGCTGCATGTGTCTTTACATACCAATGTTTCAGGTCTTATATTTAGGTCTTTGATCCATTTTGAATTAATTTTTGTGAAAGGAGACAAACTGTAGTCAAGTTTTATTTTTTTGCAACTAGCTTTCCAATTTTCCCAGCACCATTTATTGTAGAGGCTTTCTTTTCTCCATTGTGTGTATTTGACTCCTTTATAAAAAATGATTTGCCCATATATATGTGGTTTTATTTGTGGGCTCTCTATTCTGTTCCATTGGTCTGTGTGTCTATTTTTCTGCCAATACCATGCTGTTTTGATTATTGTGGCTCTGTAGTATAATTTGACATCAGGTATTGTAATGCCTTCAGTTTTGTTTTCTTTTCTTTTTAGGATTACTTTGGCTATTCGTGGTTTTTTATGGTTCCATATAAATCTGATGATTTTTTGTTCCATTTCTTTAAAAAAATGTCATTGGAATTTTGATGGAAATTGCCTTAAATTTTTATATTGCTTTGGGTAATATGGCCATTTTAACTATATATTTTTTTATCCATGAACAAGGAATATTTTTCCATTTTATTGTGTCCTTTTTTATTTCCTTTAATAATGTTTTGTAGTTTTTATTATATAGGCCTTTTACATCCTTGCTATATTTGTTCCAAGGTATTTTATTTCTTTTTGTTATAACTGTAAAGGAGATTATATTTTTTTAGTTTCTCTCTGTCTCTGTCACAAAAAAATAAAAAAATTTTAAAAAATTAAGAAAAGTCAATGGCTGCCTGACCTGTGGTGGTACAGTGGATAGAGCATTGACTTGGAACACTGAGGTTACTGGGTCAAAACCTTGGGCTTTACTGGTCAAGGCACATGTGGGAGTTAATGCTTTTTGCTCTTCCCCCTTTCTCTTTCTCTATCTCCTCTCTCTTGAAAAATGAATAAAACAGATCTAAAAAAAAAAGGATACTTAAAAAAGTAAAGTAAAATAAAAAGTCTGTGGCTATATCCAATCTTTCTGAGCTCCTATTTAACAAACGATTGCATTCATCTAAATTTTGCATTTGGATTACTCTGTAAATGAAGGTGTTGACTAGAAAGCAGGAGTTCCCAAACACAGGGTTAATTCCTCTCCAATATAAATCTTGCCACTTTATAACTTAAAATCTTAGAAAATAAGTGGGTTTTTTTTCTTTACTACATCTTTGCCTTAAGTTCACTGTTCATGTTTTGAGTTGGCCAAAAGTCTTTGATACAGGTTTTAAGTTCATTTTTACTAATTATATGCTAATTATATAGTTGTTGTTCTGCAAGGAAAGCAAGATCCCTCTATTGTAGGTGCTGTAACAACAGTTCCAGAATGTGTGCCAGGATTTCCTGCTGAGACCCATCCTTTTGATATGTTTCTGAAGTAATAATAGCTTTAGGAGGCTTGCTTGATCATCTCTTGCAGGATACTCCAGAAATCTGCAGTACTTTATTTTCTGGTTAGAATGAAATGTGGAATATATTCAGAGAGTCATGAGGTCTTACATTCAGAGAACATGAATCCAAAATTCCCATGAAACTATCCATATTTTAAAAATATTATCATGAAAACATTTGTGCTTTTCCTGGAAGAGCATTTTCAGGGGTCAATCAAAATATTAATATCTTTCCACATCTGTTCTCTCCCCATGTTTCTGTCCTAGTGAGACAATAAAAGTAAAAGTATAGCATGGTGTAATAGAAAAGGAATTGGACTGAGTGACAATTTCTGGATCCTAATCCTGAAATCACTGGAACCATGCCAGTCATCTGACTTTGGAAGAGTGACATCTATCTGAGCCTCAGTTTCCTTAGGTATAAAATGAAGATAATTAGTCCTGTTTGCTTCATGTATTTGTTGTAATGAACAAAAGTGTTAATGTATACAAAAATGGTTCAGAAAGTGTTAATGTATGCAAAAATGGTTCAGAAACTATTAACTGCTATTATTATGCTATTACTATTTCTTTCTGAAAAATGAACATAATAATATGGTCTCCAGGCATTTTAGGCACTCGTGTATTAATTTCTGGATTACTATTATAATTCCTGTACAGATATTCTCTTTTAGCCAGATTGTCCTTTTTTTATACTCAGTGATGTTCTCCAGGTCCATAGGATGAAGACTCCAAGCCTCTGACTATGGCCCCCATCACAACAAATGATCCCAGCTGTACACTTTGGCTGATTGGCTGGCTGTGTGTGTGTGTTGTTGTTGTTGTTTTTTAATATCTCTTCTCTGTAGTTATCTACATTTAATGAGATCAAAATAGTTGGTATTCCTTTTTGCTACTATAAAATTGAGAAGGAAAAAACAAATAAGATTGAAATATATTCTTTGTCTTTTGCTTCTTAAAAATAATAATGAAGAAAAGCATACCTACCATTAAATTGGTAAAGACGAATGTGGAAGGGTATGGCCTCAAAGAAACAGACTTCTGCCTAAACAGATGTTACCTAGAATTAAGAAGTGACCTCTTTCTGGCCTGGCCTGTGGTTGTGCAGTGGATAAAGCATTGACCTGGAACACTGAGGTTGCCAGTTCAAAACCCTGGGCTTGCCCAGTCAAGACACATATGGAAGCAACTACTACGAGCTGATGATTCCCACTTCTTCTCTCTCTCTCTCTCTCTCTCTCTCTCTCTCTCTCCCCTCTCTCTCTAAAAATCAATAAAACAGAAGTGTCCTTTTTCTAGTATTGTTCATATATTTACTGTTTGTCAGTGAGCCCTCACTGTGCTATTATCAAATGATAGAGATTAAATTCATTTTGAGAGCTGATTGAGTCTCAGAGGTTTGTTCCAAAGACAAAACTGAAGTATTTTGAAGGTTGACCATGTGTATAGACTTGAAGAGGGTTGTTGATTTCAGAGACAGTCCTCAAGGTTGCCCACTGATCATGGAAACCAGTGCCCTCAGTGTCCACAGCAAAACACTCTGGAAAGTAACATAAATCAAATAAGACATCATTAAATAAGCTAAAATATCTTACCTTGTTTATACTCTAAAATGCTCTTTAAAGCTGTATTTTCACTGATGGAAATGCAGTAAATGATCTCAACAAGCTTTTGACACTAACACTTGGTTAACGGCATTTTCAGAATACCAACCACTTACAAGGCATTTACCAGGCTCTGCGTTGGTATCTACAAACTCCTGTCCTCAGTACGTAAGTCCTGAAGTGAACTCGGTATTTAGGTATAGAGGTTAAAGATTAGACTACTTAAAAATGAAAATTTTTAATTACAAAAATAATGCCTGGCCTTGGCCAGTTGACTCAGTGGTAGAGTGTCGACCCAGCGTATGGAAGTCCCAGGTTCGTTTCCCAGCCAGGGCACACAGGAGAAGTGCCCATTTACTTCTCCACCCTTCCCCCTCTCCTTTCTCTCTATCTCTCTTTTCCCCTCCCACAGCCAAGGCTCCATTGGAGCAAAGTTGGCCCAGGCACTGAGGATGGCTCCATGGCCTCCGCCTCAGGCACTAGAATGGCTCTGATTGCAGCGGAGCAATGCCCCAACCCCCCAGATAGGTAGAGTATCACTCCCTGGTGGGCATGCCTGATGGGTTTCCGTCAGGCATATACAGGAGTCTGTTTGTCTGCCTCTCCCCTGCTTTTCACTTCAGAAAAATACAAAATAAAAGGAAAAAATAATACCTACTCATTATTACTAACATAAAGAATACACAATCATACTAGTTAAAAATCTGATGTCGGCCCTGGCTGGTTGGCTCAGCAGTAGAGCGTCGGCCTGCTGTGCAGGGGACCCGGGTTCGATTGCCGGCCAGGGCAAATGAGAGAAGCGCCCATTTGCTTCTCCACCCCCCCCCTCCTTCCTCTCTGTCTCTCTCTTCCCCTCCCGCAGCCAAGGCTCCATTGGAGCAAAGATGGCCTGGGCGCTGGGGATGGCTCCTTGGCCTCTGCCCCAGGCGCTAGAGTGGCTCTGGTCGCAGCAGAGCGACACCCCAGAGGGGCAGAGCATCGCCCCCTGGTGGGCGTGCCGGGTGGATCCCAGTCGGGCACATGCAGGAGTCTGTCTGTCTCTCCCCGTTTCCAGCTTCAGAAAAAGAAAAAAAAAAATCTGATGTCCACCCCCTGCTAGAAAAATGCTGGAAAGGTAAGATAGCTTTGAGGAATATTTTACTTGCTTAAAGGTCACAGGCTCAACTGTTCTGAGGTTCCCCAAAGGTACTTCTGATCAGTCTCACCCTCATTCCTTCTAGTTATTTCTTTCTCAATATTAGGAAGAGTGATCAACCCTAAGCCAGGAGACTAGGATTCTAGTCCCAACTCTGCCATTATTTAGTTATACTAGCAGTATGACCTTGGGCAAATCTTAACTTTACTTAACCTTACTTCTCTGCTCATAGTTCTTTCTAAAGTTTTGACTAACATTGGTGATTCTTTTTTTTTTTTTTTTTTTTGCTATACCTTTTTGGGTTTTCTTTATTATTATTTAAGTGGTTGCTAGTTTATAGTATGCATCTTTTTTTCTTATTTTTATTAATTTTAATGCAGTGACATTGATAAATCAGGGTACATATGTTCCGAGAAAACATCTCCAGATTATTTTGACATTTGATTATGCATACCCCTCACCCAAAGTCAAATTGCCTTCCGTCACCTTCTATCTGGTTTTTTTTGTGCCCCTCCCTTCTCCTCACCCCCTCTCTCTCTCCTTCTTCGCCCCTTACCCACACCCCACCACACTCCCTGTTACCATCACATTCTTGTCCATGTCTTTGAGTATCATTTTTATGTCCCATCTATATATGGGTTCATATAGTTCTTAGTTTTTTTCTGATTTACTTATTTCACTCCGTATAATGTTATCAAGGTCCATCCATGTTATTGTAAATGATCCGATGTCATCATTTCTTATGGCTGAGTAGTATTTCATAGTATATATGTACCAAAGTGTTTTAATCCACTCGTCCTCTGACGGACACTTGGGCTGTTTCCAGATCTTTGCTATTGTGAGAAATGCTGCCATGGGGGTGAATTTCTCCTTCTGGAACAGTTCTATGGTGTTATTCTGGTATATTCCTAAAAGTGGGATAGCTAGGTCAAAAAGCAGTTTGATTTACCCTCATTCACTGCTGGTGGGAATGCAGACTGGTGCAGCCTCTGTGGAAAACAGTATGGAGATTCCTCAAAATTGGTAATTCTTAACTCAAGTGTAAGAGATTCAAAATCATATCAGGAGTATTTTCAAGGTATACAACACCCCTGGAAATTCTGACCACTCTGCACAACTTGATGAAGTCTATAGTGAGGTAGTACTATTACTGAGAAGATTGTCATATTCCTCAGATATATAAGGGTAAAAAAAAATTGAACTACTAGAAGGTCTAATTGTTTAATTCTAATTCTGTTATCATTTGCTCCTAACTATTCCTAATTTTTATAATATTATAATAGCTAGGATTGTTTTAGCCAATTACATAATGTCTGGATGATTAAATATTCAAGGTTTCAGTTTGAATGGTCAAATGAGCCTTTTCATTAGCATCGATGAAATAGGCTCAATAAAGATTAAGTTAAGAGCATGCATATGGTTTTAAGAAGTGAAGGCTGAGAAGGTCAATCTGTTGGCTAAGTGGTGAACTGCCTGCACCCTCTTGTATGGCTCCTCAAAATATCACAGGCAGATGTAGATGTGTAGGCAGACAGCCCCCGTTGGCTTTCTAGTGTATTACTTATGCAACCCTCCCTTATTCTAGGTTCTACACCTAGACCTGCAGGGCCTCTTCTGTCTCACAGGTGAGGAACTACTATAGCTTTTCTTTTCATTCATTTCATAAATGTTTATTAAGTACCAACTAGTTGAATAAATGTTTATTAATCACTGTTCAGAACACTAGCAACACAGTGTTGAACAAGATAAGTCCCTAGACTCACAGTTTGTTCAACATAGTTTAGTAAGTGCTATAATATAGTAAACACAGAGTGCTATGGGACATATTAACACCTGATCTAAATCTGGGAGTTCAGGGAAGGTCTCCTAATGGGGGTAACATCTGAACTGCAACCTGACCAGTGCTAAAGAGTTAACCAAGTAAAGATTTAAGGGAAAGTTAAACTAGGCAGAAGGACATACATGTTGAAAGGCTTACAGTAAAGGGGAGTTTGGCTCATTTCAGGAACCAAACAAAGTTTGTATGGTTAGTATACATTTATAAAGGGGAGGTAATAACACGTGAGCTGGGCAACAGGGGGCCAAATCATGGGGGGCCTTGGAATACAGTTTATGGAGCATAGAAACTATTCTAAAGGCAATGGGAAAACACAGGATCAATGTCAAGAATAGATTATATGACAAATATCTTCACATGCTAAATGCATACGCTCTGATCCAGCAGTTCAACTTTTACTTCTAGATATGCTCACACACAGAAAATCATTTATCAACACTATACTCACACATGGGAAATCATTTATCAACATTGATTTTCTTTGCTGTACCATTTTTAATAGCAGAGAATTAACCTAAATTATTTAGGAAATGATTAAATATGATAAATCTGTAAGTGGTAACTGCTTACATGTGTTTGAGGTTGGATGGGGGGAGAGTTCACTTACTTTCCATGTTTCTGTATCTTTTGAATTTCTTTAACATTTACATGTGCTACTACCTTAAATAAACAACAAATTTCATTTTTAAAATAAATAAAATATTCATAATGTGCTATTTGTCCCCGATATCCAAATATATTGGCAATAATTTTATATGGTGATAACACTTTATGCTAGAAAAACCCATATATTTGTGGAAAGAACATAAATTGTTTTTTCTCAGCTTTAATGAGGTATAATTGACACTAAAATTATATATATGGTATATAATATGATATTTCTATATACATATACATTTTGAAGTGATTCCTACAATCAAGCTAATTAACATTTCTATAGCCTCACATACTTTTTTTTGTGGTAAGAACAGAAGATTTACTCTCTTAGCAAGTTTAAAGTATGGTTTACAATGTCATTAACTATAGTCATCATGCTATGCATTAGATCTTCAGAATTTATCACCTTGCATAACTGAAACTTTGTACCCTTTAACAAACACCTCCCCATTTTCCCTCCCCTCCGCAGCTCCTCGATGGACACTTCTGTTGGTTCTATATCTTGGCTATAGTGAATAATGCTGCAATGAACATGATAGTGCAGATACTTATTCAAGATACTAATTTCATATCCTTTGTATATATACACAGAACTAATATAACTGGATTGTATGGTATTTCTATTTTTAAATTTTGAGCAACCTCCATTGTGTTTTCCATAGTGGTATACCGATTTACATTCCTACCAACAGTGTTTAAGGATTCCCTTTTCTCTATATCTTCCCTTCATTTGTTGTCTCTTATCTTTTTGATAACATCTATCTTAACAGGTTCAGGGTGACCTCTCATTGAGGTTTTGATTTGCATTTCCTGATGATGAGTAATATTGAACATCTTCTCATATATCTAATGGCCTTCTGTATGTCTTCTTTGGAAAGTGTATAATTAGGTCTTTTGCCAGTTTCTAAAAATCAGGTTATTTCTTCATTCATTTATTTATTTATTATTTACTTATTTATTTATTTTTGCTATCGAGTTGTTTGAATTCCTTACAGATTTTGCATATTAACTCCTTACCAGATATATGGTTTTCAAATATTTTCTCCCATTTTGTAAGTTCTCTCCTCACTCTATTGATTGTTCCCTTTGCTTTGCAGAAGCTTTTTAGTTTGATGTAATCCCATTGGTCTGTTTTTTTCTTTTTTTGTCTGTGCTTTTGAGGTCATATCCAAAAAACCATTATCATAGACCAATGTCAACAATCTTTCTCCCTATATTTTCTTGTATAAGTTTTTCAATTTCAGGGATATGTTAAGTGTTTAATATAATTTTTTTCATTTTTTTATTATTAATTTTAATGCAGTGACATTGATAAATCAGGGTACATATGTTCAGAGAAAACATCTCCAGATTATTTTGACATTTGATTATGTTGCATACCCCTCACCCAAGGTCAAATTGTCTATGTCACTTTGTATATGCTGTAAGATAAGGGTCTGTATTATTCTGCATGGGGATATCCAGTTTTCCCAACACAAGAGACTATCCTTTCCCCATTGTGTATTCTTTTCACCCTTATTGAAGATCAGTAGCCCATAAATCTGTGGATATGTTTCTGGGTTCTTTATTCTGTTTCATTGCACTATATGTCTTTTATTGTGCCAGTACCATAATGTTTTTGACTATAATATATTTTGTAATATATTATAATAAACATATTTTAATAAGTATATAATAAACATTATAATAAACATATATTATAGTAAACATATTTTATATAGAATATAAAATATGTTTTATAATAGAATATATTTTAAATCATAAAATATAATTCCTCCACCTTTGTTCTTTTTGCTTATGATTGCTAAGGTTATTCTGAGACTTATGTGGTTTCTTATGAATTTTAGGATTTTTTTTTCTGTTTCTGTATAAAATGTGATTGAAATTTTGATGGTGATTGCATTGAAACTATAAATAACTTTGAGTAATATGGACATTTAAATAATATCAATTCTTCCAATCCAGAGATACATAATATCTTTTCTTTTTGTGTATGTGTCTTTTTTCAATTTCTTTCATCAATGTTTAGGATGGTTAATTTTTTAAATGCTTTTCTGCATCTATTGAGATGATCATATAATTTTTATCCCTCACTTTTTTATGTGGTGTATCCTATTTGAGAATACAAACTGTTATACCCATTTTGGATATTAATCCAACTCGCAAAATTAAACATCATGATACCTTTGATCCAACATTTATAATTTTAGGAATCTATCCTAAAGAAATAAGAATACCAAACCATAGGTCAATATGTAAATAATGTTTATTATATCACAGTTTAAGTGGCAAAAAGAGGGATTGTTCTAATAGCTATAAATAAGGAAAAGGTTGAGTAAATCGTAGCATAGCCATACTATTGAATATTATGTAGTTTAAAAGAAATAAGCTAGAGTTTTATGTATGCACCTGAAAGGATGACCATGTTCCTTTGCTAGGTATAAAAAGAAAGCTTCAGAATAATGTAATTCAGAGTAATGTGTATAATACAATCCCATTTTCATAAAAACGAGAAGGATTTTAAAACCCTAAAAATGTGTATAAGACATATATATGTGAACATAGAAACAGCTGTAGCAAGCAGAGGCACCAAACTGAATTACTGATTACCTCAGGTGGAAGGAAGTTGAATGGAAAAAGGATAGCTGTTAAGTGGCCTTTTATACAGAGTGGGGCAAAAGTGGATTTATAGTTGTGAATACATAAAACATAAAAGTTTATTCCTATATTATTATTTATTAATTACTGTATTATTTTCCATATGAACAACTGTAAACCCACTTTTACCCCACCCTGTATAATTCTGTAGAGTTTGACTTGTTGCAATACAGCATGTGTTGCTGCAATTTATTTAAAATGTCATAAAAAGTAGAGAAATTGGGGACAAAATGAACTCAAGGGGCATGAGGAAAACAAAGAAGGCAATTATGAAGCTGTTGCCATGATACACATAAGGAATGATGGTGCTTGAATTAGAGTAGTAGCAATGCAGACATAAGTAGACAGATTTGGTTAGTAGGTAGGAAAATATTAGGACTTGGTGATTTGATTGAAGGGAGAAAAAGAGGAGTTGAGGAAGAAACCCAGGTTTCTGGCAAGGTTATTTACAGAAATAATGACCAGAGGAGAAAGATGTGTAGTTGTAGACAGACTGGGTTTCAGATACCCATGGGAAATTCAAGAGGAGAAAACCTGTAAGTAGTTTGAGATATGCATCTGAAACTCAGGAAAAATATCTGGGCTGGAAATATAAATATGAAGATCACTAGCTATATTAAACCTCTGTCAGTTATAAGTGAAGATCACTGGCCTAAATGGATTAAGATTTTAAACAAAAAGAGAGAGAGAGCATAGGGTTTCTTGGCTCATTTAACTGTAAAGTACCTGATGAGTTTGGCTTACAACATGACAGAACCTTGGAACTCAAATGATGTCATCAGGACTTTCTTAGGTTTCTTTTGTATTGGCCATAATCTTCAGGCATATTCTCCCTGAAAGGTGACAAAAAATAGTTACTAAAAGTTATAGACTTATATCTTACCAATTTAGCAAATGCAATCGAAAGAGTATGTCTTATCCATTCATTGGATTCAGTAAGAAGGATGTAGTTGGCAACACTGATAAGAGCAGTTTTAGTAGAACAATAGATAAAGAAGAATTGAGAATAAAGTCAGGTAAGTAAATGGAAAATAACAAATGTAAATGAAAGAGAAGGGAAGAACAAAATAATAGCTAAAGATTTATTAACCATCTACTATGTCTAAAGCACTGTATTATAATTACAGCCAGGGATACAAAAATGCATAGATAAGTTTCCTATAGTCTTCATTTAAAAAAGAACCTTGTAAATAATTCCCAGAAGTGAAAAATGTATACTTATATGGAGGTAAGATAACATTGCTATGGAAGCCTAGAGAAGGAAGCTACAAAATGGTCAATCAAATACATTAAAAGTATCTCCAGGAGAAGTGCACAGTGGCTGGCACATAGTAGGCATGCATACATGAGTTAATGAGATGGCATTTGAATTGTATTTTGGAGGATGAATGAAAATTTGATTAAGAAAAGTAGAAAGTTGCAACATAAGTGAACGACAAGATAACCTGGAGTTGTTATCTTTGAATATATGTATCCTGATTTATTGATGTCGCCCCATTAAAAATAAAATTTAAAAAAAGAAAAAGAAAAGTAGAAAGTGCACTTCTTACAAAAGGAATAATAGCAAATGCACAGGCTAACCAATGCCCTAGATTTGTTGGCTCTCCTCTTGGCTTAACAAATCTAATATGTAATGTAGGAAGCTTGGAGGAAGGACTGAGTGAGGCCAGATACATTGGATGGAAAAAAGGTGACAAGAGCCCAGAACCACCTGAGGAGCTTTCAAATGCCCACTCAGGCATTTGATAAATGGCATTTTAATCCCAAATCATCTTGGCATCTTCCCCACCTCACTACACTTGATAAATGCACTCCAGGTTGACTTAGAAGACATAGATTCTATGCTACTAACATGTATAGAAATATAAGGAGAGCTATTTTTCAAATGGTAAAGTACAAAGGATGCTTTACTATAGGCTTACGAATCTCAGCTGCATCTTATCACTGCTTCCAGTATATAGCCCCTAGTTCTGTGGCACATTAGGACAGCTGTTTAGTGTCTAGACTCACTGCATTATATATAACCCACACCGGGGATCTAAACAATCTATGCTATTTGTCACATGATGTACTAGAAAGAAGGTGGCTTTGTGTAGGTCTAGTCTTCCTAGAGCAAAACAATTTTTGGGCCTGGTATACTGCCGAAAGTTAGTAGCATCATCTCTATAGACGAAATTCAGCACATCATTATCTTACATTGTACCAGGAGAGTGAGAAGAAGATTGACTTGGTAATTCATGATGTTTTTATCCTAATCTGTTTAGAAGTATGATTTCTTAAAATGGAAATGTAAAGGTAAAGGGAATGTGCTTTTCATGATAGCTTCACAGTATCTCCTGAGAGAGTTCAGTTATTATAAACACAGCAATTTGACTCTCTCCTTGAATTTCTGATAAATTTCATCTTAAAAAACAAAAAGAGTAGATGTAATTATAAAACACACACAAAAAAAATCCCACTACATTAAAATTATCAAATTTTTCAGTACAAATTACATGCTTCCAAAAGTGAAATTTCATATTTCAGGTCACACATTTATATCTGTTTTGTTCAAAAGAAAAACAAACTTTTCTCATGAGTCATTAAGTCAATGGTTTGTATAGTACATTATCTTTATAAGTCATCACCAAAACTCTAAAAACATAGCTCTACATTGTAACTTATTTAAAGAAGGATAAGTTTGTGGTACAAATATTTTACTTCAGAGGTTGTTTCCAAGTTTCAGCTGAGCATTTTGAATCTAATCTGTTCTTTCCACTCCTTGGCATAGTATGCAAAATCCAAACCCTTTCTGAAACAAGGCCCAAATGTAGTGCAGTAAACTCATAGTATATGGATGAAACAGACATACAAGAAAGAAAAATTTGGTTGATATCAAGAAGCAAACTTTTTGATCCTTGGTTTCTCTCTCAAACAACTTGGAGTAAAGAAAGAACATAGAATTTGAAACCACACAGACCTGGTTTTAAATTTAAAATAAGAGACCTAATTTCAAATTCTAGCACTACTACTTTTAGCATTGTGGCCTTGGTCAACTCATGTAACCTCTCTCAGCATAAGTTTTTTATTGTATGGAAACAGTAATGATACTTCTTTTGCTACGCTATTATAAAGATTAGAGATAATGTAAAATATTTAATTCAGTGCTGGCATATCACAGTTGCTCAATAATTAGTAACTATTAGTATCAACCATACAATGAGAACAGTACTAATCCATTCAGTACTTCTCAGGTTATGGATACAATAAATAAAAATGCTTTTCTTAAGCCTGACCAGGCAGTGGCGCAGTGGATGGAGTGTCGGACTGGGATGCCGAGGTCTCAGGTTCGAGACCCCGAGGTCGCTGGCTTGAGCATGGGCTCATCTGGTTTGAGCAATGCTCACCAGCTTGGACCTAGGGTCGCTGGCTCGAGCAAGAGGTTACTCAGTCTGCTGAAGGCCCATGGTCAGGGCACATATGAGAAGGCAATCAATGAACAACTAAGGTGTCACAATGCACAACGAAAAACTAATGATTGATGCTTCTCATCTCTCCATTCCTGTCTGTCTGTCCCTGTCTATCCCTCTCTCTGACTCTCTGTCTCTGTAAAAAAAATAAAATAAAATAAAATAAAATGCTTTTCTTAAAACACCACAATCATATATTCACTTTAATACTTGAGAAAAAGAATTGTCCTGCTTATCTCAAAGGATTGTGATGATCAAAAGAGATAATACATGCTAAAGAACTTAAAAATATAAAGTGCTGTTAATGCTCAACATCACTAATCATTAGAGAAATGCAAATTAAAACCACAATGAGATATCACCTCACACCAGTCAGAATGGCGCTCATCAACAAAACAACACAGAATAAGTGCTGACGAGGATGTGGAAAAAAGGGAACCCTCCTGCACTGCTGGTGGGAATGCAGACTGGTGCAGCCACTGTGGAAAACAGTATGGAGATTCCTCAAAAAATTAAAAATCAAACTGCCTTTTGACCCAGCTATCACACTGTTAAGAATACACCCCAAGAACACCATAGCACTGTATGAAAAGAAGAAATGCACCCCCATGTTTGTCGTAGCATTGTTCACAATAGCAAAGATCTGGAAACAGCCCAAGTGTCCGTCAGAGGATGAGTGGATAAAAAAGCAGTGGTACATATATACTATGGAATACTACTTAGCCATAAGAAATGATGACATCGGATCATTTACAATAACATGGATGGACCTTGATAACATTATATGGAGTGAAATAAGTAAATCAGAAAAGAACTAAGAACTATATGAATCCATACATAGATGGGACATAAAAATGAGACTCAGAGACATGAACAAGAATGTGATGGCAATAGGGGTGGAGGGTGGGGGGAGGGGTGATGGGGCGAGGAAGGAGAGAGGGGTTGGGGGAGGGGAGGGGCACAAAGAAAACCAGATAGAAAGTGACAGAAGACAATTTGACTTTGGGGGAGGGGTATACAGCACAATCAAATGTCAAAATAATCTGGAGATGTTTTCTCTCAACATATGTACCCTGATTTATCAATGTCACTGCATTAAATTTAATAAATAAATTTTTTTAAAAAGAAAAAATATAAAGTGCTGTTAAAGATTAAGGTAGAATCTTTATTTTAAATAAGTCTTATCTTAAGGGTTCTTTTTCTGTTCCCACCAATGAACTTAAAATTTAAAAAAATTGGACACCAATTTTTATTGGACATACTGCTATTACTATTGATAGTTTAATCATTACATCTGATTTTGTTCATCTTTCAGAAACAAGTAAGTTTTGTAAATGTAATTATCCTTGTTACACCTTAATTATTCTGAAGTTTTTTATTTAGCAACTTCAAATATCTAGAACATGACCTAGAACCCCAAGAGAAGGAAAGATAGAAACCCTATGATCTGGAAACAATATTTAAATCCACTGAGGTGTGGTGCCAACCTCACTAATCTTCTAGCCTTAGTGTTGTTTATAAAATAAATATTTCTTACTGATGTCATAAGCTTAGTTGGCAGACAACTAGTTAAATGGGAAAAGGGATTTATTAGATGTGAGAACACTGATACCTGCAGAAAACACAGTTAGCAGTATAAAGAACAGAAGAAGTCTAAAAACAGAATAACTGGAAAAGTGAAATCAGTTGGAACAGTTTGTGTGGTGGTTCATATTTCCCTGTATGCCCTGGTAAGCACTGAGCATCCCACTATATGGTCCAGTAAAGGATTTTCATAACGATGCTTAGTCCTCAACAGTCAATTGTATCTGACATGACAAGACAGGGAAATTTCAAAATATTTTAGGAAGATGTCTGCCACATCTTAAAGTTTGCTGTTAATGGAGTAACTTAAGAAAACACTTCCATGAAAACTCTTAATATGGTGCCCAGTAAGTAAGGTGTTAACTGTGTATGAAGGTGTTAGGTGAGGACTGTATAACATTGTAATCAGAAAGAAATCTGAGGCATAGTATTCGACCAAATCTATTAGAAGCCATCTTAAAGATTATATAATAAATTCTATAATATTTCACATAGATTTTTAAAATCTTTGGTGCTAAATATAAAAATTACCCTGGACATAATTTAGTAATTCTTGATGCAAGATGTATAAGACCTTAATAATCTTATTTATGAGTATCGATTATTTGCCAAAACTGTACATGTAAATGTTAAAGATTGGACCGAATCTGATCTGGGTTGAAGTCCTGAGCTCCTCTATTTTCTATTTCTCTAACTGGTTGCAAGTCAGCCTCCATGTTATTTCACAGAATTGTTATAAAGGTCAAACAAAATGATGTATGTGCAAATGCTATGTAAACTATACAGTAAGTATAAATGTGAAGTGTTAATTCTCATAAAAGTTTATTACAGAAACAGTGTGGTATGAGAGAATTTTTTGGTTTAGGGATTTCAAAGAAAGTGGGGACTTCAAGAAAAATATCATATAACATTGCCATAGGTGGCAACCACAGCAGCAGAGTAAGTGGTCTTACCTTTTTCACCAGACCTTGATGATTACAGCCTCTTGCTTTTACTAAACCAGTCCCTCTCCTGGTTTGTCTTCTTATGTCCCCTCTTCTAATCCTCATCCATATTTTTAGGACTCAACTCTAAAGTTTCATGGCTTAATGAACCTCCATTCAGATGGCCTGCCTTCTTAGTTCATATTCTTCCATGTGCATGCTTAAAAGACACATATCTCTAGTTCTCTCTCATGCACTTCTCTCATCTTCTCAGCCAGATGAGAAGCCATATGAAGCTAGGGATGCCTTCTATCTCAGCATGACAACTAGCATAGGATGACCTCATAGTCGAATAGTGAAGGAACATTTGCAGATTGAAAGAAAACATGCTACAGACCCATGCAAAAGTCCCTCTATTAATAGAAAAACCTGTGTCTGGAAGATTTTAAGAGAGGCAGTGAACAATGTAGATATGTATGAAACCACAAAAGTTGTATACAATGGCAAATACTTCACAAGTCATTGAGGGAATGAACGAAGGAGTTATAAATATTTGGTCATGAGGAAGAAGCCTTTGGGCCCTTTACAGTTATATTCCTGTACCACACACAGTAACAAATGCTGTCTACTAATGGCTTCTTCAAATGGCAGTTCTGAGCAATACACATAATATTCTATTCTCACATTTACAAAAGAAGAAATAAACATTAACACTATCATTTATCATCACATATTTATTACCTCACTCTTCATTTCCCAAATTTTATTATGACCCTGACTGTTATGGTGTAGTGTGGCAGATCTTGATCTTTAGTCAGCATAATTCACATCTTGGATAGCATTCGCATGGGGGCTTCCCACTCTGGAGTGCCTTGAGGTTCTCTGCATTCTTTCTTGCTCAAGAAAACCTATCAGAATGCAAGGGAGAATGTCATTATTACAGAAACACCATTGAATCTATTCCAGTTTTTATTTATTTAAGTCATTAGTGACCTTCAGTACTCGGTTAGCAAGAAAGTATTTGCAACACACTTCAGTAACTTAGTTTTAAGTCACACAGACTTTGATTTCGTATTTAGGAACCTGGGTTCAAGGTGCAGGTCTGCTACTTATTTGTTCTGAAACTATGAACATGATTACTAATCTCCCAGCTAAAATTCTGATAAAATGGCAATAATGGTAATACCTTCTTCCGTAGGTTACTGTGCAGATTAAATATAGTATGATTTGAAAAGCACATGTAAAGCCCTAGGCAAATCTGAATTCTATATCGCCAGATGCACCTGTGCAATTTTCCTTTTCCACATTGCCAAGCCCCTGGCTTAGGCCCTGAATGACCTATTGCTTTGTCTCACTCCTAACTTTATGTAAATTCCTCATCCCCTCTTCCTTCAGATTTGTTTCAAGGTAGTTAATCCAGCTAACATTCTCAGGTTCATGTTTTTCCACTAGAACAAGCTATGCTGAACCTTAACTACTGAAGATGATCTTACTGTGCTCAAAGTGATGAATTTCAATGCAGTCCAGGACAAATTAAAAAACAAAATAAAACAAAAAAGCTCATTTTAGAATTTCCATTTTTTCCCAAATCCCAGAAAATGCTTTAATGTACACCAAAAGTCAGGCTCCTCTCTTTCCCTGCCAGTACCTCCAGTATAGTCCTGCACATAGCCCAGTATACAAAGGCAACTTAGGGGATGCAGAGGAAAGGGACTGATCACCAAGAACAAGAAAGGTGGAAGCCCTGGATGTAGCTTGGTTGATTAGAGCATCTTTCTGAAGCACAGAGATTGCCGGTTCGATCCCTGGTCAGGGCACATACAAGAACAGATCTATGTTACTGTGTGTGTATGTGTGTGTCCCTTTCTCTCTCTCTCTCTCTCTCAAATTAATAAATAAAGAAAAACGTTTGCCTGACCTGTGGTAGTGCAGTGAATAAAGCCTCAACCTGGAGTGCTGAAATCACTGGTTCGAAAACCTGGTCTTGCCCAATCAAGGCACATACAAGAAACAAATACTATGAGTTGATGCTTCCTGCTCCTCAACCCCCCCTTCTCATCTCTTTCTCTAAAATTTAATAAATAAATTTTTTAAAAAGAAGAAGAAGGATGGAAGGTCTAGGAAAACAGGACCCAAATTCTCTAGGTATGTTGTTGGCATTGTCAAAAGTTGTATGGGAACCTTCAGCAGTAGGGCCTAGCTGTACCAACTGCCATTGTTCCAAGCTTTTACTCCACTTGCTGCAACCCAGTAGAGCAAACAAGATTGGAAAACTAGAACCAGCTGTCATTCACAATGTTTCTTAGGTCTCCACAAGCATCCCCATTCCTATCAGCTGCTCTTCTTACTGGTTCTGACCCATATTGGAACACTCTCTGGTTGATCTCCATTGCCTTCTCCCTCATCCACTACATACTTGTTTTGGTTGCATGAGAATTGTGAATTCCTAGATCTTTACCAAAAATGTACCTCTTACTTGTATACAATATCAGCCTGAGACGAGAATATGCAGTAGCAAAATATAAGAACTCAGGTGCCCATCAATGGGCTCACATGGATAAATTATGATATAGTCATATAATCAAATATTAAACAGCAGTCAAACCAATGAAATACAATAACACTTAGTGGTATGGATGAGTCTTACTAATATAGTTTTAAGTTTATATAAAGTAAGTCTCTTATACTGAAGTTGTCACAAAAACCATGGGTATATATCCAAAGGAAATGAAATCACTATCTCAAAGAGATATCTGTGCTCTCATGTTCATTACAGCATTATTTACAATAGCCAACAACATGGAAGCAACTTAAGTGTCCATTAATGGATGAATGGATAAAGAAAAAGATTGTATACATATATACAATGGAATATTATTCAACCATAAAACAGAAGGGAATCCTGCCATTTGCAATAACATGGATGAAACTTGAGGCCATTAAGTTAAGTGAAATAAGACATATGAGTACACTATGTTCTCAGTCATATGCGGAATCTAGGAAAACTGAACTAATAGAAACAGAAAACAGATTGATGTCACCTGACCAGGCATTGGCGCAGTGGATAGAGCGCCGGACTGGGATGCTGAGGACCCAGGTTCGAGACTCTGAAGTTGCCAGCTTGAGCGCGGGCTCATCTGGTTTGAGCAAAACCTCACCAGCTTGGACCCAAGGTGACTGGCTCAAGCAAGAGGTTACATGGTCTGCTGAAGGCCCCTGGTCAAGGCACATATGAGAAAGCAATCAATGAACAACCAAGGTGTCGCAATGTGCAACAAAAAACTAATGATTGATGCTTCTCATCTCTCCGTTCCTGTCTGTCCCTATCTATCCCTCTCTCTGACCCTCTCTCTCTCTGTCTCTGTAAATAAATAAATTAAATTAAAAAAAAAAAAAGAAAACAGATTGATGTTTTCTAAAGGTGGAGTGTTGGGGGTGGGGTCAATGGGGGAAGGTAGTCATGAGGTATAGACTTCCAATTATAAGATAAATAAGTCCTGGGAATGTGATGTAAAGCATGGTTGCTATAGTTAAAAATACTGCATTATATATTTAAAAATTTTTAAGAGGTTAGATCCTAAAAGTTCTCATCACAAGAAAAACATTTGTAACTATGTATGATAATAGATGTTATCTAAACTCATTGTGAACATTCCACAATATATACACATAGCAAATTATTATATTGTATACCTTAAACTAATACAAGTATGTCAATTAAATCTCAATAAAACTTGAAAAAAGTAAAATTAAAAACCTATGTGCATATTTTTTATGTGTGTGACAGAGACAGAGAGGGACAGGTAAGGACAGACAGGAAGGGAGAGAGATGAGAAGCATCAATCCTTCATTGTAGCTCCTTAGTCTCCTTAGTTGTTCATTGATTGCTTTCTCATATGTGCCTCAACCAGGGGCTACAGCAGAGCAAGTGACCCCTTGCTCAAGCCAGCGACCTTGGGTCAAGCCAGTAACCTTGGGCTTCAAGCTGGATGAGCCCTCACTCAAGCTGGAGACCTCGGGGTTTCGGACCTGGCTCCTCTGTGTCCCAGTCCAATGCTCTATCCACTGCACCACTGCCTGCTATGTATGTATTAAATATATTTAAGAAACAAGACATTGTTGTCCTATATCACAACAACCTAATTGAATACTGGAAAAAAAAAGAAGCTCCCAAAATATTAAATATAGCATAATAACCTTTATATAAAGTTTAAAATAACTTTAAATTTAAAGAATGCATATAAATGTGATACAAATATGAAAGGAAAACAAGGGACTAATGGACACAAGGTTCTAAATAAAGTTTTCCTTAAGTAGGAGAGAGGTATGGAGATGAGAGTGAATGTGATTGGATGTAAGGGTTTAAATAAAGTCCCATCTTTTGTTTTCAGTGATTGGTTCCCAGGTGATCATTACATTGTTTTTTTAAAAGTAAATATATAAAGTGAGCTACATATATACCAATGTGAATTAAGATATGCTAGAAATGTCAAACACATACCAGATTTCAAACAGTACACAAAAAAATATATTAAAAATTTCATTATTACATATTTATATAAATTACATCTTGAAATTATATTTTGTGTATGTTGAATTAAATAAAATATAAAATTAACATTAATTTCAGATTCTTTTTACTTTTTTAATATGGCTAATAGAATATTTTTAAATTACATATGTGACTCAAATTGTGACTTACATCATATTCCATTAGACAGTGATGATTTAATAATTATATAACACCAGTCTTCATACTTATAACTAGTTGTTTTCAGACTTAAAGGTATTTAGTTTGTCTATATATATATATATATATGTATGTATAGATATAATTTTTTTAAACACAGGGAATGTAACACTATAACCTCAGTTCCCAGACAGAGCCATTATTAAGAATTAAGTAGACTTTCTAGATATATGTGTTGTTGAGGGTTTTTTTACAACAACATAGATAGACCTTGAGAACATTATACTGAGGGAATAAGTAAATCAGAAAAATCTTAAAACTATATGGTTTCACACATAGGTGGTATATAAAACTGAAACTCATGGACATAGGTAAGAGTATAGTGGTTACGGGGGGGGGGAGAAGTAAGAGAGGGAGACGTAGGGGAGGGAGGAAAGGGTGTAAAGAGGTACAAATATAAGCTGACCAAAAATGATTTAACTTTGGGTTATGGGTATACAACATAATCAACAAACATTTCAAATGCTACATAAATACAATGTTTAGCTTTCTATTCTCTTTTAGTACCTTATCTCAATGTATGGAGTTTTAAATATTACCTTTTGCAATGGCATGGATGGACCAGGATATTATTGTGCTAAGTGAAATAAACCAGGCAGAGAAAGACAAATATCATATAATCTCAGTTATATGTGGAATCTAATGAACAAAATGAACTAAGGAACAGAATAAAGTCAGAGGCGGGGTCACAGGGAGCAGAGGGAAAGCTGTCAGAGAGAAAGGGGATGAGGAGATGGGATCAGAGAAGGTGAAGGGATTAGTGAGATTATATATACATAACACAGAGATACAGATAACAGGACAGCAAAATCTCAGAGGGAAGGGGAGAAGGAGTTAGTGGGGGGGCAAAGGGGTATATTAGAGAAGTGGTGGTGAGGGAGTTATATTGAGTGGGACACTTGAATCCATGTTAACACAATAAAGTAAAATTAATAAAAAAATAAAAATAAATAATTTAGTTCCCCATGATATTTTATTTATATATTATATTATAGTTTTCAGTGTATCACTTAGTATAATTTTCTTAATGTTCACTCTAGATGTGTGTGTGAGTATGTGTGTGTGTACAACATCATAGTCTATAAATATCAACAATTTAATATTTTGAATGAAGTAATGAAACCTTATTACATTTAGGACCATATAAGTATTTCCCACTTCTTAAATATAATTGTCTCAAGTAATTCCTGTATATAAACTGAGCACATAACATTGTTGTAATTTTTACTCAACCATTCCATATGTTTAAAAATTTCATGAGAAGCAAGATAATTCATTATATTTACCCTTATTTTTACCCATTCACTGTTGTTGTTTTCTGAAATCTAAGCCTTCTGTTATTTTCTGTTTTTATTTTTTTGTATTTTTCTGAAGTGAGAAGCAGGAAGGCAGAAAGACAGACTCCCACATGTACCCGACAGAGACCCATCCGGTATGCCCACCAGGGAACGATGCTTTGCCCATCTGGGGCATGGCTCCGTTGCAACCAAAGCCATTCTAGTGCCTGAGGCAGAGGCCATGGAGCCATTCTCAGCGCCCAGGCCAACTTTGCTCCAATGGAGTCTTGGCTGTGGGAGGGGAAGAGAGAGAGAAAAAGGAGAGGTGGAAGGGTGGAGAAGCAGATGGGCGCTTCTCCTGTGTGCCCTGACCAGGAATCGAACCCAGGACATCAACACACTGGGTCAATGCTCTACCACTGAGCCAACTGGCCAGAGCCATGTTATGCTTTACTTTTTGTTTGGAGAGCTTCATTTAGCCATTTTTTTAAAAGAATATATCTGCTAGCAAGAGATTCTCTTAGTTAACCTTTGAGAATTTCTTTATTTCCTCTTTAATACTGAGTGATAAGTTTGCTGGATATAGAAATTGTGGTTCACAGTTCTTTTCTCTCAGTGTATGAATATGTTGTGCCACTTCTTTTCAACCTCCATGATTTCAGATTAGAATTTCACTGACCTTTAAATTGGTGTTTATTTAAGGGTAATACATCATTTTTTCTCTAATTTCTTTCAATAGTATTTCTTTGTCTTTTGTTTTCAGAAGTTTAATTATGATGTATATTAGAGTGATTATTTATGAGTTTATCTTGTTTTGTATTAATTCAGCTTCTTGAATCAGTTGGTTTATGTTTTTCACAAAAATGAAGAGTTGTCAGCGATTATTTATTTGAATACATTTTCATTTCCACTTTTTCTCCTCTCCTTCTGAGCCTCCCATGATACTAAAGTCAGCTATATTGTTACTGTTCATGGGCTCCTGAGGCTCTCTTCACTCTTACCAGTGCATTGTTTTCTCTGTTGTGCAGATCAAATAAAACCTATTGATATGTTCAAGTTCATTGTCTCTATCTTCTCTCATTTCTATTCTATTTTGGGACTATTATTGTGTCTTTGTTTTTTGTTTTGTTTTGTTTTTAATAAATTTTTATTAATGTTAATGGGGTGACATCAATAAATCAGGGTACGTATATTCAAGGAAAACAAGTCCATGTTACCTTGTCATTCAATTACGTTGCAAACCCATCGCCCAAAGTCAAATTCTCCTCCGTCACCCTCTATCTAGTTTTCTTTGTGCCCCTCCCCCTCCCCTTCCCCTCTCCCTCCTTTCCTCCCGTGCCCTCCCTCCCCCGCCCCGATAACCACCACACTCTTGTCCATGTCTCTTAGTCTCGTTTTTATGTCCCACCAATGTATGGAATCATGTAGTTCTTGGTTTTTTCTGATTTACTTATTTCATGCCCTGTAATGTTATCAAGATCCCACCATTTTGTTGTAAATGATCTGAAGTCATCATTTCTTGTGGCTGAGTAGTATTCCATAGAGTATATGTGCCACATCTTCTTTATCCAGTCTTCTATTGAAGGGCTTTTTGGTTGTTTCCATGTCTTGGACACTGTGAACAATGCTGCAATGAACATGGGGCTTTACATGTGTCTTTACATATCAATGTTTCTAAGTTTTGGGGGTATATACCCAGTAGAGGAATTGCTGGGTCATAACGTAGTTCTATTTTCAGGTTTTTGAGGAACCACCATACATTCTTCCATAATGGTTGTACTACTTTACAGTCCCACCAACAGAGAATGAGGTTTCCTTTTTCTCCACAGCCTCTCCAACACTTGCTATTACCTGTCTTGTTGATAATAGCTAATCTAACAGGTATGAGGTGGTATCTCATTGCAGTTTTGATTTGCATTTCTCTAATAGCTAAAGAAGATGAGCATCTTTTCATATATCTGTTGGACATTTGTATTTCTTCCTGTGAGAAGTGTCTGTTCATGTCCTCTTCCCATTTTTTTATTGGATTGTTTGTTTGTTTGTTGTTGAGTTTTATGAGTTCTTTGTAAATTTTGGATATTAGGCCCTTATCTGAGCTGTTGTTTGAAAATAACATTTCCCATTTAGTTGGCTTTCTGTTTATTTTGTTATCAGTTTATCTTGCTGAGCAAAAGCTTTTTAGTCTGATGTAGTCCCATTCATTTATCTTTGCCTTCACTTCTCTTGCCTTTAGAGTCAAATTCATAAAATGCTCTTTAAAACCAAGGTCCATGAGTTTAGTACCTATGTCTTCTTCTATGTACTTTATTGTTTCAGGTCTTATATTTAGATCTTTGATCCATTTTGAAGTAATTTTAGTACACGGGGACAAGCTGTAGTCGAGTTTCATTCTTTTGCATGTGGCTTTCCAGTTTTCCCAGCACCATTTGTTGAAGAGGCTTTCTTTTCTCCATTGTGTGTTGTTGGCCCCTTTATCAAAAATTATTTGACTATATATATGTGGTTTTATTTCTGGACTTTCTATTCTGTTCCATTGGTCTGAGTGTCTATATTTCTGCCAATACCATGCTATTTTAATTGTTATGGCCCTATAATATAGTTTGAAGTCAGGTATTGTAATGCCCCCAGCTTCATTCTTCTTAGGATTGCTTTGGCTATTCGGGGGTTTTTATAGTTCCATATAAATCTGATGATTTTTTGTTCCATTTCTTTAAAAAATGTCATAGGAATTTTGATGGGAATTGCATTAAATTTATAAATTGCTTTGTGTAATATGGCCATTTTGATTATATTTATTCTTCCTATCCAAGAACAAGGAATATTTTTCCATCTCATTGTGTCTTTTTCGATTTCTCTTAACAATGCTTTGTAGTTTTCTCCTTTACATTCTTTGTTATGTTTATTCCTAGGTATTTTATTTTTTTTGTTGCAATCGTGAAGGCGATTGTTTTTTTAAGTTTGTTTTCTAATATTTCATTGTAGGCATATAGAAAGGCTATGGACTTTTGTATGTTAATTTTGTATCCTGCGACCTTACTGTATTGGTTTATTGTTTCTAGTAATCTTTTTGTGGAGTCTTTTGATTTTCGATGTATAGGATCATATCATCTGCAAAAAGTGATACCTTTACTTCTTCTTTTTTAATATGCATGCCTTTTATTTCTTTCTCTTGTCTGATTGCTCTGACCAGAACTTCTAGCACCATGTTAAATAAGAATGGAGAGAGTAGACAACCCTGTCTTGTTCCTAATTTAAGGTGGAAAGTCCTCAGTTTTATGCCATTAAATATTATGTTGGCTGATGGTGTATCATATATGGCCTTTATCATGTTGAGATATTTTCCTCCTATACCCATTTTGTTGAGTGTCTTAAACATAAAGTTGTGTTGTATTTTATCGAATGCCTTTTCTGCATCTATTGATAAGATCATGTGATTTTTGTTCTTTGTTTTGTTGATATAGTGTATTATGTTAACCGTTTTGCGCATGTTGAACCATCCTTGAGATTCTGGGATGAATCCTACTTGATCATGATGTATTATTTTTTTAATATGTTCTTGTATTCTATTTGCCAGTATTTTGTTTAGTATTTTAGCATCTGTATTCATTAGAAATATTGGTCTGTAGTTTTCTTTTTTTTGTGGTGTTCTTGCCCAGTTTCGGTATGAGGGTTATGTTGGCCTCATAAACTGTGTTTGGAAGTATTGCTTCTTCTTCAATTTTTTGGAAGACTTTGAGTAGAATAGGAACCAAGTCTTCTTTGAATGTTTGATAGAATTCACTAGTATAACTGTCTGGACCTGGATTTTTATTTTTGGGGAGGTTTTTAATAGTTTTTTCTATTTCCTCCCTGCTAATTGGTCGGTTTAGGCTTTCTGCTTCTTCATGACTCAGTCTAGGAAGGTTGTATTGTTATAGGAATTTATCCATTTCTTCTAGATTGTAGAATTTGGTGGCATATAGTTTTTTATAGTATTCTACAATAATTTTTTGTATATCTATGATGTCTGTGGTGATTTCTCCTCTTTCATTTTGGATTTGTTTCTATGAGTCCCTTCTCTTTTTTCCTTGGTAAGTCTTGCCAAGGGTTTGTCAATTTTGTTTATCTTTTCAAAGAACCAGCTCCTTGTTTTATTAATTTTTTCTATAGTTTTTCTGTTCTCTATTTCATTTATTTCTGCTCTGATTTTTATTATTTCCTTTCTTCGGCTGGTTTTGGATTGTCTTTGTTCTTCTTTTTCTAGTTCTTTAAGGTGTGAAGTTAAGTGGTTCAATTGGGATCTCTTGTTTGTTCATATAGGCCTGAAATGATATGAACTTCCCTCTTATTATGGCTTTTGCTGAATCCCAGAGATTCTGATATGCCGTATTGTCATTTTCATTTGTCTGTATATATTTTTTGATCTCTGCGCTTATTTCTTCTTTGACCTATTTATTTTTTTAAAGTCTGTTGTTTAATTTCAACATTTTTGTGGGGGTTTTTCCTCTATTTTGCAGTTGAATTCTAGTTTCAAGGCTTTATGATCAGAAAAATATGCTTGGTATAATTTCAATTTTTCTGAATTTGCTGATGTTATCTTTGTGGCCTAACATATGGTCAATTCTTGAAAATGTTCCATGTACACTAGAGAAAAAATGTATACTCTGTTCCTTTGGGATGAAGTGTCCTGTAGATGTCTATTATATCCAGGTGCTCCAGTGTTTCGTTTAAGGCCAATATATCTTTATTGATTCTCTGTTTGGATGACCGATCTAGAGCCATCAGCAGTGCATTGAGGTCTCTAAGTATGATTGTATTTTTGTCAGTTTTTGTTTTAAGGTCAATAAGTAGCTGTCTTATATATTTTGGTGCTCGTTGGTTTGGTGCATATCTATTAAGGATTGTTATGTCTTCTTGATTCAGTGTCCCCTTAATCATTATAAAATGACCCTTTTTGTCTCTGATCACTTTTGCTCTCTTGTAGTCAGCATTATTAGATATGAGTATTGCTACTCCTGCTTTTTTTTGGATGTTATTTGCTTGGAATATTGTTTTCTAGCCTTTCACTTTGAATTTGTTTTTGTTCTTGTTGCTTAGATGTATTTCTTGTAGGCAGAATACAGTTGGATTTTCTTTTTTAATCCATTCTGCTACTCTGTGTCTTTTTATTGGTAAGTTTAATCCATTTACATTTAGTGTAATTATTGCACTTGTGGGTTTCCTATTGCCATTTTATAAATTATTTTCTGTTAGTTTTGTATCTTGTTTGATTCTTCTCTTCTGTTTTTCTATCATTTTTTGTTTGTTTGTTTGTGTTCCATACTTCTTTCTTCTGTTGCTACCTTTTTAAAGTCATATGCTTCTGTGGTGGTTTTTTCAAGTGTGGTTACCATTAAATAATGAAAAGGGTACCTACCATATTCATTATAGTACTATATCTTATGAGAGTTTCTGTGATTCATCGTCCTTTGCTACTATTAATCTCCCTCCTCTCCCCTTTTCTCTTGTTCTTCTTGTTACAGTTTAAATTTGGTTTTATTGTGTTCTTGGTGGAGCTGTTACTTGTGGTTTTATTTTGTTTTGCTCTTTGAATTTGGTTGGAAAACCCCCGTTAGTATTTCCTGGAGTGGGGGCTTTCTGATGATAAATTCCCTCATTTTTTCTGTATTTGTGAATGTTTTTATTTCTCCTTCGTACTTGAGGGATAGCTTTGATGAGTATAGTATTCTTGGCTGAAAGTTCTTCTCTTTCAGGGCTTTAAATATTGAGGTCCACTCTCTTCTAGCTTATAGAATTTATCCTTAGAAATCTGATGATAATCTAATAGGCCTTCCTTTATATGTTGTATTCTTCTTTTCCCTGGCTGCCTTGAGAATTTTTTCTTTGTCATTGGTTTCTGCCATCTTCATTATGATGTGCCTTGGAGTAGGTTTGTTGGGGTTAAGAAAGCTCGGTGTTCTGTTTACTTCTTGAATTTGAGGCTCTAGTTCTTTCCACAGGTTCGGGAAGTTCTCATCTATTATTTGTTTGAATATATTCTCCATTCCATTTTCTCTCTCCTTTCCTCTGTCATAGATATTATTCTTATGTTATTCTTTTTGATGGAGTCAGACAATTCCTGTAGGGCTTTCTCATGTTTTTTAATTTTTGAGTCTCTTTCTTCTTCTCTCTGTTGTGCCTCAAGTTGCTTGTCTTCTATTTCACTAATCCTACCTTCTATCTTGCCTGTTTTATTAGCTAAGCTTGTTACCTCGTTTTTCAGCTCGTGTATTGTTTTTCATTTCTGTTTGATTTGTTTTTATAGTTTCAACTTCCTTGGTAATATATTCTTTGTGTTCATTGAGTTGTTTTCTGAGCTCCCTAAATTGCCTTTCTGTGTTTTCTTGTATATCTCTGAGTATTTTTAGGATTTCTATTATAAATTCTCTGTCATTTATCTCCAAGGTTTCCAATATATTAAATTTTTTTCTCCATAGATTTTTCCACATCTATCTATGTTACTTCTCTATCTTTTGTATCCATGATATTTAATTTCCTTTTTCTTAATGGCATCTGAAGTTGGTTTCATTGATAGTATTAATGAGAATTAATAAAGTATAAAAAGTTTAAAAAATTAAAAATAATTTGGAAAAAAAACCACAAAACAACCAAAAATAATTTATTATTTCCCCCTCTTTTATTTCTTCTCTTCCCCTCCTCTCCCTTCCTTCTTAGGAAAATATCGTGGTGACCTGTGAATTATATTCTGCTAAATGGAACAAAAACTGCCTATAAGGGAGGGGCTGAGTTGAGGGGAAGTGTTCAAGGGACAAGAAAGGAAGTAGGGACCCACAAAATGCAAAAAAGGAAAAAATCTGGGTCAATAATAAAATGGTTTGCTTGTAAGTGATGGTTGACTAAGAGATATAATGAGGGATTAGAGGGAAACAGGAAAAAGGAAAAAAATATTTATTGTATTAAGTGGAGCAAAGACTAAATATAATGGAGATCCTGGGTTGGGAGGAATGCTAATGTGTTAAAAAGTGAAGTAAAAAGCACCCAAAATGCCACACACACAAAAAAACTTGAGTCCCAAATTAAATAATTTGTTCCTGATTGAGGATTGAGTGAGAGGAAAAGTAAAAGGTGAAAAGACAGAAACTAATAGAAAGGGAGAAATAAGAAAATGGGGAAAAGGAAAGGAAGAAAAAATTAAAAGAAAAGAAAAAAAAGAGAGAGAGAGTTAAGGGTTTTGGAATGTAACCCTCATGGAGGGTAAGGAAGAAGAAAAGAAATAAAATGTAACACTTATGGGTAGTGTAGTTCATGAAAAAGAAAGAATAAGATGGGCAGAGAATGAAAGGACCAAGGTGGAGATAATAGAAATAATAATAATAATAATAATAATAATAATAAAGGCAAGAAGATAAAAGGAACAAAAGGAAAAAATAATGGAACAAGTTATAATGTCTGTGGATTTTTCTTGATTTTGAGAGGTTAGTTTCTTCCTTTTTCTTTCCTCTCCCTCTTCCTGGTCAGTGACTCTGTACTCCAGGCTCTGCCCCTGTGGCATGCTTAGGTAGGGATTTGCAGTTGATGATACTCTATGGCAATGTCATATATTTGGCTTCAGTCTCATTTGTAGTCAAGGCTTGTTAGTGTTTGCAGGCTCCAACAATGAAGAGTCCGTTTTCCCGGAGCCTCTCTCCTAGTCTCCCCTTCCTGAATTAGCAGCCTGGTGAACCAGCTATGAGGCTGCCACTGCCTCTGCCTGGGGAGTGAGAGACTGAAAGAGCTGGCAAATCTCCACTCTATCCCCACACAACGCAGGGCTCTGGGTAAAGTTCTGTCAGTGAGAGCCACCAGCATAATCAGGCATGGCTGGGAGCCAATTGCTCTCAAGGTGACTTTCTATGAGCCACCCGGCCTGTTCAGCATGCCTATCATTCTGTGGGACCACTCTCCCCAGGCTTTCCACATTTTGTAACCTGTTTTGGCTGAAAAGAAGATGTCCTAGTCTCTGCCTGCAGCACAGGTCTTAACATCTGCCAAGTCCCTCTTTTTAGCATATACCCCTGAGTATGAAAGCTCTGTCAGTCAGAAGTTGCCCCCACCCCTTTAGCAGGAGGCACTAAAGAATATCATGCCTCTTGTCTTGGATCACTGAACTGAGAAAGATCTTGTCAATTAGAGCCACGTAGGTCGGTTGGGAGGTGAGCAGACTGTGGGTTAAGCTAATTTCAGTGATTGGATCCACAGATGTGCTCCAGGACAGACTGCAAGCTGCCCGCATGCCCCTCCTCCAACACTTGATTGTTAGTTTGAATGGCTGGGTGAAGCGCCCTGCCCATGCAGAGAAGCTCGGGCATAGGGAAGTTCGCTTTGGTGCACTCCCTGCGTGTGAGCAACTGGGGTGCTCTCTGCGGCAGGAGGCTGGGACGCCCACGGCGCACCAGCTGCTGGGATGCCCGCAGCAGGCGGCACAACGACTGCTGGGACTTCGCGGCAGCGTGGTGCGGTGCACCAGCTGCTGGGATGCCTGCAGTGTGCCGCTTGCAGGTGGCTGGGATGCCCTCAGCACACAGGCAGTTGCTCACTGCGCATGGGCTGACTCACCACAGGTACACTCTCTCCTCAGCTTGAACGAACGTCGGTGCCGCAATTAGTTTCCTCCGCACCCTCAGCTCCCTTCTGACTCTCAGTTCCAAGTGAAAGCAGCCCCTTCATCTTCAGAGTTTGGAACTCCCGGAAGCTCCAAGGATAAATTTTTCTGTCTCTGGTTGTTGAATTTGTTGAAATTTTGGGGAGATCTGTTGGCTGTGCTGCTCACGCCGCCATTTCTGCGACGTTACCCCGAGTCTTTGTTTTAGTTATTTTAACTTTTAGTTCTATAATTTCCATTTCAGTTTTTAGAACATATTTTTTTCTGAAGTTTTCTGAGCTTTTTTTCATTTGTTTCAAAATGATTTGTAATTAATTATTGAAGCAATTTATGGTAGCTGTTTTAACACCTCTGTCAAAAGGTTTCAGCAATCTGATTCATATCAATATTACATGAGTTCATTTTTTTCTCATTCACATTGTGACTTTCCTCTTCTTGGTATGATGAGTTATTTTATTTTATCCTTGGATATTATATTAGGAGACTCTTGATCCTATTTTGTCAAGTAGCAGGCTTAGTTAGGTGTTATGTGTCAATTCTGCTCTACTTTTGTGATTTATAATTCCAATGACAATTTAGTTTTCTGACCCCTTACAATGCTACTCTGGTCTGCTTCATGCTCTGGCTATACATGCATGACTTCTGTTCGTGCTACCTATAGGGAGAGAGCCAGTAATGCCAGAACTGTGGGACAGAGAGCATTTTTCTTTGCCTCTTCTCTAGCTACCCTGTGCTAGTGGACTTTCCACTGTATCTCTGCTTGTACTTACAGAGATATAAATCACTTAAATGGACTGCCTTTTGCTGCTAGATAAAATGCCAGGAAACAGGAGTTCTGTATGGGTTTTTGTCATTGGATGCAGGTTCAGACATCCCCAAACTTGGTTCATTTTCTGCCACTCATTGGAGGACCAGGAGACATTTATACAGGAATAGATTTCATATATTAAAGTGATCTAATGTAATACTGATGTGATATTAGTCCTAGTGTAATTTTATCATATTGCCACCACTGAATTTCATGTCTTATTGAACCTACCATTTTTCCCTCCTTTGAACCAAATGTCCATTGCTTTCCAAGATTGTTATGAAGAAAGTTGTAATAAGTGGCAAAAATGAAAGATTTTTTTCATCAGAAAACCTGAGTTTGCGTCTTGACTCTGCTTTTGGCTCCATGATTCTAGACAAGTGATCTTTTATTCCATGACCTTCAGTTTTATTACTTGTAAAAGAGAGAGACTGCCACTTACCCAGAGTTAATGTAAGGACTAATTTTTAAATAATTGTAAATTAATTTAGTAAAATGGTATGAAAGGGAGATGGCATTTTTATTACTCGTCAGTTATTCTCTATAGTCATTTCTGTTCTCATCATATCTGTACCACCAATGCCCCACTACATGACCCTAATGCACCAATCCTAATGACCTTGTTCTTAAATTAATGCATATGAGATGAGGCCCCAAAATCTGTATTTTTTAAATTCTCTCCAGGCAATTCTTTAAACGTAGCCCCCAGATGTGGAACCTACTTTGCCTGAAAAACTTAGTACCAATACATTGTACATGGAAAGCATTCAGAAAATGGTTGTTAAAGTAAAGAAATTCTTGGAAAGAGCAATCCATGTGACACAGAGGCTATAAAACTGGATCTTGGGAGGAGGGCAAAAAAGAACTAAAGTATATGAGACAAAGAAAAGGGGACATTTCATGGCTTTTTACATATATTTCATAGTGGGTTATTTTGAAGACTCAGACAAGTTCTCCATTTATGTGATAAAATAAACACTAGGCAATGAACTGAAATAGTAGCAAAGCAGATGGGCGCTTCTTCTGTGTGCCCTGGCTGGGAATTGTACCTGGGACATCTCCCACTTATGTGATTCCACCTGCATCATCAGTCCTTAGAAATGAAACCTGGTAAATTAAACAAGCAATTACTATCTTTTAAAATACTAGTACTTTTTAAGGGCATTCTTTAAAAACTCTTAGTCAGTAGGAGCATAAGACTGAATAACACCAAAATATTTAGCTGTCTATTCAAACTTCATTAGAATAGCAAATAAAATGGGAACAGATGCAAGTAAACCAGAGCTTGGTTAGTAGGCAACAGATTTATTGGACTTGCTCATTTTAAAAATTAAGGTTACAAACAACATGTCACAAATCCTATAAAACTTTTCTGGAGATCACCTTCCTGGAAAGCGTAAATCCATTCTAATGTTCAGAATTTGCTTTTCAGAACTGAAAGATGACAATGTATATATTTGCTGCACTGTTTAAAACAATGCTTCTTTGAAACAGAACTTACTCTGCATAGGTGTGTATTCCGTAGCAACCCCAAAGTTTTAAAGAACTGGTCTCTTCCCAGAATGTAATGCATCCAATCCCTTAAGAGAAGACAGCTTCTCTACTTGGTGGTGTTGCTATGAGTTACAGTTTTCTGGAAGTTTTCATACATAGTTTATTATTTCAAAGCAAAATGAGGTCATATGAAAGTGAAATCTCTAGATCTTCAGTCTATCCTGAAGGCTAGACACTAGAGGAGAATCTCAACTGGTTCCTTTTGTTTTTGCTGTCACATATGCAAATCTCCTGTTGAATCTCTCTGGTCCACTGTTCCCTCTAATGAAGTCATGTTCTTTGCTCAGTGCAGTAATATCCTCAGAAGCAGATGTCTCCCATAAAGCATGACCTCATTCCTTGGAATGGGAAGATCCAGCAGTAGACTGTTGGGGTAATAAGGGGGAAGGGCTTTGTTTAAAAATAGTTTTGTTAAATAATGTGTTCAACATTTTAATATAAATTTCTATAAAAAGGCAAATGTAGTTTGTTGTGTTTTTTTTGTTGTTGTTGTTAATCTCATTTCTCAATTCCAGAAGGGGAAATCACTAGCCAGAAGGAACAAAGTCTTCACAGAGCATAGACACTTCCATCTAGTTATCTGTTAAAGACAGTGTGACAGATTTGGGGATAGAACAGCAAAACTTGGGATTTTCCAGATGCTAAGTCTAGGCTATGTATTAGACCCCACTGAATCACAGCCTAGATATATTTTATAACAGCCTTGTAGTTCAGAGAAAATGAAAATCAAGTGCCCAAGGAAAGTTACTGACACAGATGCTCTCAGCAAATTAGGCAGTGGGAACATTGCTAAAGAAGGAAAAGGTAGAGGAAAAGAGTGGATCAATTAGAAAGGTATAGTTTGAAGCCGATCCAAACTTGCTCAGGTGAATGGGCTTTTCAGGCTATCCCTGTTTTAGATATAGGGCAGTTCCTGAGCACTGACTTCTCAAGTTATTAAGAATAACTGAAATTCATGACTCTGACAACCTATAACCAGGCCTTTCAGTCACAGCCCAGTGTTCTGGTGTGCTCCTCACTTCTGGTTGTGTCTATGCAGAAAGTGAACACCATAACTGGGGTAAAGGTCTGAAGAGCTAATTTCCTAAAGATAAAAGGCTTTCCACAAATAGTTTCACACAAAAATATAAAGCACTTTCTATCTGGACTCAGTACCTTTAATTTGTAAATATAATCCCTACATTTCTATAAGAGGTCTGTTTCAGTTACAGCTGTACATCAAAAAGCGAATATTTCCCTGGCAAATTGGCTTAGCAGTAGAGTATTAACCCAGTGTCTGGAAGTCCCGGGTTCAATTCCCAGTCAGGGCACACAAGAGAAGTGCCCATCTGCTTCTCCACCCCTCCCTCTTGTCCCTCTCTCTCTCTCTCTGCTTTCTCTCCCCTTTCTCTCTTTTTCCCTCCTGCAGCTATGGCTCAATCAGTTTAAACAAGCTGGCCCCAGGTACTGAGGATGGCTCTGTGCCTCAGTTTAAGCACTAAAATAGCTCAGTTGCCAAGCAATGGAGCAGTGGCCCCAGATGGGCAGAACATCACCCTGTAAGGGGCTTGCTGGGTGGATCCTGGTCAAGGCACATGCAGGAGTCTGTCTCTACCTTCCCACCTCTCAATTTAAAAAAAAGTGAATACATGAAAATAATTATGTAAATATTAATTGATGGTAATAAATACTGAAATTATATTTCCTTCTCTAACTCCCACCTTAGTCACCTTGACTGGCAACTAGCCCTCCTCCAAAGAACAATTTAAGTTGCATCCGCACCATAAAGCAAGCCTTTCCAAAGCAAATCTCCTAGACTTCATGTCTTATGCTCCTTGAGTCCATCTATCCTCTTCCCTTCTTCCACAGTTCATCTTTCATTCTTCTCACATCTGATTCCTCTGGAGACAATCACATTGGTACCTGAAATGAAAGTGCACAGAAAACTGATAAGAAATTAATGGGCTTCTTTTTTTAAGTTAGTGTGGCTGGCTAAACTGTTGAAAAAAAACAGCTGAGGTTGTTTATCAGTTGTTCTGGAAGGAAATACTACAAACTAGGAATAGCAGTAAATGCTTAAATGAAAGCTATTCTACTTTGTTTCTACTGGGGGAAAATATCTAATGACATTCTAGTAAACAAAGGAGTTAGACCAAAATCATGATATTTCAGAATAAATATTTTACATGTTCTATAAACTTTTTCAGAGCATAAAAAGAGAAAGAATGTTTTCTAGTTTGTTTTATAAAATTGGTATAATCTTAATAGTAAAACATTCCAAAAATATAACCAAAAAGGAAACTAAAGAAGTCTCACATAAAATCCTAAATAATTACCAGCAAATCAAACCCTGCAATATAGTTATAATTGAGTATATTATGTTATGACCAAGTGAGTTTTGTCCTAGGAAAGCAAAGGTGATTCAATAATAGGAAATCTCTTAAGTTCATACTGCATATCAACTCAAAGAATATAAATCATATGATTAGCTTAGATGCCACAAAGGCATTTAATAAAAAATATAATATGCTTTTCTGGTCATTCTTAGAAACTAAGAATAAAAGGTCATTATTTAATATGATGAAGAATTTCTTGGCCTAATAAATAGCATCATACTTAATGATAAATAAACTACAGGCATTTCTGCCAAAATCAGTAATAAAAAAAAGAAGCTCATTATAATTGCTGATGTTCAATCTGATTCTTGATGTTCTAGCCAATACAATAAGGCAAGAAACAAATACAGGCATAATTATTTGGGAATTATACAAATTATACCAGTATTTACAGATACAATCTTATAGCTAGAAAATCCAAGATAATTGATTGAAAAGATATGATAAATAAGAGATATTCTTAAGATGGCCAGGTCTTACATCATCTGTTCTATGTTGTACAAATATAATTCCAAACTTCTTGTGTTCAAACAACATTTTAAAGTTGAATATAATTGAAATAATTAATTGAAAATAAAAAGAAAAGCTATTTTATTTAGAAAATTAAATTTAACAGGTGTTTTCATAAGAAAGTAAATCTTCCAGACATACCAAGATAGCAGTGGAGTAGGCAGATGCACAGACTCCCAGCTCACACCACCAAACTAGATGACAAATTAATTTAGGAACAATCAGCATGAAAGACCAACTTTGGACTATAAGAACAGGTCTCAAAAACCAAGGAGCAAAAGTAAAGACACACTGAGCCTGGTAGGGAGTGCAGGGCACAGTGGGTGCTCTCCTGCTTCCAGGAGTGGAGGGTGAGGCTGAGACCCAGAAGGGCTCTCATTACAAGGAGAAGAGCAGAAAATATCGCTCACAGCCACTTGCCTGGGGACCTGAGAATGAGTTGTGCTGAGAGGGCTGGCTTGTGTTCCAAAGGAAAGTGAGGAGAGAGAGACAGATGATTGGGGGCAGAGGAATGTATAGGATGACCTGAGAAGCTGACTCATCTAGTGCAGAGGCAGCCATAGCTGGGGGAGGGGTTGATCCCTCCACACATCACAAGCCTAAAGTGGTTCCGGGTGACCCACCTCCAGAAAGCTCTCCAGCTCCAATTGGCACAAGACACAGCTGAAAACAGGAAGTGGGGAGGAGGGGCCGTAACTTAGGTCTCCATGGAGATCTGAGATACACCTCCCCCTACTGAAGCGGAGAAAGCACCCTGCCCCCTGAGAGAAGCTGGCAGATCAAGCCTTCAGAGTCTCAGGTTACACCACCCCCATTCTTGGATATAGTTTCAAATAAGCCCACTGCTGAGATCAGTAAACAAGATTACCACTGAGTTAAGAAAACAAACAACTCAAGACTTCAGAGTGGCTCTACTAGGTAAGGAGATCACAACTGGATGAAGCCCATAAGTCATACAGAGAATAATGAGTAGGCAAAGAAGCATAAATCATATGCTTCAACATGATAAGTCCTCAGAAAAATTCCTGGAAGAATCGGAAGTAATCAAACTACCAGATGCAGAGTATAAAATAATGATTGTTAGGATGCTTAAGGATCTCAAAGCTACAATGGATGGACTTAATGAAGACCTCAATAAAGAAATTGTAAGCATCAAAAAGGACACAGAAGTCATAAAGAAGAACAAGACAGAAATGACAAACACAATATCAGAAATGAAAACTACACTAGAAGGAATTAAAAGCAGGCTGGATGAAGCAGAGGATGGAATCAGCAACTTAGAGAACAAGATAAGTGAAAACATGGAAGCAGAAAAGCAAAAAGAAAAGAGGATCAAAAAGTCCGAGGAAACCCTAAGAGAGCTCTGTAAAAACAGGAAGAGAAACAATATCCACATAATAGGGATTTCTGAAGGAGAAGAGACAGAACAAGGCCTAGAGAATCTCTTACAAGAAATTATAGATAAAAATTTCCCTAAATTGATGCAGGAAATAGTCACACAAGTTCAAGAAGCAGAGAGAACTCCATTAAAAAAAGAACCGAAAGAGACCCACACTAAGACATATCATAACCAAAATACCAAAGCTAAGAGATAAAGAATATTAAAAGCTGTAAGAGAAAAACAGTTAATCACCTACAAAGGAACACCCATAAGGATGACATCCGACTTCTCAACAGAAACACTTGAAGCCAGAAGGGAGTAGCAGGAAATATTCAAAGTAATGCAGAACAAGAACCTACAAACAAGACTTTTTTATCCAGCAATATGGATTTAAACTATGGTTTAAAATTGAAGAAGAAATAAAAAGCTTCCCAGAAAAAAAAAATCAAGGAATTCATCACAACCAAACCAATGCTGCAAGAAATGTTAAGGGGCTTGCTGTAGACAGAACAAAGTGGGAAAATATATATGTATAGTAAAAGAGGAATATAGATTTAAAGAAAAAAAGTCAATAAATAAATACATATCAATAATAACCTTAAATGTAAATGGATTAAATACTCCAATCAAAAGACATAGGGTAGCTGAATGGTTAAGAAAACAGGACCCATACATATGCTGTCTATAGGAGACCTACCTAAAAACAAAAGATACACATAGACTAAAAGTAAAAGGATGGAAAAAAATATTACATGCAAATGGAAATGGAAAAAAAAGCTGGGGTAGTAACACTTATATCTCACAAAATAGACTTTAAAACAAAGACTATAGTAAAGGATAAAGAAGGTCACTACATAACGATAAAGGAGCAATCCTACAGGAAGAGATAACCACTGTAAATATCTATGCACCTAATATACGAGCACCTAAATATATAAAGCAGATTTTAATGGACATAAAGGGAGAGATCAACAGCAATACTATAATAGTAGGGGATTTCTTTACCCCACTAACACCAATGGATAGATCCTCAAAAAAGAAAATTAACAAAGAAACAACAGAATTAAGGGACACACTAGATCAACTGGATTTAATAGATATCTTCAGAACCTTTCACCCTAAAGCAGCAGAATATACATTCTTTTCAAGTGTGCATGGTGCATTCTCTAGGATAGACCACATATTAGGGTATATAATGAGTCTCAACAAATTTAAGAAGATTGAAACTATATCAAGCATCTTCTCTGACCACAATGGCATGAAACTAGAAATCAACTACAATAGGAAAACTGAAAAACACTCAAACACTTGGAAACTAAACAACATGTTATTAAATAACAAATGGGTCAACAATGAGATCAAGAAAAAAATTAAAAATTTCCTTGAAACAAATGAAAATGAGCATAATACAACTCAAAATCTGTGGGACATAGCAAAAGCAGTACTGAGAGGGAAGTTCATAGCATTATAGGCATACCATAAGAAGCTAAAAAAAAAGCTCAAATAAACAAATTAATCTTGCAACTAAAATAACTAGAAAAAGAACAGCAAGTAAAGCCTAGAGGAAGTAGAAGGAAGGAAATAATAAAGATCAGAGTGGAAATAAATGACATAGAGACTAAAAAACAATACAGAGGATCAATGAAGCCAAGAGCTGATTCTTTGAAAAGGTAAACAAGAAAAAAAAAGAAAAAGAAATGGTAAACAAGATAGATGAACCCTTAGCCAGACTCACAAAGAAAAAAAGAGAAAGGACTCAAGTAAATAAAATTAGAAATGGGGGTGAAGAAGTAAAAACAGACATAGCAGAAATATAAATGATTGTAAAAAATACTATAAAGAACTGTATGCCAAAAAATTAGACAACCTAGGTAAAATGGACAAATTCCTTGAAAAAATATAATCTTTCAAAAATCAATCTGGAAGAATCAGAAAACCTAAACAGACCGATTACAACAAATGAGATTGAAACACTTATCAAAAAAATCCCAACAAACAAAAGCCCGGGAGCAAATGGCTTCACAGGCGAATTCTACCAAATATTTAAAGAAGAACTAACTCCTATCCTTCTCAAGCTATTTCAAAAAATTGAAGAGGAGGGAAAACTTCCAAGCTCCTTTTATGAGGTGAGCATAATTCTGATTCCAAAGCCAGGCAAAGATAACACAAAGAAAGAAAACTATAGGCCAATATCCTTTATGAGTTTAGGTGCTAAAATCCTCAACAAAATATTAGCAAGCCGGATCCAGCAATACATGAAAAAAATCATACATCATTATGAAGTGGGATTTATTTTGGCGAGGGAAGGCTTGTACAATATTTGCAAATCAATCAATGTGATTCATCACATAAACAAAAGGAAGGACAAAAACCACAAATTTCAATAGATGCAGAAAAAGCATTCAATAAAATCCAGCACCCATTCATGATCAAAACTCTCAGCAAAGTGGGAATACAGGGAACATACCTCAACATGATAAAGGCCATCTATGACAAACCCACAGCCAACATCATACTCAATAGGCAAAAATTAAAAGCAATCCCCTTAAGATAGGGAACAAAGCTGGGGTGCCCCCTTTCACCACTCTTATTCAATATAGTTCTAGGAGGCCTAGCCACAGCCATTAGACAAGAAGAAGAAATAAAAAGGCATCCAAATTGGAAAAGAAGAAGTAAAACTATCATTATTTGCTGATGATATGATATTGTATATAGAAAAACCTTAAGTCTCAGTCAAAACACTACTGGACCTGATAAATGAATTCAGCAAGGTGGCAGGATATAAAATTAATACTCAGAAATCAGAGGCATTTTTATATACCAACAATGATCTGTCTGAAAGAGAAATTTAAAAAAAAAAATCCCCTTCAGTATTGTAACAAAAAAAACACAAAAACCTAGGAGTAAATTTAACCAAGGAGATTAAAGACTTGTACTCAGAAAATTATAAAACATTGATAAAAGAAATCAAGGAAGATACAAAGAAGTGGAAGCATGTACCTTGTTCACAGCTAGGAAGAATAAACATCATTAAAATGTCCATATTACCCAAAGCAATCTATAAATTCAACGCAATTCCTATTAAATTACCAAGGACGTACTTCAAAGATATAGAACAAATATTCCAAAAATTCATATGGAACCAAAAAAGAACACGAATATCCTCAGCAATCTTGAAAGAGAAGAATAAAGTGGGTGATTTCACACTTTCAGACGTCAAGTTATACTACAAGGCCATTGTACTCAAAACAGCTTGGTCCTGGCATAAGAACAGGCATATAGATCAATGGAACAGAACAGAGAACCCAGAAATAAACCCACACCTTTATGGACAACTGATATTTGACAAAGGAGGTAAGAGCATACAATGGAGTAAAGACAGTCTCTTTAACAAATGTTGTTGGGAAAATTGGACAGCTGCCTGCAAAAAAATGAAACTAGACCACCAACTTATACCATTCACAAAAATAAACTCAAAATGGATAAAAGACTTAGATGTAACTCATGAAACCATAAGCATCCTAGAGGAAAACATAGGCAATAAGCCTTCCGACATCACTCGCAGCAATATATTTGCTGATGTATCTCCACATGCAAGGGAAATAAAGGACAGGATAAATAAATGGGACTGCATCAAACTAAAAAGCTTTTGCACAGCTAAAGACAATATGAACAAAATAAAAAGGCAAATCACGCAATGGGGGAATGTATTCAACAATATTTCTGATAAGGATTTAATAACCAAAATTTATAAAGAACTTGTAAAACTCAACACCAGAAAGATAAACAGTCCAATCAAAAAATGGGCAAAAGAAATGAATAGACACTTCTCCAAAGAGAACATACAGATGGCCAATAGGCATATGAAAAAGTGCTCAACATCACTAATCATTAGAGAAATGCTAATTAAAACCACAATGAGATATCACCTCGTACCAGTCAGAATGGCGCTCATCAACAAAACAACACAGAATATGTGCTGGTGAGGATGTGGAGAAAAGGGAACCCTCCTGCACTGCTGGTGGGAATGTAGACTGGTGCAGTCACCATGAAAAACAGTATGGAGATTCCTCAAAAAATTAACAATTGAACTGCTTTTTGACCCAGCCATCCTACTTTTGGGAATATATCCCAATAACACCACATCAACGAGTCAAAAGTAGAAATGCACCCCCATATATATATGCAAACATTGTTTACAATAGCCAAGATCTGGAAACAGCCCAAGTGCCCGTCAGTGGACAAGTGGATTAAAAAGCAGTGGTACATATACACAATGGAATAGTATGGGGCCATGAAAAAGGAGGAAATATTATTTTTTTGCGACAACATTGATGGACCTGGAAACTATTATGTTAAATGAAATAAGCCAGGCAGAGAAAGAAAAATATCATATGATCTCACTCATCTGAGGAATCCAACAAACAATGTGAACTGAGGGGCGGAATAGAGACAGAGGCGGGATCAAAGAATCCAGAAGGAAAGCAGACAGAGGGAAAGGGGATGATAGGCTGATAGGATGGGATGAGAGCAGAAAAGCAAATCCTGGAAGAAAGGGGGAGGACATTATAGGGAGTGGGACGGGGGCATGTACTTAGGGACATGAGGGCGGGGAGGATGAATTCGGGGGGGGACACTAGAATCTATGTAAACACAATAAATTAATAAAAAAAGATCATGATATTACTCAATAATAATAAAAAAGAAAGTAAATCTTCCAAGGCCATTTTAGTACTTGCTGTACCTTAGGATTATAATTCTAACCATCAATTTATATTAGATTAAATGGTTTGGTTATTTGAGCTTTCTGTGTGCTTGGGTTTTGGATGAATAAAATTTATATAATTATGAAATTTTGCAAAGAATTGTATTTATTGAGTGCCTAGTGCCTATTTTATAGATGCTTTTATGTTATCTTATAATCCTTATAGCTCTATATCTCCATTTTACAAATGAGGTTGCACTTACAGAAATGAAACAATTTGCTCAATGTCATACAGTACTTAGTAAGTAGCAGAGCTGGGACTTAAATGCAGTTCTGTGGCTTACAATTATGTATTTAATATCTTTACAAAGGAAAAGGTATTTCCTGAAACAAAGTACTGAAGAACAATGTGTAGAAGACAGCATAGACAGGTTTTCTGATTCAAAGTCTTTCATTCTTGCCACTCATTTCCACTTCATAACAATCTTTGAAAACAATGAACATTGGATTCTAGGGACAGAAAAATGACAGTTCCATAAGACACCAACATTCATAACTAACAAGGGCCTTTATGAAAGGAACTGTGCATGTATGTAAAGAATCAATGGATGTAATTTATTTAGACATTCAAAAAACTTTAATTGGAGTTCTTATGCTCTAAGTTGTGTCGCCGTGCACCATGGAGTTAGAGGGACCATCCTGTGAAGAGGGATTGAAATCAGGGATAAAGGATAGTGGAAAATGCACATTTTGCTAGGTTGGGAAGCATAAACAGAAGAATTTCTATAATAGCTCTTTCTGGTTTGGTTTAACGTTTTTATTATGGTCTTTCAGTAAGATCTGTAAGTTCACAGATGATGAATCTTTTAATCCAGATACCTATTCAAAGCTTTGCCACTTCATAGCTGTATGACCCCCGACAAGTTACTTAACCTTTCCTGTACTGTTTTCTCAACTGTAAAATAATGAAAATGGACATAAAAGTCTCAGCTAGAAATTCTATAGCTTAGTTTAATTCAGCTTCCCTCTTTGTGTCTACAGTGAAAAAAACACATAATCAAGTTCTGTAGTTGATTAGAGCAATGTTAAAGAGTGGTGATTATGGGGTCAAGTACCAGAGAAAGCAATTGTTACGCAGAATTATTCACTATACAGTTCTTTGTAACCAGATTGGCAAAACACTGTGCCAGCCATCTGCTGGATCATAAAAATAGCTTTGTTATACAGTACTATACTTTATAATTTGTATTAACCTTTGCCACAGATTTCTTCAACAATAGAATTACAAATCTCTTATATAGCAATTTAGAGCTCAGGTTCACAAAATTTTAGAGTAAGAGGTTATCTGGTCTAAACCTATATTTGGCAAACAGATGAAGTAATTCTCTCAAGCTCAGATAGCAAATAAATCATAGAGTTATATCTCTGGACAACTTAGTCCAGTTTTTCTATACTAAATTCCCAAAAAAGTCAGAAGTATAGCCATTTGAGTCCTCAGGCCAGACCTATTTTGAAGCTATTTTGGCAAGCTTGTCAGGTAGGTATGTGGCTTGATAATGGAGATGAAAAATAAATGTGGTGATTATAGCTTCTATTTATTGAGTATATGTGCCAGGCACTGTGCTAAGTACTGTGCATTATCTCACTCAATCCTCCTGAGGATTTAATCCTTAATATATATATATATATATATATATATATATATATATATATATATATACACACACACACACACACACACACACACACACACACACACTATTGTCCCAATTTTCATAAATAAAAGAAAAAACAGATCCAGAAAGTTAAAGTAACCTCCCCAACTTCATACAACTATTTAATGTTAGAACTAGAATTCAAACCCACTTCTGAAAGAGTAACAAAGTTCATGCTCGTTGTACAACCTCCGTATTTCACAAGCACTATAACATTAATTCAACAAAAGATGGGTTTTTTTTTAAGTTCTGTGACCAAATAAGTTTGGGAAATGCTGCATTTTATATTCTATTTTGGAGAGTCACATTTCCCATTTGTGTATTAAAAGACCTGAGAAGTCTTAAGTAAAGAAATCTGTTTATTTTTCCTTAACCCCTTGTTCCCCAAGCTCTTTTTGACTAAGGACTCTTTTTTTAAGAACATTCATTAATACAACATGGGACCCTACTGCTCCCTGAAACATGGTATGCAATAAAGCACACATCACACAATCCATTCCATTCATCGTTTTTTCTTTTTTTATTATTATTCATCTATCTAATTCTCTTCAGATATTGTTGCTCTTAAGTCTAGCTTTTTTATATTAACCATTAAAGCAGGGGTCCCCAAACTTTTTACACAGGGGGCCAGTTCACTGTCCCTAAGACTGTTGGAGGACCGGACTATAAAAAAACTATGAACAAATCCCTATGCACACTACACATACCTTATTTTAAAGTAAAAAAACAAAATGGGAATGAATACAATATTTAAAATAGAGAACAAGTAAATTTAAATCAACAAACTGACCAGTATTTCAATGGGAACTATGCTCCTCTCACTGACCACCAATGAAAGAGGTGCCCTTTCCGGGCGTGCGGCGGGGGCCGGATAAATGGCCTCAGGGGGCCGCATGTGGCCCGCGGGCCGTAGTTTGGGGACCCCTGCATTAAATTGACCAAAGATTCAGTATTGCAAAATATTTTCTTAGCAAGAACACACACTTGTCAATTTGGGCACATCTTTGGTTATATAGAAACCTATACATCGTGGAACTTTGAGAGACCATTAATCTTCTGAAATGTCAACAGTTAGTGGGACTTGTTTTAGTGTTCGCTGGACCACAAAAGGTCTACCGGAAAGTTCTGTCTGTTTTTGGAATAAAAATACAAATTTTTCTTACCGTCAATAAACTTTATTAAATAATATAATTGCCATTATTATTAATGATTTCTTGCCAGCGTAAGGGCAATTTGTATAACCCATTTTTAAAAAATGTTTTATCTTTTGATGCAAAAAATTGAACCAGTGCTTGTTTGGTACCTTCTTCATTTTTGAATTTTTTGCCCTTCAAAAAATTTTGTAAGGACAAAAACAAGTGATTGTCAGAGGGTGCTAAGCCCAGGGAATATGGTGATGTGACAGACATGCTTCTGTAGCATTTCTTCCTTGTTGAAATTCGTAAAAATTACAGTGGCATAATTTAACTTTATCAGTAGCCATGGGTACACTATCGTTTCACATATAAGACTAACGTGAATCAACTTTGTTTTAGTTAATTTGCTACGTCAGTATGTATACATTAAGTGATAAAAATAGAGAGGCACACATGCGCCAAATAAACATGTGCTTACGTGTCGAAACTTGTTGTGGTAGAAACGGACAGAACTTTCCAGTAGACCTTATATTTTTGATAAGATTTTTACATCATTCCCAAACCAAGCCATAACTGAGCCAGGAAAGTTTTACAGCTGATCATAATTTAAGTCATGTTTTTGGAGCTTGAAGCACCAGGCATGAACCCCTGCTTCAAGGGCTAGAGAAGAAACCCTAGGACAAAGAATGCAAGCCTACTCACATCAGAAATACTTTTATAAAGATGATGTAAGATGAGGTGGAAATCACCTTGCAAACCATACCTTTTCTTGCCTTTTTTGCATGCTTAGAGTAGATCTTAGAACAATAATCTAGACTCTGAACATGGGCATTCCATGTGGTTCTCATTCAAAATTTTCACTCTTTGACACTAATGGTTTCCATCTTCTTCAAATGTATTGAACTTGACACACACATTTGTACATTCTGTTTACAATTCTAATGGTATGAGCTGAACATTAAATAAACTTTTAAGGTTACAAGATTTGAAATGCAGACTCTCAAAGGTTGCTTTTTTTTTTATAAAAACTTCCAATCCTTCTTATCTGCCAGTCATTGTCCTTACTTTTATTATCTGAGGGACAAATAATAAAAAAGGGCCATTACAACTCTATTGGCCCTGGCCGGTTGGCTCAGTGGTAGAGCGTCGGCCTGGCGTGCAGAAGTCCCGGGTTCGATTCCTGGCCAGGGCATACAGGAGAAGCACCCATGTGCTTCATATTATTTCACCATGGTAGTAAAGAAATGTTGACCATTTTCAGTTCTCTGGTGTATTTCTCTGTATAAATGGGAGAAGTCATAAAAGCATAGAGCCTACTAGCCTACTACTTATATAATCAAAGAACAAATGAAATTAAATAAACATTTATTGAGTACCTACTATAGGCTCATCAGTTTCACTTAATTAGGCTGTAAAACAATTCTAAAAATTGGTATAATTTTGCACATTTTTCAAATGGGCAATTTTTATGCTATTATTAATATTCTTAGCATGACTGATTCAGTATAAGGTACAATGAACTTGGATTCAGAAGAATCTTTGTTTACATCCCAAGATTACAATTTCCTTCAGTTATTCATTTATTCTTTCAACCAGCCTGACCAAGTGGTGGTGCAATAGATAGAGCATCAGCCTGGTACACAGAAGACCCAGGTTCAAAACCCTGACATCACTGGCTTGAGCGTGGCATCATAAACATGACCCCACAGTTGCTAGCTTGAGCCCAAAGGTTGCTGGCTTGAAGCCTAAGGTCACTAGCTTTAGCCCAAGGTCACTGGCTTGAGCAAGGGGTCACTGGCTCTGCTGGAGTCTCCCCGGTCAAGGCACTTACGAGAAAGCAATCAATGAATAACTAAGGTGCCACAAAAAAGAATTGATGCTTCTAATCTCTCTCCCTTCTTGTCTGTCCCTGTCTGTCTGTCTTTCCCTGTCTGTCTGTCTGTCTGTCTCTCTCTCTCAAAAAAAAATGTTTTTCAGATAAGGAAAATAATATAGGTCATAAATTTGGATATATGTAAATCTAATCATGTAAAATGCTCGATTAAAGCCAGAGAAGGCAGAAAAATTTTAAAAAAAGAAGCAAAGAAAAGAACAATGAATTGCAAACAGATACAAATATAGTAAATATTAATCTAACTATATCAATAATCATTTTAAATATGAATGGTCTTAATACACCAGTTAAAAGACAGAAACTGTCGTAGTGGGTAAACAAGAATCAGCTATGTTGTCCATAAGAAACACACTTAAATATAAAGACATAAGTAGATTAAAAGTAAAGGGGTAGAGAAAGATATACTCTGCTAACACTAATCAAAAGATATATATATAAATTCAGACAAAGCTGACATTGGAAAAAGAAAAAGATCAGGAATAAAGAGGGGTATTACATAATGGTGAAGTTTTCAATTCTCCAAAATACATAGCAATCTTTAATGTGTATGTTGCTAACAATAAAGTGTCAAAAGTGTGAGGCAAAAACTGAAGAATACACTGTTACTTTTAGAGACTTCAACATCCCTTGCTCAGTAATGGAAATATCCACCAGGCAGCAAATCAGTAAAGATATAGTTGAACTGAATAGAACTATCAATTAACTAGATCAAATTGACATTTATAGGATACTTCCTCTAACAATACCAGGGAAGTTCATATGGAACATTCACTAAAATAAACATTCTGTGTCATAAAACACAACAAACTCAAAAGCATAGATATCATAAACTATGCACTCAGATCACAATGGAATTAAGTTGAAAATCAATAACAGACAGATAGTTAGAAAATCATAGGAGAAAGAACTAAATGATTTTGGAAAATATTGAATCTAAGCTCCCACTTTAGGAAATGAGAAAAGAAGAGCAAATTAAATCATAATAAGCCTAAGAAAGCAAATAATAAAAATCTGAGTAAAATTAAATGAAATTAAAAACAGAAAATCAATAGAAAAAGAAAATCAAAATCAATGAAACAAAAAACTGGTTTTTTGAAGAGATCAATAAAATGATAACTCCCTATCCAGGCTAACCAAGAAATGGAGAAAGAATAAACAAATTACTAATACTAGAAATGAAAAAAAGGGCCATTAGTCCTGATCCCATGGACACTAAAAGGATAATAAGAACAACTCTATTGGCCCTGGCCAGTTGGCTCAGTGGTAGAGCGTTGGCCTGGCGTGCAGAAGTCCCAGGTTCAATTCCCGGCCAGGGCATGTGGGAGTCTGTCTGACTGTCTCTCCCCATTTCCAGCTTCAGAAAAATACAAAAAAATAAAAATAAATAAATAAATAAAAAAGAACAACTCTATTCTCACAATTTGATAACATAAATGAAAATGGCTAATTCCTTGAAGAACACACCTTATCAAAACTCACACAAAGAGAAATGCATAATCTGAATAGATGATATACAGTGTGTCCATAAAGTCATGGTGCACTTTTGACTGGTCGCAGGAAAGCAACAAAAGACAATAGAAATGTGAAATCTGCACCAAATAAAAGGAAAACCCTCCCAGTTTCTGTAGGATGATGTGGCAGCATGTGCACATGCGCAGATGATGACATAACACCGTGTATACAGCGGAGCAGCCCACAGCCATGCCAGTCGAGATGTGGACAGTACAGAGGAAAGTTCAGTGTGTTCTGTGGCTCGCTAAATTCGAATCTGTGACCAAAGTGCAACGTTAATATCAGTGCATTTATAACGAAGCACCACCACATAGGAATAGCATTACTTGGTGGGACAAGCAGTTGAAGGAAACCGGCAGTTTGGTGGAGAAACCCCGTTCTGATAGGCCATCAGTCAGTGATGGGTCTGTAGGCTATATGGGATAGCTACCAAAGGAGCCCTAAAATATCTGTGTGTGAGCCCACATCAAACTGCACTGAATAGGTATGAAACTGGGAGGGTTTTCCTTTTATTTGGTGCAGATTTCACATTTCTATATTTTTTTTGCTTGCCTATGACCAGTCAAAAGTGCACCATGACTTTATGGACATACTGTAAACTAAGATATATAACCTAGATAGTCCTATATATATTAAAGGAATTGAATCAATAGTTAATAACTTTCTAAAACAGAAAGCACCAGGCCCAGCTAGTTTCACTGGTAAATTTTACCAAACACTTAAGGAAGAAATTATACTAATTCTCTTCAACTTGTTTCAGAAAATAGAAGCAGATGTAATTCTTTTAACTTATTCCATGAGGCTAGTGTTGCCCTAATTCCAAGACCAATGACATTACAAGAAAAGAAAACTACAGACCAAACATCTGTCATTAAAATAGATGCAAAACTCCTTCACAAAATACTGTATTAAATCAAATCCAACAATATTTTAAAAGAACTATACACCATGATGAAGTGGGATTTATTTCTGGTATGCAAGGCTGACTTAACATTCAAAAATCAATTAACTTCATCCATCACACATCAACAGGCTAAAGAAGAAAAATCATATGATCTTATCAACAGATGGAGAAAAGTCATTTGACAAAATCCAACATGCATTCATGATAAGAACTCTCATCAAATTATCAATAAAGGGAACTTCATCAATTTGATTTAAAAAAGTATATTAAAAATCCACAGCTAACATCATACCTAATGGTGAGAAACTAGATGCTTTCCCTCTAAGACTGAGAAGAAGGCAAGGATGTTCTTTCTCATTGTTCCTATTGAACACCACACTGAACCCCTACCTAATGCAAAAAGGCAAGAAAAGTAAATAAAAGTTATAAAGATTAAGAAGAAATAAATAAAAATGTGTTTATTTGCAGATGATATAATTTCCTATGTAAAATAAATTCAGAGAATCAATAAAACACTGAAACTAATAAAGAAATGTAAGACTGAAGAATACAAGCCTAATATGCAGAAGTCAATTGCTTTCCTATAAACCAGTAATGAACAACTGAAATCTGAAATTTAAAAAAACAACTTTTTTACATTAGAACCAAAAAATGGAGAAATATTTAAGTATACATCAAACAAAATACGTACAAGATTAATATAAGGAAAACTAAAACACTCTGATGAAAGAAATCAAAGTCTAAATAAATAGAAAGATATTCCATGTTCACAGATAAAAAGACTCAATATTGTTAAGATATCATTTCTTCTCAACTTGATTTATAGAGTCAATGCAATCTTGTCAAAATCCCAGCATTTTACTTTGTGAATATTAAAAAAAAAACAAAAAACTAATTCTAAAGTTTGTATGGATAAGAAATATACTCAGAATATGTCACAATAATGAAAAATAAGAACAAAGTTGGAGGAATGCTACTACCTGATTCAAGACTTAACATAAAGCTATAGTAATTAAGACAGTGTGGTATTGGTGGACCAATAGAAATAAAGATTAATAGACCAGAGTAGAGAGCCTAGAAATATACCCTAACATAAACAGAAACTGTCCCTATCTATCCCTCCTGTCTTTCTCTGTCTCTCTCTCTAAAAAGAAAAAAGAGCCCTGGCCGGTTGGCTCAGTGATAGAGCGTCAGCCTGGCATGCAGGAGTCCCGGGTTCGATTCCCGGCCAGGGCACACAGGAGAAGTGCCCATCTGCTTCTCTATCCCTCCCCCTCTCCTTCCCCTCTATCTCTCTCTTCCCCTCCCGCAGCCAAGGCTCTATTGGAGCAAAGTTGGCCCGGGTGCTGGGGATAGCTCTATGGCCTCTGCCTCAGGCGCTAGAATGGCTCTGGTTGCAACAGAGCAACGCCACAGAGGGGCAGAGCATCGCCCCCTGGTGAGCATGCCGGGTGGATCCTGGTCGGGCGCATGCGGGAGTCTGTCTGACTGCCTCCCCGTTTCCAACTTCAGGGGGAAAAAAAAGAAAAAAAAAGAAAAAGAATTGTATTGAGCACCTGCTTTAACAGAAATGTTATTAGGTGGTAGAGATACAGGGATCAATAAGGCATAGTCCTTACCCTCAAGTAGTTAACAACTGGTAAATGGAACAATCACATGATCAGAAAATTACAATTTGATAAGTACAACAATTTATGGGGACACATAGGAATTGTTGCCTGAGCTGAATCTCCAAGGACAAGTAGGCATTGAGAGAAAAATGGATTATATAGAAGGGCACTTCAGGCAGAAGGAATGGTATGAAGAAAGGTACAAAGGCAAGAGATATGTGGAGCATGAGGGTGGTGGATATAGAGCCAGGACTCAGAGGTCCATGTTGAACTACAAGCAGTTCAGTGTTGCTTTCAAACTAGCAGATGTTTTATAAATTTAATTTTATAATTAGTAGATTATGTTTTAGAGCACTTTTAGGTTTATGGGAAAATTTAGCAGAAATAGAGTTCCCATATTACTCTGTCTCCCCCGACCCTTGGCAACCACTGATCTTTTTACTGTCTCCATAGTTTTACCTTTACCAGAATGTCATAGGATTGAAACCACACAGCCTTGAGCCTTTTTAAACTTGCTTCTTTGCCTGACCAGGCTGTGGTGCAGTGGATAGAGCATTGGACTGGGACACAGAGGACCCAGGTTTGAAACCTTGAGGTCGCCAACTTGAGCGCAGGCTCACCAGCTGGAGCACGGGGTTGCTGGATTGAACGTGGGATCGTAGACATGACCCCATGGTCGCTGGCTTGAGCCCCAAAGGTCGCTAGCTTAAGCAAGGGGTCACTCGATCTGCTGTAGCCCCCTAGTCAAGGCACATATGAGAAAGTAATCAATGAACAACTAAGGTGCCACAACAAAGAATGAATTAATGCTTCTCATCTCTCTCCTTTCCTGTCTGTCCCTATCTGTTTGTCTCTCTGTCTCTCTCTGTCTCTGCCTCTGTCACTGCCACACAAAAAACTTGCTTCTTTCACTTAGCAATATGTATTTAAGGTTCTCTGTGTTTTCTCATGCCTTAATAAGGCACTTCTTTTTATTGCTGAATAATATTCCATTTTATGAATGGACTACAGTTTGTTCATTCACCCACTTATTAAAGAATATCTTGGTTGTTTCCAATTTTGGCAATTATTAATAAAGCTACTATAAAATTCATGTGCAGGTTTTTATGTTAACATAAGTTTTCAAGAAATCTGGCTAAATACTTAGGAGTGTGATTGCTGGTTTGTTTGTGTGCTAAGACTATGTTTCGCTTTGTAAGAAACTGCAAAACTATCTTACAACGTGGTTGTATCATTTTGCATCCCCTCCAGCAGTGATTAAGAGTTCTTGTTGTTCTACATCCTTGCCAACATATAGTGTTATCAGTGTTTGAGATTTTAGCCATTCTAATAGGTGTATAGTGCTGTCTAACTATCTTAATTTACATTTCCCTAATAACATTATATTGAACATCATACACTTATTTGCAATCTCTTGTGTATATCTTGGTAAAGCATCTCTCAGATCTTTTGCCTATGTCTTAATTAGATTGGTTTCTGATTGTTGAGTCTTAACAGTTCTTTATATATTTTGAATACAAGTTCTTTATCAGATATGTGTTTTGAAAATACTTTCTCCCAGTGTGTGGCTTGTCTTTTGATTCACTAATCAATTTCTTTTCATGGATTGTGCTTTTGGAGTCCTACCTAAAAACCTATTGCTAAATCCGAGGTCAGCCAGATTTTCTCCTGTGTCATTTGATAGGAATTTTAGAGTTTTGTGTTTTACATTTAGGTCTGTGATCCATTTTGAGATCACTTTAGTGAAAGGTGTGATGTCAGTGTCTAGATTCCTTCTTGCAGGTGGATATCCAGGTGTAACAGCACCATTTGCTGTAAAAACTATTTTTTTCTCCATTGGATTGACTTTGCTCTTTGTCAAAGATCAGTTAGCTACGTTTATGTGGGTTAGTATTTTCCTTTGCTTCTTTCTTAGGGTCTTTTTTATTTCTCTGCTTACATTACCCATCTATTCTTGCATATCATCCGATTTTTCCCTTAGCCCCCTTAGCATGTTAATCACAGTTATTTTAAATTCCAGGTCTAATCATTCCAAAATGATCTGTAATATCTAAATTTGGTTCAATGCTTGGTTTGCCTCTTTAGACTATATGTGTTTGCCTTTTAGTATGACTTACAATTTTGGGCTGAAAGTGAGACATGATATAGAGGGTAAAAATAATTGGGATACCTCAGCCTGGAAGTTTTCTCTTTGTTTTACTAGGTGTTTGTCTGTGTTTACTGTTTGCTGTAGATGTGGTATCAGAGGCTAAAATATCTTCTATTGTTATTGTTTTAGTCTCTTATTGCCTTGGGGTATCCCTAGAAGTTCCTAAGTAGAGTCTGAGACTTGCAGTTTTCTTAGCTGTAATCCCAGGAACACTGTCGGTATGGTAGTAAAATGTGAGTAGCAGGCAGGTGTTTTGTAGTGCTATGCTTAGGTCCCAACCCTTTACTGTGCTTGAGTTGGGTATTTCCTGTCCCCCAGGTCAGTTAAGCTGTGCTAAAATTCCAGTCAGGGTCCAATGAAATAGTTTTCCTTGAGGAAAGACCTTGTTAAGGAGAATAAAGAGATCTGGGTATGTTTCAAAATGGCTCCCTTTCCTCTCCCTTGCCAGGAGCACAAGGGAATTTTTCTCCAGTCTTCACAGTGAGAATAAGGTTGGACTGTTAAAGGTAAAACTCATGAAAGTGTGGGGGCCCCTATTAGACTGGACTCCCTTGAAGTTTTTAGCTCTTAAACCAGTCCATACTGAGCTGCTAGCAATATTTCCATTGCAGTTTTAAAGTGTTCTTACTGATACTGGCTTTAGCTGCACACTTCTACACCTGGTAAGCTGTAATTCTCTCCATTTTCAGAACTCTTCTGACTTCAGTTCTCTGATTATTCTAAGAAGAGTTGATTTTAAGTTTGTTCGGCTTTTTTCTTGTTGTGAGTACAGGAGTGACAACTTCCAAGTTCTTGACATGTCAAACCAGAAACTGAAAGTATTATACATTTATTTTTAAGTTTTCAAAACACATATAAAATAACATGAACCTTTCAGAAGTTTTAGCTTATCTTTTTTTAAATTTATTGTGTTTACATAGATTCTAGTGTCCCTCCAAATGCATCCCCTCTCCCCCGTGTTCCCCACAACATTCCCCTTTACCCCTTCCCTGCAATTCCCTCCCCCTTTCCTTCCAGGATTAACATTTCTGCTCTCTATAACATTGTGTTATATGTGTATAATTTCAGCTTATCTTAAAATATCTGTGGGCTGTGTGAGCTAGTGCAATTCACTTAATCTGTGTCTTCATTGGTAAAATAAGCATAATGATACTAATACTGGATTGGCATAAGACCCAAATGAGATATGTAAAGCAACCAGCAAAGTACATTGCTCATATGCATTCAAGAAATGTTAGCTTTAGATATTATCTCATTTATCTTCATCAGAACCTTAAGCCTTGGGTAGAGACAAAGTATACAAAATGTTCCCTAATTTAGAAGTTGAAGATTCATAAGAAAAGGATTACCTGTCCTATGGTCAGTTTGTGGTTGAGTCAAGAACAGAACCTGGCTAAGACTGCTGCTGGCCTCCATGGACCTGATGCTGTTACAAGACCCCTTTTCTTAATGTCGAGTAGCAAATTGCCTGCCCACATTGATCAAAACCTGTCAGAACTCAGTTTTACTCCTATCATAGCAGTCCCAGTAACTGCACAGCTGTCTTACCCATTCTGATGCATTTGTGGGTTTTGCCTACACAAAGCATGATGGTTATAAACAGAGAGAATTGAATTGATAGGTAAATGTAGCCTGTTACCATAGAAACAGATATGTGACAGTGGTAGTGCTCAGAGTAGGTCTGAGAAAGGTTCTTAATCATATCGAGAAAATAAGTGAATATATCTAAAAGGTTATAGAACCCATCAGAGATTATTGCTTTTCTTCTGGTTCAGGATGTTCATATTTAGTATTATATAGTTCGCCCTAGTTCCCTGGCATTTTCTCTCTAGAAGCTGGAAAACTGCAATGGCGTCAAGAGAAAGAAAGGGGTATGCTGTTTGTAGAATCCTGGATGAGAAATTTATGTTGACACTCATAAGAATTATTTACTGGTCAGGGTTAGCTGTATTAGAACAAAAAGGAACTCTTCTACTGCTGAGCTGATGTACTCACTAACACTTGTGGGAAATGAGACACAATCTAATGACAATCTTGTCCATATTCTTTCATCCTCATTTCTCCTAAAAGATATGTCAAATGTCCACTGAGTAGAAGCTCTCTGAGAGCACTTCGGTGACCCAAGATGAAGTGGAAAAAAGGACTGGCTTTGAGCCCCTGCTGCTCTCTGCCCTCTTCGTGTCATGGCATTTTGGAAAATTAAAATTAAAATTTTAGTTAGCACCTTACCTTATACTGTATACCAGCATTTATACCACATTAATTAAAGATTTAAATATAAAAAATGAAATTGGCCCTGTCCAGTTGGCTCAGTGGATAGAGTGTTGGCCTGACACAGAGATATCCCTGGTTCAATCCCTGGTCAGAGCGCACATGAGAAGCAACTATCTGCTTCTCTCTCCATCCCTTCCCCCCTTCTTTCCCTTTTTCCCTCCCACAGCCAGTGGCTCAATTGGTTCCAGTGTCACCCTGGACACTGAAAATAGCTCAGTTGGTTGGAGGCAGAACGCCTCAGCTTCAGGTGCTAAAAATAGCTTGGTTGATTCGAACATCTGACCCAGAAGGGGTTTGCCAGGTGGATCCCAGTCCGGACACATGCAGGAGTCTGTTTCACTATCTTCTCTCCTCTCATTTAGAAAAAGAAAATAAAACCATAGAAGAACTAGAAATATATAAAGAGTTAACTATATAATGCTGGTGGTGTACACATATTAAAAATTATAATGTAGAAATGTAGTTATTTACATAGAAAAGATTTATCAAACAACATTTTTATTTGATCCTGTTTTGTAAAAGTACATACTTATAAACATACAGTTTCTAGATGAGCATAAAAATGTTAATAGTGGGCCCTGGCTCAGCGGTAGAGCATCAGCCTGGTGTGTGGAAGTCTTACGTTTGATTCCTAGTCAGGACACACAGGAGAAGCAACCATCTGTTTCTTCACCCCTTCTCCTTCTCTCTCTGTCTCTCTGTCTCTGTCTCTCTCTCTCTCTCTTCCCCTCCTGCAGCTGTGGCTCAATTGACTCGAGTGAGTTGGCTTTGGCCACTGAGGATGGCTTCATGACCTCCATCTCAGGCACTAAAAAAAATGGCTTGGTTGCTGAGCAATAGAACAAGGACCCCAGAGCATTGTTCCCTAGTGGGCTTGCTGGGTGGATCCTGGTTAGGGCGCATGCTTGAGTCTGTCTCTGCTTCCCTGACTCTCACTTAATATTTTTTAAAAATGTTAATAGTGGTTACCTGTGGATGTTCTGATAAACTTTTTTTTCTTCTTGCTTACCTATTTTATGTATCTATGTATGCATGTGTTCAGGTATGTGTAATGAGTAGCTCTTTCTGGTATAAAAAATAGTAGATGTTAAAATTTTTTAACTTCTCTTTCCCTCTTTTCACTTGATGATTTAGGTCAAACTTCCTTCAAGAAGTATTTTTTCCCTCCACCATCCTTAAGTCTCTCCTTTTTAGTATATTCCTATCTAACTGTAAATTCTTTGAGAATAGAGTTATGTTTCATTATTTACTGTGCTACTTTCCATGAGCATGCCCGGTGAAGGACTGGGTATTGGTTGATGGTATGATTTCCTCAAAGCCTGCTTTGAAATCTGATGTTAGAGTGCTAACTAACCCTTTATCTAGCTAAAATGGTCTAAAACTTGGCACAAACTGTCTATCATCCCAGTGCTCCCCAGGCTGAGATAGCTGACTGGCTGGCTGGTACCTGGCTGAAAGCTAGGCCTTTCTGTATAAATTCTTCCTCAAATAGCTTTCTTGTTCAAGAAGGTGGCCCGTCTCAGGTTTAGTTGCTGCTTCTTAGTCAGTAGTATGTGTATAGCTGTGCTTCCCTGCCAGAACTTCCATGCCCTTCTCAAGAATCCTCAGTGCTGTTAAAACAAAGAATAGGCAGCAAAGAAAGAATACAAAGGACTGGGAGATGAGAAAGGAGAAAAATGAGGATAAAAGAATGGAAATTTATGACCTTAAGTGCAGCAGGTTGCTAAACCCAACCTAAAACATCCCTTGCACATAATAATACCTACTGGTACACATGAAATTACTTTGCCAGGGCAGTCTTCATTGACATTGGTTTGGTTTTCAAGGGACCTGTGTGAGCTCTGATGACCACAGTTGGCATCCCTCCAGCTTAAAGACTTGACTGACTTCTCATCTAGCCTGCAAGGACAAAGTGAGATGATAGATGGAAATAGGTTTTATAAAATAGAAAACAATATACAAATGCTTGGTGTTCTTTTTGTAAACTCCATGACTTAATGCCCTCCAATAGTTTGAAGTTTGGAACAGATTTTAAATACCAATATCTAAAGAAATTTTTTAAAGAACAGAAGGAAGGAAGATAAGAAAGAAAGGAAGGAAGGGAAGGGAAGGGAAGGGAAGGGAAGGGAAGGGAAGGGAAGGGAAGGGAAGGGAAATCCAATATACCTACAGAATAAATAGAATTGAGTTCTCAGGAGGGAAAAGTATGTCTAGAAGGCACCTGAACTGTGCACCGTGTCCGGGTATATAGGTTGTTACCTAAGTATATGAGAAAGGCCTTGGGTTTTCTGAGTGCCGTCAGTTGATTAGAATTATTTTCTTTGGAGGTAATTCCCAAGAGAATTCTTGTGCTTTCATTGTTGATAAAACTGTTGACACTTCTCTTTTAAAGTGTCTGTTAATCAATGGTAAATTACAGTTTGAGTGCATGTGGTCCCCACATGAATATACTATGGTTGCATCCTTTTAATTACTAACAATTTAAATCATGATAAGGATGTGACTAAAAAGTAAACGGCCACTGCTCTGCTCCTCCCATGAAAGTGACTCTTTTTTTCCTTCCAGATTCAACTCATGAGACTTCATATCAGTTCTTCACCTGAATGCATGACTCTTCAACCTCAGGACTCACAGAATTATTGGAATGCCGTCCTAAGGTTGTTGAGTTCTGCATTTCTGGGCATTTCAACTCTATGGAGAAGCAACCATTCCCTCACTCTAAAAGCAGCCTGAAAGGTTTTTTTCTTCCCTAGGAAAGAATCTTCCTTGTAACTTTTTTGTTACAACAGTCAGAAACAGACTGGGGAAGTTGATAGTTGAGAGATAGCTTGCCAATTAATTACCTGAACCTTGGCATGAGGTTCCCTCAGATTTGCAGTGTCTTGGGGTCCCTCCTGTGACTGTCTTGGAGAACAAAGATTTTCTATTAATTTCCAGTGATTTAATTTTCCATTTTCTTTTTGTAACAGGTCCAGTTAAAAACAAGAAAAAAGGTAAGTTAAGTTCCTGATTTGACAAAATTGCTGTTATGGCACATCTCTTCTAAAATTAGAAGAAGAAAATATCCAGGGAGTAGAATTTTTATATGGTAGTTTTTTAGTCGTGATTGTCCATTATTTTATTTAATCACATGGGATCTTTTTGAGTATTGCAGCTTCAAAAGAAGAAAAAATAGAGATTGTTTTTTACTGATGATCCATGAAAGACAGAATTG